>NC_064648.1:98842357-99150333 GCF_023864345.2 Schistocerca serialis cubense
ATTTGTTTTACCTTAATAACAGAAATTTTTTAAAAGTTTACATCACTGACATAATTAAAACCAGCATTCTTATCTTTATGACAACAAAATAAAATTGAGTTTACTTGACTAGCATCTACAGATTTATTGATTTTGCTTTGCATATAAAATATTTAATGCATTTGCTGTGCTTATTTGGATAACTTTTATTTATATTTGACTTTTAGCCATGAAAAATGAATGTACTGAGAAAGTGATCTTATAAGGGTTCTATTTTAATCGATTGAGTACCAGAACCCTAAAAAGCAGTGCTATGTAGAGTCCTTTCTTGAACTTCTGTGGTGAAGCTCAGGTGTTTAGCTAGTCTTATATAAATGTATGTAAGAAAGTCGTTTATGAAGTCGTTTATCTGGATTGTAGTCTTCTACGGCAGTGAAATGTGTTCGATAAACAGTTAAAGTGAGAAGAGAACAGAAGCTTTTGAGATGTGATACTACAGGAGAATGCTGAAGATTAGGTTAGTAGGTCATGTAAATAAAGAGCCAGTAATGAATAGTATTGGGGAGAAAAGAAATGATGGCACAACTTGACCAAAAGAAGGATCAGTTGACGAGACATCCTGATGGCTTAAGGGACCGTCAGTTAGGTAATGGTAGGAAATGTTGGAGAAAAATAAAAGCATGGAACTAAACAGGAAGAGTTCTCTCTCAGTTGAGAGAGTCGCATCTGACCTACCTGAACTTCTAGACAGGAGATTTTAGTGTGTGCAGAGGGTGCCCGGTTCATCTAGTTATTATGTCAAGTGATCACACAACTACCATTTCTTCGTTCATTGTTGTGTGGCTCTTCTGCTCTGGTAACCATATTTTAGTAGTAAGCTAAGGTAAGGACATAGCCTGCGTAAGCCGTTTTCAGTTTTGTACGAGTGTCTGTGTATGCTAAATTCATCTTCTGTAGCTTTCGCTATTTCTGTATTTTACCCAGTGTAACCACATTCATGTTGTTCAGTATTCATAGGGGCACTGGTTACTATGATTTTGACTGATGTACAAAACAACCACCACCACCACATGGGTAGAACTCACTCTCTCTCTCTCTCTCTCTCTCTCTCTCTCTCTCTCTCTAGACCTTAGTGCACCACTGCCATCAAAGTGTGACTAATATGACTAGGTTACAGGAGTGCGGCTGCTGGATGTCATTAATTTCTTGTGACAATATTTTGGATGACAATGGGCTATCCGCCTTCAGGTGAGTTTTACACTAGGGATTGCTGGTGAATGTCATAGTGTTTATACTGAAAGATTGGCACACGCACACTGTTTACTACTGCACGACAGCCTGCTGTCGAGTTCAGCGTCCACTGGCAAATGTTGCGTACGTGAGGCACGCAGGCATGCGCATAATAGTGTTATTGTGAACACACTCTATGTCAGATTGAAAGCCAGTGGAGCTAAAATTCAGGGGTAGGGTACACAAATCACAAATTTAAAAAAAAAAAGGGGGGGGGAGGGGGAGGGAGGGAGGGGGAGAGAGAGAGAGAGAGAGAGAGAGAGAGAGAGAGAGAGAGAGAGAGAGAGAGAGAGAGAGAGAGAGTTGTTGTTGTTGTGTCTTCAGTTCTGTTATTGTTGTTGTGGTCTTCAGTCCTGAGACTGGTTTTATGCGGCTCTCCTTGCTACTCTATCCTGTGCAAGCTTCTTCATCTCCCAGTACCTACTGCAGCCTACATCCTTATGAATCTTTTCAGTGTATTCATCTCTTGGTCTCCCTCTACGATTTTTACCCTCCACACTGCCCTCCAGTACTAAATTGGTGATCCCTTGATGCCTCAGAATATGCCCTACCAACCGATCCCTTCTTCTAGTCAAGTTGTGCCACAAACTTCTCTTTTCCCCAATCCTATTCAACACCTCCTCATTAGTTATGTGACCTACCCATCTTATCTTCAGCATTCTTCTGTGGCACCACATTTCGAAAGCTTCTATTGTCTTCTTGTCCAAACTATTTATCGTCCACGTTTCACTTCCATAAGTCGCTACACTCCATACAAATACTTTCAGAAAAGATTTCCTGCCACTTACATCTATACTCGATATTAACAAATTTCTCTTCTTCAGAAACGCTTTCCTTGCCATTGCCAGTCTACATTTTATATCCTCCCTACTTCGACCATCATCAGTTATTTTGCTCCCCAAATAGCAAAACTGCTTTACTACTTTAAGTGTCTCATTTCCTAATCTAATACGCTCAGCATCTCCCGACTTAATTCGAGTACATTACATTATCCTCGTTTTGTTTTTGTTGATGTTCATCTTATATCCTCCTTTCAAGACACTGTCCATGTCGTTCAGCTGCTCTTCCAGGTCCTTTGCTGACACAATTACAATGTCATGGGTGAACATCAAAGTTTTTATTTCTTCTCCATGGATTTTAATTCCTACTCCGAATTTTTCTTTTTTTTCTTTTACTGCTTGCTCAATATACAGATTGAACAACGTCGGGGAGAGGCTACAACCCTGTCTCACTCCCTTCCCAACCACTGCTTCCCTTTCATGCCCCTCGACTCTTATAACTGCCATCTGGTTTCTGTACAAATTGTAGATAGCCTTTCGCTCCCTGTATTTTACCCCTGACACCTTTAGAATTGGAAAGAGAGTATTTCAGTCAACATTGTCAAAAGCTTCCTCTAAGTCTACAAATGCTAGAAACATAGGTTTTCCTTTCCTTAATCTTTCTTCTAAGATAAGTCGTAAGGTCAGTATTTCCTCACGTGTACCAGTATTTCTATGGAATCCAAACTGATCTTCCTCAAGGTTGCCTTCTACCAGTTTTTCCATTCGTCTGTAAAGAATCCGTGTTAGTATTTTGCAGCTGTGATTTATTAAACTGATAGTTCGGTAATTTCCACATCTGTCAACACGTGCTTTCTTTGGGATTGGAATTATTATATTCTTCTTGAAGACTGAGGGTATTTCGCCTGTCTCATACATCTTGCTCACCAGATGGTAGCGTTTTGTCAGGACTGGCTCTCCCAAGGCCGTCAGTAGTTCTAATGGAATGTTGTCTACTTCCGGGGCCTTGTTTCGACTCAGATCATTCAGTGCTCTGTCAAACTCTTCACGCAGTATCGTATCTCCCGTTTCGTCTTAATCTACATCCTCTTCCATTTCCATAATATTGTCCTCAAGTACATCGCCATTGTATAGACCCTCTATATATTCCTTCCACCTTTCTGATTTGCCTTCTTTTCTTAGAACTGGATTTCCATCTGAGCTCTTGATATTCATACAAGTGGTTAGAGAGAGAGAGAGAGAGAGAGAGAGAGAGAGAGAGAGAGATCTATGTGGCACTAGACGTGACATTAGTAGTAAAATTTTGTCATTGTCTTCACATGTGAACAACAAAGAGAACACATTATGATAAAGTAATATTTTTGTTACCTGCAAAGACCTGTGTTCTGCTTAGCTCAGGAAAGGGTGATCCGGGTTTTCGGAAGGCTGGAGTCTACAGAATACTGTGTCACTGTGGGAAAACCCACACTGTCCAGACCACATGCACAGTACACGGAATAGGCTCTGAACACGATCAACGACACCTGACGCTCACAGTGCACGAGTCATTCTTTGACTTGTTTTGCTGTGAAAGGCTTGGTCAGAATTGAGATCCTTTTGGTATTAGTTATTGAGAAACCTGTGGAAGTTTGTTCGGATAACCATATTAATTGCAATGGCTGCTTTCATCGGCATGAGACGTGTGGCACAGTTGTTTCTTCAATTTTTTCACAAACACACACTTTCACCCCTAATGCCTCATCTAGTGATAGTTAATTTTACCACTGAATTCAAACTCCATGTGTCAGCAGTTTGACAGAGGGTGTGCATGTAATAACACTATTGCATGTGCGGCTCAGATGGAGCAACGTTTGACAGAGGGTGCTAAACCTCACAGTGGGTGGTTGTGCAATAGTAACCTATGCATGTGTGCCACTGTGCCAATTTTTGGACATATAGCGGCAATCACCAGCATGAAACTTACCTAAAGATAGCTACCTGGTCATCAGCCAAAATATCATGACAAGATGTCATGTGGCTGCAATCCTGAAAGGTCAAGGAATAGAGGAAAGCACCCTTAGCTGGACTCCTGTAAAGCAGATCCCACCGCCCCTGTTCTCTTTGATCTGCATTTTCCTGATCCGTAGACTGCTGCCTCTCTCTAGCAGAATGCACAAATTGCCCACTTCACCTGTTGCTTATTAGTTCACTGTTACTTGTTTTGACAGCCATAAAGGTTTTACAGAATGCCATATTTTTCATTATTTCTCGTTGAAGAGTAAGCGTATCAGACCATGTGTGTTCTTGAATAGGAACGTTTACGGTTAGTGTTTATGATTAAACTGTTTCGTGTAGTTGTTTGATCAAAAATTTATACTGTTTAACAGTTTATTGGTTTAACAAAATTTAGGCTATAGTTGTGTAAATTGAACCCCTTTCAGGTGCCTAAACCAGACCACTTACTTTTTCAGCATTTAGAGTCTGCCTATATTAGTACACATTATTATTCTCTTGGGGTTCTCTTGTTGATTTCACGAGGATAATGGGAAATATGTAACAAAGATAGTGGAGTTCATCTAAAATGACAAAAGCTGTCAATGCCGTTCAGAAAAAGATGATGGGTTGAAAGATGCTCAGTAAGCAGCTACACATTCTGAAAACAACATTTATGAGGTTGTCCAAAGGAAAGTGTGATGTATGTTAGGATAAGAGGGGTGGGAGAGAGAGAGAGAGAGAGAGAGAGAGAGAGAGAGAGAGAGAGATCAGCCAACCTATAATTTCAATGTTGGGTAAAGTTCATGAAGACCTGGTTTACTATTGTCTTACTATGAGAGCTTCTTTCTTTATGCTTACTTGTAACGGCTTGTGAAGACCAGCCATACAAGTGGCATACAGAAATAACATTGATCACATTCTCAGACACAAAATTATTGGGAAACACCGTGCTAGTATTTTTCTTAAATATCACAACCTGGAACTATCAGAAAGCAAGCTTACAGCAATATCCTATAGCACAGCTCTTGAGTGCAGCAAAGGAAAAGCAGATAACTTCTGTAACACACTGTTACATTGTACCTAGTTTGATATTAGATGATGATTTCTCTGTTTTGATACCTCTTTCTAATTTTATTTAGTTTTGTTTTGATTATATTTACAAGGAGTCTGATTTTGGCTACTACTTTTCAAACAGACTAAGGTTTTTGAAAATAATTTGTTTCTCATAACAGCAGCTCCAACTTGGCTTCATATTTTAAACAGGTAAAAAGCACACTTGCAAGATATTGGCCAATCCCTTGTGAAAATTTGGACCATAGTTCTGAGAGCACACAACTATGACCTCCTGAAAGTACAGCTTCTAAAGCTGGCGCTGTTAATGTGAAGTACACTTGCAGGATCTGTGCTATTCTTCAACTTGATTGGCATGATTAAACTGTAAATCAAAATTCATTAACTTCATTTTATAATAATTTTTTAGTTCCTTAGGTTTATTTGCTTAGATTTTGATGCATTTATAGAACAGCAAAATATCAACACTAGAATATTGTTAAAATAATACTGATCGAATATTGTTAAAATAATATTCAGCATATGTGTGCATGTAGTTGACTTACTACGTCTTCTTCTTCTTCTTCTTCTTAGTATTATTATTATTGTTATTAACGTAGAATAACATGTTCTCTAACAAAATACGTGTCCACCTCTCCCTTCCTCTTCCCTCACCTTCAATATCTCGTAAATAGCAGGTTCTGATTCTCACTTCTCTGCACACTACTTCATGCTAGATTGGTTGCAGGAGGCAGAGTGAATGACAGACAACCAGTGTGCACAAGAGTTTAAAACCTGTACTTTTGGGAGGTCATATCTTCATACTCTCAGAATTATGGCCCAAATTTTCATACAGGGTCAGTTTGTGGGGGGGTATCTTGCAAGTTTGCTTTTTTCTCCTTAAAATACAAGGTACAGTTGACATTTCCTCGTACGAATAAACTGTAAATGGTGCTTAATGCTATGAAGTAAATATTAGGTGCTTTTGAATTTTTAACTTTTTACTATTTTCTATTTTTTAAAATAAAAAAGAACAATGTCAGAGTCCTGTTTTGTGCATTCCTGTCTGCTAATTACGCTGAGAAAAATTTGAGAATAACACGTGTGGTTTCCCACAGAGGTCTCGCGACTCTGGCGGGGAGGACGACACGTGGGTGAAGCAGCAGCTGAGCTCCCTGCAGTACCTGCGGAAGGTTGTCGACGCGCGCCTCCAACGCCTCAAAGACGGTGCCGACTCAGATTCGGCCGGTGAGTCTACTGCTGCTGTGTGTGTCACACTCTGGTGCCTGTGTTTGGGAACTGGGTGGGTGTGGGGGGGGGGGGGGGGGGGTGTTTGGCAACATTGCATTCCTTGCAACAGATTGGGCCAGGATATGCACTTCTCGTGTTAAGTGGGTAGTAGTACGGGAGATGACACCTCTGATGCCACATACTGTCTGCCCCCACATACTCTCTGCCCCGTTCCTCTGACTGTGGCGTGTGGTTTATTGGTTTTAGCCTGAAAACTAACTAATGGGAAGATCTGCAGCTGTTTTTTTCTGGACAGTACTGCAGCAGACACCACTGATGGGTCTAAAGACTGCACAAGACATTATCTCGTCCCTGCCGAAAACATTACAAATTCGGAAGTGTTGTAGCTGTTACGTTGTGCATCCGTCCATCAGAGCTAGGGAAGACAGTGTTAGCTGCCAATGTGAGTAAGTCTGAAGTAGATGTCTCCAGTGAAATGAAGCGACTTAAATCACTCCAGGACAGATACTGTATCAATTAGATTCCTTTCTGAGTTTGCTGATACAATAACTCCATATTTAGCAATCACATACAATTGCTTGTTCTGTGAAAGGTATGTACATACAGACTGGAAAGTTGCACAGGTCACATCCTGAATTACAGATCTGTACCACTGATGGACATTTATTTGTAGTAGGATTTTGCAACGTGTACAGTGTTCAAACCTTATGAATTACTTCAGAGGAAATGGTCGATTGACAAATACTCAGTGCGGTTTCAGAAAATATTGTTCTTATGAAACAACAACTAGCTCTTTATTGTCACGAAGTAATGAGTGCTGTCAACAGAGGAGTTCAAATTGATTCTGTATATCTAGGTATCTAGAAGGCTCTTGGTGCAATTCCTCATAAGTGGCCTTTAATCAAGACTGATGCCTGTGAAGTATTGTGTCAGTTGTGTTAATGGATTCGTGTTTTCCTATCAGAAAAGCTGCAGTTTGTAATATTTGATGGAAAGTCATTGAGTAGAATGGAAGTGATATTAGGCATTCCCCAAGGAAGTGTTGTATGCACTCTGCTGTTCCTAGTCTATATAAAAGATTTAGGAGACAATTTTTTCTTCCTTCCAAGATTTCTTTCCAGATGATGATGCCATTTACCATTTAGAAAAGTCATCAGAAGATCAAATCTAATTGCAAAATGACTTAGACAAGATATCAGTTTGGTGCTAAAAGTGGCAATCGACTGAATGATGAAAAGTGTGAAGGCATCCACACAGGTACTAAATGGAACCCCTCTAAATTTCATTCACACGATAAATCACACAAATATAAAGGTTGTAAACTCAGCTAAACACTTAGGGATTACAATTATGAATAACTTAAATTGATCACATATATAATGTTTGGAGAGAGCAAACCAAAGACGGCGATTTATTGGCAGAATGCTTAGAAAATGCAACAGCCCTACAGAAGAGCCTGCTTAAAATAGGCTTGTCTACCCTTTTCTGGAGTACTGCTGCTCAGTATGGGATCCACATCTTTTAGGATTGACAGAAGACACCAAAATGGTTCAAAGAACGGCAGCTCATTGTGTATTATTGTGAAATAGTGGGGACAACGTGATGGATATGACATACGAGTTGGGCTGGCAATTATCAAAAAATAGATATATTTCCCTGTGATGAGATTTTTTCACAAAATTTCAATCACCATATTTGTCCTCAGAATGTGAATGTGAAACCATTTTGTTGGCACCCACCTACATAGGGAGAAATGATATACATAATAAAATAAGAGAAATCAAAGCTTACACAGAATGATTTGCTTTCTCCATGTGCTGTTCGAGAGTGGAATGGTAATAAAAAGCAGGAAGGCATTTTGATGAACGCTGTGCCAAGCACCTAATTGTGAATTACAGAGTAGTTGTATAGATGTAGGTGTAATTTTGCGATCCTCCTCCCTGGTTGCTGCATTATTGTGAACTCTGTCTTTTGCAGTAAGATAGAAACAAGAAATTAACACTGACCCTGATCGTGTGTACATTATATGAAATAACAGTTGCATTAGAATCTGCTTCAAACATTGTCATGAAGGTGCTGTTGATTGTACTGTAATCACAGCCCACCTGCATTTTGTCAAGCACACAGTACAGTTTTGTGGGGCTTTTCATAGATCGTACTTGCAGTGATTCATTGGACACAAAAGTGCACTCACAAGAAAATTGTTTCATTGTTTCTAGACATAATAAAAAATGTATAAAATTTCAGTCTACTTGACTAATTAATTATGAGTTGAGGTGGACCTTTATTAAAACAAAAATTAATGCATGTCATTTAAAATTTTCACGTGTAAGTAAATAAAATAAACCTAGTATGCAGTTTTTACTATTTTGTAACGTTATCACATATGTTCCTCTTGATATACAAAAGTTTTGGTCCCCCTTCAACTCCATCTGGGAGAAAACCAAACCACAATTCTTACACATTCATATTTCTGAAGCCCAATTTTTTTTTTTTCCTAGAATAGACCAACATCTCTCACTTAACAAAAATTGCTTGAGCTCAGTGTTGTTCTGCATAAAAACTAAGAAATCCACTTCCAAGATTAATTCTCTTTGATTCAGCAGCTGCTCTTGGGTGACAATTATTATTAACTCCTTGCATGTACTGTTTCATCACATTGTTCATAGAGAGAACCTCCATTTTCAAGTAAATAACTTCGAAAAAATCTCAAAATCTAACGCCAGGTTTAGAATCGGCAAAGAAAATTCCTTTGAGATGAGAAACTTAACACTTTGATTCTCTGTCATTTTAAATTTGCTAAAAATTTTGTAAATTTTGTACATTTTGTACTGCTAAGATGACTCGCAGGGCTGTGGAAATAATAGTGGGCTAAAGTATGTATATATGCAACATAAACTCTCTTTAAGTTAATGCTAAAATAAATTAAATAGTGCTAGCCTACAGGCAACTTAATTATGTATTAATATACATGTTTTCTACCTCATTTTGTCACCTCACATCTCTAACAGTTATTGGGGAAGGGATGCCTTTACCCCTCGACTGCTGGCGATTTTCTAATTTTTCCGTACAAAATCACAGTGAAGTTTTATTCGATGATTAGAATAGTTGTAAGGGTAGAATTAAAGTGTTGCAATAAGAAAATCTGAAACTTAATTTAGAGTTGATTTTAATTGATATTTTACATAAATCATGAGCAAAATGCAAAATTTGTGTTCAGTGTTACAAAAGCAGAAGAAACTCACTGATAATTTTCCTGTGTATTATGTACCTTGAAGCAGGGTTCCATACACAAACTCGGGAATACATGTTACAAAACTACTGGTGTGAGAAGTTAATAAGTGAGTGAGACTAGAGAATGTGTATAACATGACTCCTGATGCTTAAGACAGAAAAGTTGTGGCCTCTAATGTTAGAGAACAACAGAAAAATAGCAGCCTGCAATGAACCAGAGCATCAGGAAGTATTAAGACAGGTAAATTTCTATTTACGACGTGCAAACAGAGCAGAAATTTCGTCCGATGCAGTAACAACTGGGTCCACGAAATTGTCTGGAGAGAGCTGAACACGCATTCACGTTGCCCATGGCTGGAGGGTTAAATAGACTTAACAGTGTCACTTCACAGTGAACTGATGTTGTGGTAGGTCATGTAGACCTGCAAAACTTTCAGTTTTTGTGATTGACATCCATACGTAAGTTGGCAGCAGTGCAGAAACATGTCTGATATCGTTAGTTAAAACTTCCGGGCCGAGCAGCCGTGGTCAGTCTGTAAAGCTATTTCTTATTCGTAACGTTATGTTGCCAACTGCAGACAACATCTTCCGAGGTGAGACGACAGCTGGCTACCAGGCCACGGAGCGCATAGAGGGCACCACCATATATCACGTGGGGCTGACTGTAAGTCTATCTCTGATTAACGTTATTATTCTCAATTGAAAGTAATTGATTATCGCATCGTTGGTGCAAAGTTGACCGCCACATCTTATCTAACTTTAAGCCTTCCTCTTCTCTATTAAAATTATTGTGGTGTTTCTGAATATCTATAGCTTCTCTATACATGCGTGCATAATAATGCGATGTCCTGGCTAGCACACTCGTCTCACTAAATTTTATTTCAGGATCACCGTCTTTAAAAATGTCTTCTGCTACAGCTGATTTGTCGGTATGTCCCAGTCGACATTTCCTTTTGTGTTCGGTTAAGTGGGTATTGACACTTCTTTTTGTTGTTCCAGTATAAACCTTATCACAGCTACACGGAATTATATACACCGCAGGAATTGCTAAGGGGTGTCGAGCGTCTTTCACCGATCTCAAACACTCACTAATCTTCCTGGTGGGTCTAAAGATTGTTTCAAATTGAAACTTTGTCAGAACTTTCCCAATATGGTCCATCATATTGCGAATAAATGGAAGAAAAACTTTTTCAACTGAATGTTTTGAGACATTTTTCTTCTGGGATGGAGTGCTTAATCTAGCTCGTTGTCTACTGACAACATTCAGCAACAACAACTGTCAGCTGGAAACATTTTTCTTCCATTTATTCGCAATATTATGGACCATATTGGGAAAGTTCTGGCCAAGTTTCAAGTTGAAACAATCTTCAGACCCACCAAGAAGATTAGTGTGTTTTTAAGATTGGTGAAAGCAACACCTCCAGTGTATAAAATTCTGAGTAGCTGTGGGAAGGTTTATATTGGAACAATGAAAAGAAGTGCCAATACCTGCTTAACCTAACGCAAAAGGGACTGTCGACTGGGACATACCGACAAATCAGCTGTAGCGGAACATCTTTTTAAAGATGGTGATCATGAAATAAAGTTTTGGGAGACGAATGTGTTTGCCAGGACATCACATTATTACGCACGCATGTATAGAGAAGCTGTAGAGATTCAGAAATACCACTATAATTTTAATGGAAAAGAGGAAGGCTCAAAGTTAGATAAGATGTGGCAGTCAACTTTGCACCAACAATGTGACAATCGATTACCTTCACTTGAGAATAATGATGTTAGTCATAGGTAGGCTTACAGTTGGGTGACGTACAGTGGCACCCTCTATTCACTCTATTGAAATGGGATCTCCGTGGCCTGGCAGCCAGTCATTGACTCACCTCGGAAGATGTTACCCACAGTTGGCAACGAAATGTCAGGAAGTAGTAGTTTCACAGATCGACCACAGCCTCACAGCCTGGAAGTTTTAACTAATCGAGACGCCGGCCCTGAAAGCCTACACATCGTGATGTCTGATATTAGTTGTGACAGTTAGCATCTTTCAGAATGTGTCTGCGAAATAAACTTTTTGTTATGAAGAAATGTTTTGACTTACTGGTTTTTACACAGCACATACAATGTCTGTCTAAACATTATCTGACCTTTGATTTTCCCATGCAAAGTAGAGATGATAGCATGGCACCACTGTATACAGTAAAGGAAGAGACCTTTATGTGCACACATGAATTTTGTCCCCGCCTTCCAGCGTGTCAGTCACTGCCTGTCGGTCACTGAGTGTTCGTCGGATTACAGATTCTTTCGAGATGACTGAATGTGCTGAGCAGAGGTACTGCATCAAATTTTGTTAAAAGCTTAGTGATTCTCAAAGCAAAACTATTCGTAAGATTCAGCAGGTGTACGGAGAAGATGCGGTGGGTGTAACACAAACTAAGGAGTGGTTCAGCCGATTCAAAAATGGCCACACATCGGCGGAGAGTGATCAGCGTTCTGGCAGGCCCCGAACCGATCAGAGTGCAGCTGTTGTTGAGAGGATGCAAAATTTGGTGATGGCTGATTGTCATTTGACAGTGTGGGAGATTGCCCGAGAGGTTGGAGTGAGTAAAGATTGTGCACATGGAATTTTGCGTGATGATTTGAACACGCATCGAGTGACTGCGAAATTCGTGCCTGAGTTGTTGTCACCGGAACAAAAAGACCTCCGTTTTGACGTTGCACGGGACCTTCTGAACACGACCGACACTGATCCTCGGTTTCCCGAACACAGTGATAACTAGAGATAGTCACAGGTGCACAGCTACGACCCAGACACAAAAAGACAGTCATCACAACGGAATCATCCCGAGTGTGCAAGGCCGAAGAAAGTACGGCAGGTGTGATGCAAAATATAGGTGATGCTGACTGTCTTCTTTGATGTCCGTGGAATTGTGCATCACGAATATGCACTGGAAGGACAAACAGTGACAAAGGAGTACCTGTTTTCTGGCGACTCCGTGACGCAGTTCAGCGCAAAACACCAGACGTGTGGATGGTGGAAAACTGGCAACTGTATCATGACAATGCCCCTGCTCATTCGTCCCACTTGATCCAAAATTTTGTGGTCAAACATGGAATTACAGCCATTCACCAACCTCCCTACTATCCAGAAATTGCTCCTTGAAACTTCTGATTGTTTCCAAAATTGGAGACCCAACTGAAAGGATTCAGTTTTGAGAGTAGAAAAGAGAGAATGCGGAACATGGCAATGGAGCTGTACACCATTCCAAAAGAAGACTTCCAGAGGTGTTTCCAGCAGTGGAAGGATCGGTGGGCTAAGTTTGTGCAAGCACAAGGGGCCTACTTTGAAGCGGTTTATGGTCTAATAGAAAATATTTTTTCTGGCCGAAGGTTGGATACTATTTAGACAGGCCTCGTGTTAAGAAAGACCGCATCTCGGACATAATTTTTATTGGCCTCGGGCACTGGAAAAATTGCGGGTGCTAACTGCTGCAGTGAGTTTCTTTCAGAGACTGCTTCTAAAGGTGCATTTATGGTGCCACTTCGCTACCCACCTGTACGGTCGGGTGATGGTGAAATGTGCCCACTGGGTCTTCCCAGCTTATTTAACCTGCACCACTGTTGCTTACCCTATCTGTTGCTACGATTATTACCAGGTGGGGATATCGACCTGTCTCGTGTTTCTTGCCGTGACTGTCACTGGACGTGCTGAAACTTGACTTATGACTGGCTACTTGGAAGTCATTTTAGCAGTGCTGTGTTTGACTGCTACTTGTTACACAGTTTCTTGTACAATGTACACCTACATCTACATTTCCATCTACAGCTACATCCATACTCTGCAATCTACTGCAAAGTGCGTGGCAGGGGGTGTTTCTTGTTGTACCGTATATTAGGATATAGTGTGTGGGGAGAAATGACTTCTGAAATACCACTGTACAAATTGTAATTAGATTAATCTTATCTTATGATCACTGGAAGATTTAGGAGTAGTGATCTGTAGTATATTTCTAGAGTACTCACTCAGTTCTGGTAGCTGAAATGTTGTAAGTAGTCTTTTGAGATATACTTTGTGTCAGGCTTCGAGCATCTTTCAGTTCAGGTTTTCCTACATTGCAGTGGTGCTCTCTCATGAGCAAACTTGTGGAAATGGGGGCTGCCCTTCATTGTGTACTTTCAATGTCAGCTGATTGTCTTATTTGGCTGATTGTCTTATTTGATACGGGTCGCTCACACTTCAGCTGCATTCTAGGACACATCACTTAAGTATCTTGTAAGCAATCTCCTTTATTGATCATTCACATTTTCCCAGTATCCTACCAAAGTTCACCATATGCAAAGAGTAATCTTATGAGAGCTACAAGTGTCACTTTGAAACAGGCACTTATTTAACCATTATTGGATGCAAAGCTACATGGGACCAGAGTCCTACAGATAATAGCTTGATATTGGACAATATGACATGTAATACCTTTTGGAAATTAGTTCCTCTATTTCACCTAATGTATGATTTCATTTTTTTTCCAATAGAGTATCAGCATGAAAGTCAACAAAAGCAGTCAATCAAAATCCTTCTCATCCCATCCAGTAAGTCTCCCCTGAACTGTGGTTCTGGACGACTTTTCCAAAATCTGATCCTTTTCCTAAATCTCTCCAGTCCTTTTCCTTCACTCCTCTTCCTTCCCCTTCAATCCTGTTGCCGAAGGCTTGCATATGTACGACCCCCTTTTATGTGTGTGTCTTCTGATGTTGCTTTGAGAGTAGATTTTCTCATCTATACAACTACTACATTATATTGCCAAAAATTGATTATTTTTGTTGTTATAATAAAGTATGTGAAGAAGGTATGGGTAAAAAGCGACAAAAAATTACCTGATAGTGAGCAGGCTTACAAATCACTCTTGAACAGTAATTACGATCTGCATGTCATAAACTACAGTGGTTCAATGATATGTAATATACCGTATTTACTCGAATCTAAGCCGCACCTGAAAAATGAGACTCGAAATCAAGGGGAAAAAAAATTCCCGAATCTAAGCCGCACCTGAAATTTGAGACTCGAAATTCAAGGGGAGAGAAAAGTTTTAGGCCGCACCTTCAAATCAAAACAAAGTGTGCCCATTGTAATATGAGACAAAATTTAGGTCGAATGAAAGACGATGCGGCTACAATAGTTTGGTTCGAGTCGTAAGCTTAGCAGTTAAGCTTTACCAGGTAGCCATTGCTATGCGTCAGGTGCTCCGTCCGTATTTATATGGGTACCCTTCCTTTTTCATGTGCTTCATCTGGTTTGAATCGATTGCTTATTTTGCTTTGATAATGCCTTTTTCTTTGTTATAGGTGTTTACGTCACTCTAAGCTGAAAATGCATTACTGTACTGCGTCATGCATTGTTTGTCGCATTCTGATAGTGCGTGTTTACGGACTGTAGCCGCCCGCGGCATGACTTGCTTTTGTGCGCGCTACCGCCGCTTACGATTAAAAAAAGAGAGGAATTGTCTCATTAGCGAAACAATGGCAAGCGACTGCTACTTGTTGTTACTTACACTGCTGCTTTCTTTGATAATGATCAACAAGAACCAAATAATAGACTGCGTATGATAGAACATGTTCTGAACGAGAGTTAGGCGAAAATTTTTCTCCGTTTGAAAATCTTTGCAGCCGCTTCTTTAGTACATCAAATTCTGCACAGAAATTAGTCATTTGAGATTTAAAAATCTAGTCAGTTGCCGTGCTTCATTTCTGACTGTATCACTATTAGGCATAAAAATAATACGAATATAAACATGAAATGATACATATATTCTTCCGCGTTTGCTGTTGTCTCACTCTAGTTTCGTAGTTTATTAGGCAGACAGGATTTAAATGAGATAGCAACAAACACGAAAGAATACATGGCAAAATGTTTATATTCGTATTATTCTTATGGTGAAGAGAATACTGCATGTGATTCACATTTCATCGGGTTCCTATTAGCAACAGTCTTGCCAGTCGAATTTTCGTAGTACATTGAAATTCTGCTATGTTCGAAGATGAACAATACGGAATTTGTATTTACTTCGTTGGATAATGTATGAAAATGCAGTGGTCGAAACTCGGGGCAGAGAAAAAAAGGCTCGTCTTCCACCTTTTTTTTTATTTATTTACTGACGCAGAGGTTTTGGCGCCAGTATTTATCTCGTTGCCTACAAAGCATGCCTGTGTAGCGCTACATATATTCGACGGCAGAAGTTAGTTGTGGCGGCACCTACCAACATTTTTCAGAACTTCCGCTTGCTTTGCACTCGATTCTAAGCCGCAGGCAGTTTTTTGGATTACAAAAACCGGAAAAAAAGTGCGGCTTAGATTCGAGTAAATACGGTAAACTGGAAGTTTGTTAAGGGCTCCTCACACTTGTAACATTTATTGTGCTATAATGAGTATTGGAAAAGGGAATTGATGGTTTGTGCAATACATTGAAGGATACTGCAGAGCTTTAAAATATTGGCCCTTGTTCAGTGTCTTGTGCCATATATTGTACCACACTTTCTATTGAGATTCCATGATCTCTGGACATGCAAACAAGTGATACAGTGACACTGTATGAATATGGTCACACCAGGAAAGACAGGTGCATTCAGCGTAATAGTTCGATCACATATTTAATACTTATTGAGTAATTTTCGGTAGAAACATTCGAAATCAGTGTTTCAGTGTGGGAAAATAAAACTGGAACTGCTTATTTGTTCGTTTCAGAAGCTTTATCTTTTTATTGCAGAAATACATAATGGCACTACCTTATCCATCCTCTGCAATAATGTACCTTAGTCTTTTCAGGCTTATAGATCACTTCGAGCAGTGTGGAAAATGAAATCTGACAAGTGTATGAAGAATATATTCTTTTATAACAATGAAAGCAATCAATTATTGATGAAATTATTTAATTGTATATCTAAAAACAAAGATGATGAGACTTACCAAACAAAAGCGCTGGCAGGTCGATAGACACACAAACAAACACAAACATACACACAAAATTCAAGCTTTCGCAACAAATGGTTGCTTCATCAGGAAAGAGGGAAGGAGATGGAAAGACGAAAGGATTTGGGTTTTAAGGGAGAGGGTAAGGAGTCATTCCAATCCTGGGAGTGGAAAGACTTACCTTAGGGGGAAAAAAGGACAGGTATACACTCGTGCGCACACACACACACACACACACACACACACACACACACACACACACACACACACACACACATATCCATCCGCACATACACAGACACGAGCAGACATTATTTAATTGGATAGATAAAAAATTTACTCACCAAGTGGTGGCAGAACACACACATAAGACTTTCATAATTGGCAAGCTTTCAGAGCCAGTGGCTCCTCTTTCCAGCAAAAGGATTGAAGGAGAAGGAAGAGGAGTGAAGGAAAAAGACTGGAGATGTCTAGGAAAATGGATAGATTTTGGGAAAGTTACCCAGAACTGCGGGTCAGAAGAGACTTACCGTATGGGATGAGAAGGAACGACTCATCCCATTTCCCTAGACCTCTCCAGTCCTTTTCCTTCGCCCTTCTTCCTTCCCCTTCAACCCTTCTGCCTAAAGAAGAAGCCACTGGCTCTGAAAGCTTGCCAATTATAAAAATCTTTTATGTGTGTGTTCTGCTGCAGCTTGGTGAGTAGATTTTTTATCTATACAATTAAAGAATATCTTCTTTTGTATCTTTACATAAGATGTAACGAAGTTTACCAATTTTTTGGGATTCCATGTTCATCCCTAAAAAATTGTGACAGTTTTGTGGCTCAGCAGCAAGTTCTCTTAGCATGTCAGTATGGTCGGATATAGAACACCTTCTGAGCCATTTCTTCATCCGTCACCATTTCCTCTGACTTTTCTTTCTCCAGTACATAGCAGTTATAATTAGAATACAATCGAATTCTGCATTACTGAGCACTGACATGTTCGCTATGAAGGCAGAATACTGACTTTCCAGTAGTATTGTGCCCTTTTGTACAATGTATTGACACAGTATTATCGAGCAATAAATTTAGTGCGTGTGTGAGGCCCCTTGGGGACATTCAGAGCTGTCGGAAAAAGTGCTGCACGTAATTTCTTAGCTGTTGCTGAAAGTGGTGAAATTGTGAGCAGTGCGGACAGGGTACGTTCGAAGTGTGCACCCGTGCCTCCTCTTCTGCAAATAACCACATTTTTGGCACGAACGAACCACAGATGAAAAACGGAACATTGTTTTTGCTTCACACACTGCAAGTAATCCACTAACGATGTGAATAGTGGTAGATAAAGGTTTCCAACAAGAAACGAAGTGCCCAAGAGACCGGTGAAGTGTCAGCTGTGAGGCTGCAGCATAAACACTTTCTAAGTTGTCTACAATAAGCCACTGACCAGAGTCTGAGGAATGACCTGTAGCGCCAGGCAGTGGTCGGAGCCTGCCACCCCGTTATTAGTTGCTGTATAGCACGGGAAACTGCAGTTCTCTCATGAATGAAATGCATTGCTGCTTTAAGTAAAAATAAGTTTTTCTTTATCAGGTTGCCCTCCGTGGGGTGGGTGCACGCAATGACTGTGGTTATATTGGGTTAGATAGAGCAGCAATCAGTCGTAGAATTAAGTTGCTTTAATATGACATTTATAGTCACAACGCAGATCAGATTTCGACCTGTGTCAGGTCATTATCAATGCTAAAACAAATACAGGAGTATATATTACAATGTGATTTACACAGTTTTGACAACATTTTTTGTAATATTTATGTTGTATAGTAACTAAGTAGTAACATGAAATTATTATGAGTAAAACTATGTAAAATTACAATTCTTACTTTTTCTCATGTCTGTAATGTGCTAGGTGTTTAAATTACTATAGCACATAACAGTGGCAGTTTACGCCTCATGGGCTAAAATTAGTTATAAAACTGATATGGCTACATAAAGTACGTTATAGGAAGTATTGCATATTTTATCGTGTTGGGACCTGTCTTAACTTAATTAGTTGTTACTTGACAAAAGATATAACGTGAGCTTTATTTACAAAATGCACTTTGTTGGCACTAGTAGCACTTGTAAGCATCATTTCAACATGTCGTACTTAGTGTCCGCGAAATAAGAACAATATGATAAAGCGTGATCTTTTGAACACTTATTTTGAAAAATGACAGTTTTATGTATTAATTGTTTCTAATAGTTACCCTCATGAGTTTGTGTGTTATTCTAATGCAATAAGTTATGTAAATATAGTGTTATGAAAGTGGTACTCGTTTAGATCTTATGCAAGTGGCTGCTACATAATGGCGTGAGGTCTTTGAGACCCACTGGGTCGAATTTTTCACTGCTTTCAAGTAGGCAGTTTTCAAACAATTCCCAGAAATGGGCATTTTTCATTATGACCTGATCATTGATCAGGTTACACTTAGCATTTCTTTGGTGGCAAAAGATCTCCATCTCCTCAAGAAGATCGAGGAGTCCACACTTCTCGCCTCTATGTAGCGACATTACATTTGACATTAACATTGGCAATCTATGTTTACTTGACAATAAATGTGCAGCCAGACTTGATTTCTCTGCTGCGTCTTTTCTTTCTAGAGCAACGTGTTCCTTAAACTTAGTTTCCAGTCTTCTTCCTGTCTGACCTACGTAACATGCTCCACAATCGGGACAATCAGTTTTATAAACCCCCAGATGAATCAAGTAAATTTTTTACATCTACAGTATGTTGTAAGATACATCCAAAATTATTTGTTTTTCCAAAGGCTACTTTCACTTTGTATTTTCTGAAAATCGATGCAATTCTCATGCTCATTTTCCCATAATAAGGCAAGGTGACAAATTTTGTACTTTCTTTTGGTATCAAGGTATTTATCTCATTACCATATTTTTTCTCTACATTCCTATATATCATATCGACAAATGTGTTAGGATAATTATTCACTTTAGCGATGTATCTTATAGTTGCCATTTCATTGTCATGTTGTTCTTTTGACAACTGAATGGCAAATACACGATTAATGGCAAAATTAAAAAATGCCTTTTTATGTTGAATGGGATGGTTTGATGCATAGTCTAAAATACCATCTACCATTCTTTCTCTGGATTGATAAATCTATAAAATTTATTGAACCATTTATCTCAATTTCACCAGTAAACTTTATTGATTCATGCCAACTATTGAAAAACTATAAACTTCAGGCGCAGCTCATAGAGGGCGCCATACACAAAACCGATGTGTACTGTGAAACCAACATATAATTTTACGACAGTAATGGTTGAACTGTGTAAGCATTCACTTGAGCACGAACAACTGCTACAATTCCGCACTGGTATGTAATGTTAACATTAAAAGATGACGATGTGATGGACTTATAACTTTCGTAAATCACATTGTGATATATACTCTTGTATTTATTTTAGCATTGATAATGACCTGACACAGGTCGAAATCTGATCTGCGTTGTGACTATAAATGTCATATCAAAGCAACTTAATTCTACGACTGATTGCTGCTCTATCTAACCCAAGTCTTTCTTTATTTTTTTCCCTCCCAATATCTGGTTTACAATATTTATAAGTTTTACCGGCACTGTACTTTGAAGCAGATGCTGAAAAAGGGCAGCAAGCTGTTGTGGCCACTGCTTTGTGCATACAGAAGTGTGTAAATGTTCACTATGAATATTTGTTACTACTTTGTTAAATCACCTCGTGCTCTTGGACACAGTTGGACTCGGGTAATAGTTTTAAAATGAGCAATGCCTTCCAAAGCTAGTCACCACGAATCTGAGTATGTGAATGCAGTTGTGACAAGAAACAGGAACAACAGTGAAGTCTGTACTAATTGCTGAGCCTTCAACCAAAGCAATTTTGCAGCTCTATAATTTAAAATAATAATAATAATAATAATAATAATAATAATAATAATAATAATAACTCTTTCGCATAATTGCAATCTGAAGCATTCTGTGGAGGCAACAGAATTGTTGCAATTTGTCTTCAACTCTATGCTTCGAAATGAACTCAAAAGAGTTTCATTAGAAGTTTAACTATTTTCGTTTGTTCCCAGTGTAGTTCCCTGGGCGTCTGTCACAGTTTTATGTTAGCTGTACCAATCTGTTACGACCCTAACTGCGCACCACTGAATCGTTTCGATGACTGTTGCGCCCACTGAGTGAGAACGCTGATGACTGGAACGGTACTGTAGGATTGCTCACAGTAGCATCTTGTATGTGATTTTGTTTGCAATGGGTTGTTATTTGCCAGAATTTACCCAACAAATCCGACTCTACGGTAATACTGATTCCACCTTATCAGTTCATTTTAGATCACTTTTAACAAGTGAAGTTCATCTACATTCCTGTTTGTGAAAAGTGCAACACCGAGAAGGAATTAGCCGAATAGCACCACGCATGGCGGAAGTGGCAACAGATGTGCGAGCAATACTCGATATGTTTTGCAGTGAGATGGGTTACACGTAGGCCGAGCAGAGCCCTCTCGTGCCGGTCCGACAGGGTCGGTGTTGCGCCTAGTGCAGTCGGTGCATAGCCGTCGCACGATGTGGAAACAATACACTGAGTGCCAATATGCCCCGTCCACATCAGAGCGAGCTTTGTCGGCACGTGAGCGAGTTCAAACGGGGCAGAATGATCGGTCTTCGGGAAATGAGGTTCTCGTCCCGTTGACATTTCGGCTCACACAGGGCACGTTGCTACGACAGTGATGCGTGTCTGGAAGCAGTGGATAGAGTAAGGTCACGTGCAGTGACAGCGGGAACTTTACCGTGGAACGTGACCACAGCACGGGATGACTGTCATCTTATTCGCACGGCCATTACGGACTGTACAGCTCCACCTACATTGTTGGCTCGTCGCTGGAGCACTGCAACAGGTGTGAACTCGTCTGCATCGACGGTTCGTCGCCGTCTGCTGCAGGTTGTACTGGTTGCACGCGTGCCATTACGTCGGCTTCCATTGTCCAGAAGCCACAAGCTCCTCCGACTGCAATGGGCACGTGAACACCGTCACTGGGTTTCTGAGTGGCAACATGTAATCTTTTCGGATGAGACCCGCTTCGTTTCCTACAGTACCGTCGTGAGCACAAACTAGAGGGCTGCATTGTGGAGTGCCTAACAATACCACCACTTGCAAAATAGGTTAGAAATCAGATTAATAATGTTGCTCACACTGCATATGTTCGCTTTATCGGGCAACAACAAAGTTATTGACTGTGGATAGTATCGTCAGAATGGAAATAATGAAGTCACTGTAAAAAAGTCATTAATTTTGGCACTTATCTTGAATGGATTCCCACGTAGATTTCGTCGAAGTTGTTATGGCTCATCTTGTTGATTCTAGGGTGATTACAGTTTGACTGCTAGAAGGTTCCGATCAGTATTTTAGCAATATTTGAAGACCTAACAAATGCGTTTTTCAGGAAATTCTTAATGATCAAACAATCCCAGATCAGAACAATGGTATTGTAGAAATAATTTTTGACTTGGTGTTCACGATCCACATTTTTATTAAACTTCTTGTAAATTCACATATACTACTTCTTAATTGTCACATTATCGAGAAAACAGTATTGTACCCGTCTTCATATATTTAATTTCCACTTTAACCAAACATGAGACTTGACTGTTATTTTACAAAGCAAAATAACAACTTAACTTCTGCAAAGTGAAACAAAGACTGCTCTGTGCGCATTCGCGTCAAAACAGTTACAAGTAAATCAAAGATAATGACAGTCTCACAGAAATGAATACACACAAGAACCGTATCACTGTAATATATCGATACATCGGAGTATCTATACATTAATAAAACCAAATGTGAATATTGTCACAAAAATATGTCTGTTACTTCGCGGAAAAGCAGTACGATATTGCTGGTATCGAGAACTGGGGATGGACTGCCGTAATGGCCACGTACACACAGAACCATTACAAGTGGCATAGCGAACGAACACCAGGTGTGACGATTTGCGGTGCCATCAGTTACAACAACCGATCTCGCCTTGTTCGTATTGCGGGCACTTTGAACAGCAGCCGGTACCTAATGGAGGTTGTGGAGCCTGAGGCACTCCCCCTGCTTCAGGTATTTCTGCAGGCCACATTTCAACAGGACAATGCCCGGCTACATATTGCGAGGAATGTACAGGTCTTCTTCGAAGAGCGGCGGGTACCGTTACTTCCCTGGGCTGCACGTTTGCCAGACGTGCCGCCCATCGAACGTGTTTGGGATACAGTCGGTCGGCACCTGGTGCGTAACAGTCCTCCAGTAACTCCTGTCACGGATTTGTGGGCTCGGATACAAACTGCGTGGAGGGAAATCCCGCAGCGACGAACTCAGAACCTTATTGATTGAATGCCACGGCGTATAGCAGCTCTAATTGCAGCATACGTCATGCTGAATAGCATGGCTCAAAGGACATGTACAGATTTGAAAATGTAATCATTGTTACTTGTCATGTACCTAACCTGTGGTGTTAAATTAATTGAATTTATGCATTTCCTTCTTGGTGTTGCAATTTTCACAGATGATAGTGTATGTCTACAAACACTCTCTGCAGGCTGCCTTATGGTACATAGCAGAGGATACCTTGCACTGCTGCCTGTCACTATCTTTTCTGTTTCACTAGCAAATGGAGCAATCGCCTTTGTACAAGCCTTGATTTCTCTTATCTTGTCTCTGCAGTCCTTAGGTGAAGTGATATGTTTATTGGTGACAGTAGAATTGATCTGCAGTGTGACTCAGGTGCTGGTTCTCTAAATTTTCTGAATAGTAAATATGGTTGTTCTTCCTATTCACCCAGATAGCATAAAAATACAGAATGGTTGCTAGTTTAAGCAAAATTGCCATCTTCAGATCATTTGTGTAGAACAGATTTTTTTATATTCATTGACTGTACATACTAATTGGACACAACTGTAATGTACATGAAAGAACAACTGTGGAAAATTCTAATGTCAAATCAGCATAAAATATATGCAAATTTGACATAAATGTACCTTACAGAGATGACATTCCGTAGTACCGTTCTCATCACACAGTAAGAGAATTGCTGTGCGAACAGTGCACAATATTTACAGATGGAAAACATAAAGACTTGTATAAAATGTTATCAGGTTGTGTCCTCCGTGACATCTGATTAGGAAACTGTTATGACGCATTAATGGAATAGATCTTGTTTTGAGGTGCCTCCAGATGGCAGCAGTCTTATATAATGTGCGATTATGTCTTTGAAATATGAATTACATGTATTTTTATATTCTTTGTACATATAAAAATCCGTAAAAGTAAAAGCATTATATACCACATTTTCCAAATGTATACGTAAAACAAAATTAATACAAAAATATTTTTGCTGTTGTATATCAGTGTTGTGATCGCCTTGACCAGATACATAAAGTGTAAATTATTAATGTTATTGTCATAACTTCTTGGTATGTTGTTGTTGTGGTTGTGGTCTTCAGTCCTGAGTCTGGTTTGATGCAGCTCTCCATGCTGCTCTATCCTGTGCAAGCTTCTTGATCTCCGAGTAATTACTGCAGCCTACATCCTTCTGAATCTGCTTAGTGTATTCATCTCTTGGTCTCCCTCTACGATTTTTACCCTCCACGCTTCCCTCCGATACTAAATTTGTGATCCCCTGATGCCTCAGAGCATGTCCTACCAACCGATCCCTTCTTCTAGTCAAGTTGTGCCACAAACTCCTCTTCTCCCCAATTCCATTCAGTACCTCCTCATTAATTATGTCACCTACCCATCTAATCTTCAGCATTCTTCGTGTCTAAACTATTTATTGTCCATGCTTTACACTCCATATGAATACTTTCAGAAAAAGCTTTGCTACACTTAAATCTTAACAGATTTCTCTTCTTCAGAAACACTTTCCTTTCCGTTGCCAATCTACATTTTATATCCTCTCTACTTTGACCATCATCACTTACTTTGCTTCCTAAATAGCAAAACTGCTTTACTACTTTAAGTGTCTCATTTCCTAACCTAATTCCCTCAGCATCACCCGATTTAATTCGACTACATTCCATTATCATTGATTGGCTTTTATTGATGTTCATTTTATATCCTCCTTTCAAGACACTGTCCATTCCACTCAACTGCTCTTCAAAGTACTTCGCCCTTGTACAGACCCTCTATGTACTTCTGCCATCTTTCTGCTTTCCCTTCTTTGCTTAGAACTGGTTTTCCATCTGAGCTCTTTATATTCACACAAGTGGTTCTCTTTTCTCCAAAGGTCTCTTTAATTTTCCTGTAGGCAGTATGTATCTTACCACTAGTGATACATGCTTCTACATCCTTACATTTGTCCTCTAGCCACCCCTGCTTAGCCATTTTGCACTTCCTGTTGATCTCATTTTTGAGGCATTAGTATTCCTGTTCACTTACTTCATTTACTGAATTTTTATATTTTCTTCTTCTGTCAATTAAATTAAATATCTCTTCTGTTACCCAAGGATTTCTACCAGCTCTCATCTTTTTACGTACTTGATCCTCTGCTGCCTTCACTATTTCATCTTTCAAAGCTAACCATTCTTCTTCTAGTGTATTTCTTTCCCCCATTCTTGTCAATCATTCCTTAATACCCTCTCTGAAACTCTCTACAACCTCTGGTTCTTTCAGTTCTTTATCCAGGTCCCACCTCCTTAAATTCTCACCTTTTTGCTGTTTCTTCAGTTTTAATACTTTGTATACAGAGATTAAAATTTGGAAAACAGTGATGTGATGTGTAACTTTACTACGAGTGGGGTAGAGTCTTGTATAATAATGTGTCTGCACTGATCAGCTGATGTATGCTGATTACCTCGAGGCCTATTGTATTGTATTAAGTTTGTTATTTGAACCATGGTCTAGGTTACGATGGTTGCAAGGTGGAACCATAAAAACACCAGAGGTGGCATGTAGTTATCTATAAAGCACACTGGTGAGCTCTATTTGAAGCTATTGCAGCAGCTTCCAGCATAATATCATGTAGAATTATGTTACAGGTAAGAATATATTAACAAACTATCAATGTAGTACCAAGTTCTTAGAATATGCCAAGTAATGAAAGTTAAAAGTGGTTTTACCATTTCACAATATGTACTACCATTACCTCATATGATGTGGTAGCGATTTTTAATCTCTCTATACCAAGGTTTTATTATCGTAACATTAATAGTTTATCAGTTTATGTATCTGGTAACAGTGACCATAACACAGATATAAGATACAGTAAAAATATTTTTGTAATGACTTTTTTTTATGTATACGTTTGGAAAACCAGATAAATAACTCTTTTACTTTTATGGATTTTTATATGTATGTATAATATTTTAAAAAAAATATTCTTTACATTCTAGTTTGAAGACGTAATCAATCGTGTGTTGTAACAGAATGCTGCCATCTGGTGGAACCACAAAACACAATGTATTCTGTTGATAGCCTTGTAACAGTTTCTCATTAGATGTCAACAAGGACACAACATGAAAGGATTTTTTTACACAGCTTATGCAATATTCTCTCAGCTGTTCTCTTATTGTTTGACAAGAGATAGAAATGTTCTCTCTCTAAGATGTGTTTACTTTGAATTTGTATGCATTTTATGTTGATTTGATGTTAGAATTTTCCGTAATTGTTCTTTTACGTACTTCAATTAGAGTGAACAGTCAGTGAAGTTAATTGACCCTGTAAAATAAATAGTTAGTTATATACAAATGATCTGAAGATGGCAATTTAATTTCACTGAAATGAGTAATCATTGTATATTTTTAAGCGATCCGGATGAACAACAACAACCGTGTTTAGGTTCTGAGATCAGCTCCAATACAGCTGACAGTGTCAGGTAACCATAATTTCTGAGTAATGCTTTGAAAAATGAACATCATCTTGCCCATGGGGATTCCCATTTGAGTTCACAGAGCATTTCTGTAATACTTGCCACGGCCCTGGACTGTACGTAGGATGTGGGCAGATCCACAAGTTCCCGTCATGTCCCAGCACATGTCCAGTTCATCAATATAGGGTTGCTGTTGCCTGCTTGGTGCAATTGGGATGTTTAAAACATCGTGGATCTGTGATTACTTCAATTAACTTTTATAAAAGGTATATGTGGTGTGCCTCTTTCAGATGCATCCAAAAGAACAAGGTACTGTTTTGATCCTATAGTGAGTATCAATCAAGACACGAAGGAATATTTACATCAATGTGGAAAGTTGGAAATTTGTACCAGACAGGGATTTTAACATGGGATGCACTGATCACTGAGCCATCTGGACTCACCAATCATTGCAACTGCACAGACTACCTTGGTGCGCCTCCTGCCAGACCCAAATTTTCAAATCCCCCCCCCCCCCACCCCCCTCTGAAATATCCACTACTCGTGACCTCCCCAGTGTGTATCTGCTCGTGCTACCTGAACGCCCACTCAACTCCAGGTCAAGCAGAGGTGCTTCCTGAGAAGTAATGGTTGCCGATATGTTGTATAGGTCACAACCATCTCCTTTTGATAATCAAATACTCTGGGGCTCTGACACTGTTTGTTGTCTACACTGCACTGGAGAAGTTTCACTGGGAAGCCTTTACACATCTTCTGTACACTCACTATCTCTCCCTGTGTGATTTTAATATTTTTGGAGCTCTCAAGAAAGACATTTGTGGCTGTCAATTGCTTCAAATGAAGAATTGCCCACCTGGATAGAATCAAGATTTTGTAGACACCTGCAAACATTTTTCCCTGAAGGCACTGAGCGTTGTGTCACACAGTGGGATACGTGTATTAACATTATGGTGATTGATTTTGAAACAATAAGCAGTTTACTTACTTGTCTTCCAACTGTTTCTCTTTCATTTGACTGCCCCATATAGAACATTTTCCATTGTCACCTTGTTTTCTTTCCTACAGTTTCCCCTTCAACAATGTTTTGTAAAAGAAAATTGTAGCAAGTCACATATCCAGTGAGTTGTACTTTGCATTTTACACAGATAGGACAGGTTCTGCGTTTAAACTCTCTTTTGATTTTTTCCGTAGATGCATAGATTTTAAAATTTTTTATCTGTCTAATATAAAAATCTGTGAAAAACTTTGACTATAGGTAAAATATGTTTTCTTCGTGGCTGGGTTAGGTACAAGATGAGTTGGCTGTCGGAGGTTTCCGTTTCTCTGGTTCTCAGAGAGCGCCAGGCAAAGTTGGAGAAAACTGCTACAAGTCATGGTGAACACTCCGTCTCTCGTGGCAGCTAAAGTACTCACAATCGCCATAAGATTTTCTGGAAACACTTTCAGAATGAGAAGGTTGAACAACAGTGACAGTATGATATCTTCTTACTAACAAACTGATCGCTTAGGGAATGTCTTTAACACACAAGCTGATGGCGAAATAATTCATGTCGTTCAGACCGTGATGGTAGCAGATTCGCCCGGTATTGTTAATTTGCGAAGAAATTACTCTGCATTGGATTGCTAAACACACTAATAGTTTTATGAAGGTAAGGGGATCCAACATCCTGTAAACGATTGTAGACAACATTTATCTTCTTTCTCATAAGAGAGATGTTTTATTCTTCATAATTGCGATTACAAGTTGTATCTCCTCTACACTTCAAATTACATCTATATGCAAACTTATCTGGACCCCCCCCCCCCCCTCAAAAAAAAAAAATATATATATATATATATATATATATATATATATATATATATATATATATATATATATATATATATATATATTCCCTTCAATAGCATCCCTATCTCCAACAATTGCAAAAAAAGGCTAGATGCAACCCCCCCCCCCCCCCCCCCCCCCCCACACACACACACACACACACACACACACACACACACACACAGCAAAGAGCATTGTCGTCTCAGTTACAGTAGCGCATTATCACTGGTACTCACAGCCGGAATATTACAATAATGTTATATTACGTAGGGACATTATCGGTGGTGCTAAAGAAATCGGATTAGGAAATGAAACACTTAAAGTGGTAAATGAATTTTGATTTTTGGGCAGCAAAATAATTGATGGTGGCTGAATTAGAGGGGATAGAAAATGTACACTGGCAATGGCAAGAAAATTGTTTCTGAGGAAGAGAAATATAGCTGTAAGCGTTAGGAAGTATTTTCTGAAGGTATTTGTCTGGAGTGTAGCCATATACAGAACTGAAATATGGACAATAAACAGTTTAGGTGATAAGAGAATAGAAGCTTTCAAAATGTGGTGCTACAGAAGAATGTTGAAAATTAGATGGGCCAATCATGTAACTAATGGGGAAATACTGAACAGAATTGGGCAGAAGAGAAACTTACTGTATTACTGGACCAAAAGAAGGGATCGGTTGGTAGGACACATTCTGGAGCATCAAGGAGCCACCAGTTTAGCATTGGAGGAAAGTGCGGGGGGTTAAAAATTGTAGATGGAGATGAAAAGATGAATACAGTAATTACATTCAGAAGGATGTAGGTTGCAATAGTTACGTGGAGATTAAGAGGCTCACACAGGATAGAGAAGCATCAAGAGCTGCATCAAACCAGTCTTGGGAAAGGAGAAGAAGAAGTCGAAGTTGACATAGCTTTCTGTAGTTCTTTCTTCTCTTCTATTTCTCATGGAACCGTGTCATTCATTTTTCTGTAAGTCCAATCAGTCCTTGTAATTCTTCTCCAGAACTAGATTTCTGCAGCTTTGAGGTGAGCTTCCTTCCGCTTTGTTGATGTCCATGTTTCATGTCTGCATGTCGGGAAACTCGTTCCAAAGGTCTTCTTAATGAGGAGGCTGATGTGCTTTTTCAGCAGAATGTTCATTTTATTTTGCAAGGTACTCCTTGCCAGTGCCATTCTTCAGTTGTATTCCTCCATTGTCACTGAGAGAGGGCAATTTGTCTTGTTGTCATTAATTTTTAGTTTTGTTATATTTCGATTAAGACGCCAAGCATTTTATTTGTCTCCTCCTCCTCCTAGTCTGCGACTGTTGCAGTGTCATCAGCAAATGTGGTGGAGTGAATATGTATACTGTCAATTTTGATTCCAGACTTCTTTTCTTTCACTGTTGTCAGTGTCTCCTATGTGAACTTATTAAATAGGTAAGATGATAGACAGCACCCCTGTCTCAATCCTCTTCTGGTTTTTGCTTCTTTCTTGCTACCATTAATATCGAGTTCAGTACTTGACTTCTGCATGTACCTAAAATTAGTTGCCTGTCCTCCCAGTCAAGTTACACTTGGAACGTTATTTTAAATAACTTTTAAGTCAGCCATACAAAATGCCTTTTATATGTCAATAAATGTTTATATTTCTGCCAACTTTTGATGATGATCTTTCCAAAACTGAGTGTAGTGTAATGAAAAAAAGAGGACAGGGCCATATTAATGATGGTTAAGCCCAGAAGGATGTTGATATGTTTGGATGTGTTGAAAGTAAATTCCCTTATCCAGAACTAAAACTAGTATCTGGGGGAGAATCCAGATAGCCCGTGTGGCGTACCAGCTAGGCACTCGGGGTCTCTCGTGTCATGCTGCGATGCGTGTTCAGCAAGTGCGTACTGGTGGTTACATAGTGGACAGTTATTCTACAGCCATCCGTGTTCATGGCCAGTTTGGTGGAGGTCGCGCCTGTAAACAGTCCGAACCTGTCTAACCTTATGACCTTTCTCTCGATTCCGTATGATTATCCTTACCCTGAGGTTCCTATTGTGATGGACCGAGTGAGGTGGCACATTGGTTAGCATACTAGACTCGCATTTGGGAGGACGGCGGTTCAAATTCGCACCTGGCCATCCCGATTTAGGTTTTCCGTGATTTCCCTAAATCGCTTCAGGTAAATGCCAGGATGGTTCTTTTGAAAGGTAAGGCTGATTTCCTTCTCTGTCCTTTCTTAATCTGAACTTATGCTCCCTCTCTAATGACTTCGTAGTTGACAGGGCGTTAAACACTAAGCTCCTCCTTCTATTGTGATGGTACTGACTTGTAATTCAGCTGAAAGTTCACATACATGTGGGATGATAGCATTCAAAAATGTTTATAACACATACTGCATTCTTTGCCAAGTTGAGGTATTAATTACAGTTACAAGTTTCTGTGCTGTGAACAATTATTAGAGCAGTTATACAGACCCAAGCTACAAAGCCGTGGTGAAGTTTTCAATTGTAGTGCAAACTAAACAGTTCACATTTATACAAAATTGACACAGTTCAAATTTAGCGCAGTGCTTTAGTAAATCGTTAACAAAGAAGTTCGCACTGTAGTAGTACAATTAAGTCCCAAATGAGATATACCATTTTCAGCAGTCACTGATTTCAATAACAAATACCCTATACACTTTTGATGATCACGACAGATTGCACTCATTACGTGTGTTAATTATAAGTACTGTAATCATGCAATAATTTTTACACATTAAAGTGTTAGAGCAGTGCATGCATTAGACTGTGCAGAACATACGTAATTCAAACCTGAGTCAAAAAATGAGAGCATGTCAGGCATAAGTGTTGTCTGATCATATGAGTTTCAATTTCAATTGGTAAGAGCTGGTGGTAGTGTGTGGTGTAGGGCCCATGAAGCCGTGTACTCAAGTTGTCAACAAGGGTCTGTGCAAGCTGTTGGTGGTTCCGTAATGGTGTGGGCTGTGTTTACATGGAATAGACTGGGTCCTCTTGTCCAACTTAACTGATTGTTGATTGGAAATGGTTATGTTCGGCTACTTGCAGACCATTTGCAGCCATTCGTGTAATTCACATTCCCAAACAGTGATGGAATGACAATATGCCATTTCACTGGGCCACAGTTGCTCACGATTGGTTTGAAAAGCATTCTGGACAGTTCAAGTGAACGATTTGGCAATCCAAATTGACTGACATGAATCCCATCAAACATTTATAGGCATAATCAAGAGGTCAGTTCGTGCACAAACTATTCCAAACTGTACCCCTTTTCAAAACCTCCCCATTCCTTTGCTTCACCCCTCTTCCTTTCCCTTCTTCGACTCTTCCTTTCCCTTCTTCGACTCTTCCTTTCCCTTCTTCGACTCTTCCTTTCCCTTCTTCGACTCTTCCTTTCCCTTCTTCGCCTCTTCCTTTCCCTTCTTCGACTCTTCCTTTCCCTTCTTCGACTCTTCCTTTCCCTTCTTCGACTCTTCCTTTCCCTTCTTCGACTCTTCCTTTCCCTTCTTCGACTCTTCCTTTCCCTTCTTCGACTCTTCCTTTCCCTTCTTCGACTCTTCCTTTCCCTTCTTCGCCTCTTCCTTTCCCTTCTTCGACTCTTCCTTTCCCTTCTTCGACTCTTCCTTTCCCTTCTTCGACTCTTCCTTTCCCTTTTTCGACTCTTCCTTTGGAAGGAGGAGCTACTGGCTCAGAAAGCTTGCATAAATTAAACCTTTTTGTGTTCTCCTTGGTGGGATTTTTTAGCTACGCAATTACATTACATTGTCAAAAATTGATTATTTTCATTGAAATATTCAACAATTTTTATTTGCATTGTCATGTTGTGAAAGGGGTATGCTGCCCTTTCTTATAGGATCTCAAACAATGTTTAATACATTTTGTATATCTAAATAGGATCTCAAACAATGTTTAATACATTTTGTATATCTAAATCAGTAATCCAGAATTATTACATTATATTTTTCAAACATTATTGAGTAATTAAGTGTTCATTGCTATCGAACAACACAATTTACATCGAGAGAAACGTACGCTTGCTACCATGATTTACATCTAAAATAACAAATATAGTGTTGTGATGGACTCATATGGAGGCATACAGACAGTCGTTTTACCTATGTTGGTGACAGTAGAATCATTAAGCAGTCAGCTTCAGATGCTGTTTCCTTAAATTTTCTCAATAGTTTTTCTTGAAAAGAATGTTGCCTTCCATCCAGGGACTCTTATTTGCGTTCCCAAAGCATCTCCATAACACTTATGTTTTGTTCGACCCTACCGGTAAGAAACCTGGCAGCCTGCTTCTGAATTGCGTGGATGTTTTCCTTCTATCCGAGCTCGTATGGGCCACAAACACTCAAGCAGTATGCAAGAATAGGTTGCACCAGCATTCTGTATGCAGTCTCCTTTACAGGTGAGCCACTCTTCCCTTAAATTCTCCCAATAAACCAGTGTCGATCATTCGCCTTCCTTACCACATTCCACACATACTTGTTCCATTTCATATTGCTTTGCAATGTTACACCCAGGTATTTGAATGGCTTGACTATGTTAAGCAGGACACTAGTAATACTGTATCTGAACACTACAGCTTTGTTCTTCCTACTCATCCGCTACGTTTTTCGACATTTAGGGCTACCTGTCATTCATCACACCAACTGGAAATTTTGTCTAAGTCATCTTGTATCTTCCAACTCACTTAACTTCGACATGTTACCAGAAACTGCATCATCATCATCATCAGCAAGCAACCGCAGATTGCTGCCCACCCTGTCTGCCAAACCATTTATGTATATGGTAAACAACAGCAGTTGTGTCACACTTCCCTGGGGCATGCAGACGTGCCGACTCTCCCGATTTAAGCGGGAGACTCCCGATTTTTCCTTCTTCCTCCCGATCTCCCGATAGTGGAGATCGATCTCCCAATTTTCAGAGCAGTTTCAATACTTTCCTTACAATACGAAAATCCTGCACCTTCACTATATTGGTGGATGACTAGGTATGGCTGCTACTTGTGTATGTTAACTTGGTAGATTGGTGCGGTGGCTGTCGGGAGCGGCAGTAGGCGTAGCTCACGCTTCGTATCTACGAGGAAGTAAGGAACTTATCGTTGGCAGCGTTCGGAGGCAAATGAATATCTTTCAACTAGTGCCAATTTCCTCAGCTTCTGGTAGCACCAGTGCAATCGCAAAGTTATCGTGGACGAGGAGTAGTCGATAGTTGTTCCGAGTGAAGTGATTGTTGTGTCTAAAAGGCAGTGTTGCCAAGTTAGGGGATTTCCCCCTAAATTTAGGGGGAATTAAGCTGCCTAGGGGGAAGCTAGAGAGATAAATGTTTCAGGGTGAAAAATATGATAAAATTGCAAAGGTGATGCCTATTTTGTCAATTCCACATAGTAATGCGGAATGTGAGAGAATTTTTAGCACAGTTACAAAGACCGAAACTCAGTTCACGTCCATGCTTTCAGAAACGTCTTTGGAGAAATTTTTGATTTTAAAATCAGTTCAAAAAGGCAAGTACTTTGAGCAGAAATTTAGTTCAGATTTTTTGAAGAAGGCTAAGTCAGCTACGGGTGTGCTGAATAAGTAACTACCGTAATCAGACAAATTCAGACCGATAAACTATTCAGATTATTTGCTAAGCCTAACATATACATCCTGTATAAAATTGATTTAAATTTGGGAAAGATAAGATGCCATGCAAATGTGGGTTGCATTGTGAAATGAAAACCTGTGATCATTTAACAGTGATTTATTCATGCAAAAACTGTGCTAATGTCAAAACAGAAATCTAATATACGTTAATTGGTTTCCTCGGATCGTAATTTTGAACTGTAGTTCCCTCGAGAGTGCTTCATTTGAATGTGTATGAATCCAAAGAAACCTGCTGAGCTCATCATTCATATTGTTCAGCATGTTGAATGATAAATTATGCAGTCCAAAGGCTCAGTAATGTCCATTATTTAGTATTTACATGTAAATCATAAAGCAAATGTAATTGAATTGTTACAGTTATTGAATTATTGCAACTTTGATCGTCAGGGATGTGTTGTAATTTACAATAGTACACCGCTAAAATTCTCCTGATTTTTCACTTTTGAAAGTTGGCATGCCTAACAATATCCTTGACTCTGATGAACGCTCACCATCGAGGACAACATACTGGACTGTAGAAAACTTCGAGCCGATCACATATCTGTGAGCTATGCTCGTACCTTCGTTAACAGCCTGCAGTAGGCACCGTGTCAAATGCTTTCGAGAAATCTATAAATATGGAATCTGCCTGTTGCCTTTCATCCGTGGTTCTGAGTGTATCATGTGAGAAAAGAAAAGCTGAGTTCCGCACAAGCAATGCGTTCTAAAACCATGCTGCTTCATGGACATATGCTTCTCACTCTCAATAAAGTTTAATATATTCGAACTGAGAACATTTTCAAGGATTCTGCAGCAAACAGAAGTTAGAGATATTGGTCTGTAATTTCTTGGATCCATTATTTTGCCTCTCTTATATACTGAAGTCACCTGCACTTTTTCTCATTTGCTTGGGACTTTGTGCCGGGTGAGAGATTCACGATAAATGCAAGCTTCCCGTGCACCACTGTGGTACACTGTAAGCAGTTATCATCCACAACCTGTTTATTTTTTTCTTTTGTTTCTTTGACATTTGGTAAATAGAACCATACAGCCACTCACATGTCTTATATAATACATCATAAATATTGCCAAAGAAATATACTTGCAAAGCCGCAAGGCAACGGAACGTTTTCTTTCTTTAAGTCTTCCATAAACACCAGTCTGTGCATTCTGTGCTTTGGACAAAGAAAAAAAAAAAGAAAGATTTAGATATGCATAGGTGGTGTTGTCACATTCACAGTAAGGAGAAGCAAAGATTCCTATTTGGTGAAGACAGTCTGGAAAATGCCAGTCATTGAACTGTATCTGAATTACACTAATTATTAATTTCCTTGGACAACTTTGTGTTTTGGAACCAAGGTTTATAGGGGATAGATTCTTGTATCAATGCATACCTTGTGACCTTATTAGATAGAGATAACATCCAATATTCTAACAAAATAAATATTAATTTTCTCTTGAATCCGCAGATTTAGGAACTCTCAAGTGATAAAAAATTCTTGCCGTAACTGCTGACTTCGCAGGTTGATCTGCCTGTTCATTGTATGTGATGCCCGAGTAAGTGAGAGTCCAAATGGAAGAAGACACAATTCCTTTGTCATTGCTTTGCATCACTGTGTGGATAATTTCAGCTATATATTTGTTTGTATCATAGTTCCACGCATTGAATAACACTTCTCCAATCTGAAATAATTCCAATGTTAACGATGTCCTGTTTGTCTACCAAATAATAGTGCCTCCTTTATGGCTATTGTTTCTGCTGTGTAGAAGTGTGATGGGATGATAAATTGTTTGCACTATGATAGCTGTGGGCATGAAAAGCACAGCCAGCCATACCATTGTATCCCATTTTTGACCTGCCTTTATACATCAACAGTGCCAACTTCAAAAATCATTCATAACATCATTCCTCCAAGTATAGGAAGAGTGCCTTATCAAATTAGAATAATGAGTTGTGGCATTGCTTGACTGGCAGCTAAATGCAAATTTAAATGGAATACCCACATCAGTTGCAGTGTTACGATGTTGAACCTGTCGAATAGTGGCTGCTGTTAATAACAGGAGCTGCCGTGAGTGAAATTGATTCGGATTTAAACTACTGATGTGATCCTTTGCCTGTAATTGACACATGTGACCATGTAAAGTGTAACTTGAGTCTCGTATCTTCAGTAGTAAGAACTTCATTGCTAATGGACGTCTTCTCACTGAAAGAGGCTTGTCCACTGCTTCAGTCAACAAAGCATTAATGGGTGTGAATTGCATTCCTCCTATACTTATCAGGAGAAAGCTATATTGAAGACTGTCAAGTTGAGACAGAGCTGTTTTTAACTTTTACCATAAGGTTTGTGCTCTGTGTACTATCAGCAGAACAGGAGGAGGAGCTCCCCACTGAGTGTCAGCTGCAGACCTCATAACATAAATAGATTGTTCGGTTTTATTTGTAATGTAGTCTATGTGGTTAATCCGTGTGAAACATGTGTCTATAAAATTGTCCCCAGGAAATTCTATTTCCTAACTGAAAGGTATCTTCGATTGAATTCGTGGCTTTGTTAAGTGTACAACAGAAGATTTTCTTTTCAATATTGAAAGACTGTGCTCATCGAGCCATTTACAAACCGAGCAGCTGCTGAACACGCACATAAGACTGTTGTGATTGGCAAGCTTTTGGAGCCAATGGCTGCTCCTTCAGGCAGAAGGGTTGAAGGGGAAGGAAAAAGGGTGAAGGAAAAGGACTGGAGAGGTCTAGGAAAAGGGGTAGATTTTGGGAAAATTGCCCAGATCCGCAGGTCAGGTGAGACTTAGCGTATGGGATGAGAAGCAAAAGCTCCAATTAAATAATTTTATCAATAATTGACTTTTTGTTGTTTTATTAAGCCATATACGAGGATAGATCAAAAGGTAATGCCTCGTTTATCAAAAATATGTAGGAGGGGACAGAAGTCAGGGGGTGCCTTCTAATGTCAAGTCAGACCTTCTGCTGCTCAGCACAGTGCGGCAACTCGATGCGGCACGGGTTCACCAAGTCGCTGAAAATTCGTAGCAGAAATATTGAGCCACGCTACCTCGTTAGCCATCCAAAAACGTGGAAGTGTTGCCGGTGCAGGATTTTTTTGCACGAACTTACCTCTCGATTATGTCCCAAAAATGTTCGATGGGATTCGTGGTGGACAGTCTGGGTGTCCAAATAATTCACTTGATCTGTCCAGAACATTTTTCGTACCAATCACATACAATTGCGGCCCGGTGATGCGCGGAGTATTGTGACATAAAAATTTTGTCATTGTTTTGAAGCTCAAAGTCCATCACTGGCTGAAAATTGTCTCCAGGTAGTTCAGTTTGGCTGAAGGACCCAGTCAGTTGCAACATACACCATTATGGGTCCACCACCAGCTTGCGCAGTGTCTTTTGATAAACTGGATCTACGGTTTCACGAGGTCTGCGCCACACTCGAACCCTACCTCCAGCTCTTCACCAACTGAAATCAGGACTCATCTGACTGTCATCTAGATTTCAGCCGATACGGTCACAGGCTGAGGAGAGGCACTGCAGGCGATGTTCGACTCGTGTGTGACGTGGGCTCGAATTTCTGTTATGTCACCGACGCGTTGATGCTTCTTGTGAATTTCTGAACTTTGTTGTTTTGTGTGTGTTGTCATCTGCAGTGACTTTTCTTTTTTTCCCCCCAGAATACAATTGTCCGTGTTTTTCATTTCGATCAAGTTCTGACAGGCAAACGACATATTCGTTCGGGAGTTGAGGGGTGTGGGACAAGCTTTGTGTACAGTTTTCTCTTCCCGGAGAAGGTCTTGAAAACTCAAATTAGAGATGCCTCTCAATTGTGATTTCTGACCTGACAGTGTTTTCACACAATGGCTGCATGCCCGCAAGTTAACACTACCCACTCACAACTGACTGTCGAATGCACATTTGCTGTTTACAATCGATAGTTTGAGTTGCTACTGTAGTTACTGTGCTGACATCTTTTTGTATGCCAGGAATAAAAATAAACAATATCAGGAAAGGCATAGATTGCGACTCAGTGTAAAGATGACCTGTCAATTTGCAGACAGGCACAACAAAAAGACTGTTTACGTGTTATAGGTTTCAGCCAAAACCTTGCTCAACAAAGCGCGCACGCACACACGCACACAGACACACGCACACAGACAGCACCACTATCACTGGCTGCTCTGACCAGAATATGACTGTCATGTATAGCCATCTGGAGGGGGAGGGGGTGGCAGAAAAATGTGACTGATAGCAGGGTACAGGTGTGGGGAGAGAAGAGTGGGGTTTCCAGAGACTGCCAGGTGCAACATGGGGAGCTGGCATGTGGGAAAAGTAGAGGAGCAGGTTAGGAGAAAGGATGGGCAGGTATGTTGGCAGAGGGTGGCAGGATGTTGGCAGAGGGTGGCACACCATGAGGCACATGAAAATGAGTAGTGATATGACACAGGGAGATGAAACTGTTGGATGGATGGTGTGAGTTGAGGCCAAAATAATTTCGGGAGCAGGGAATTTGTTGTAAGGAGAACTCCCATCTGTGAAGTTCAGAAAAGCTGATGGTGGAGGGGAGGCTCCAGATGGCCTGAGTTGTGAAGCAGCCATAGAAATCGATCTACTTTATTCTCGGCCACAGTTTGGCAGTGGCTGTTTATCTTGGTGGACAGCTAGTTGGCAGTCATACCAACATAAAAGGGTGCGCAGCATTTGCAGCAGAGTTGGTATATGATGTAGCTACTTTGACAGGCAACCCGGCCTCTGATGGTGTAGGATAAGCCTGTGATAGGACTGGAATAGGTTGTGCTATGTCAGTTGGAGCAGGTCTTGCACCTGGGGCTTCCACAGGGATATGATCCCTGTGGCAAGGGCTGGGAGTGGCAGTGGTGTAGGTGTGGACTAGAATGTTTTGTAAGTTGGGCGGGCGACAGAACACCACGTTAAGTGAGGATTTCAGATAGGATGACCCTCATTTCAGGGTATTATGATTAAAGGATGTGGTTCAGTTGTTCCAGGCCTCTCCTTTTCCAGTCCTCCCCCCCTGCTGCTCCCCAACTCCCCCCCCCCCCCCCCCTTTCAGCATTCCTGCACCCCACACCCTCTGATGCTACACCTGGCAGTCTTGTCGTACGTGTATCCTGCTATCTCTGCCCCTTACCCATCCCACTCCAGATTGCATTCCAGTCAGAGCGGCGTTAGGGTCGGTCATGTGTGCATGAGATTACTTGTGTGTGTGTGTGTGTGTGTGTGTGTGTGTGTGTGTGTGTGTGTGTTTTTCTGTGCCAAACACGGCTTTGGGCGAAACCTATAATATTAACCATCTTTTTATTGTGCATGTCTGCAACTCAGCAGGTCGTCATCTTTACGGTGAGTAGCAATCTGTCCTTTTCCTAATATTGTTGATATTCCAACCGGGAGTTTCCATTGTTTGAGGAATACAAATCAGTTTCAGAGTTTTTTGGACAATTTATGAAATGACATGGTGCCATAGGTGCCACTGCAGATTAAAATGGGTGGCAGTCTTCAGTTCATAGGCAGGAAGGTTATTGGCAAAATGGATTCAGTCTTCAAAGGAGATAAATTTTTAAAGTATTGTATGTCCCAGCATAGTAAATTGATCACAAGTGTGTGAACTATACTGAGTAGGGTATGCTGGCAGACTACGTAAAAGGGCAGCACCAATAGAGACAAATTCGTTTGGCTTGCCCTACTGTGTACAGAAAGGCATTAGAACAGACACTCTTCTTAAACCCAGGTACAAATGTAATGAGAAGAAATCGAAATATAATTGAAAAGTACCCTCTGTCATGCACGTCACAATAGTTTGTAGATGTAAAATTGAGACTGAGATTATGACATATAAAATTAGACACAGCCTCTGTCATGCTGTGAGGGTAAGAAAACCATGTTGTTGTTGTTAAGATAGACTAAAGACTGGTATGATGATGTAGCTCTCAATACTAGTCTGTCCTGTCTAAGACTATACATCTCTGCACAACTACAGCAGTCTGCATGAACTTAATGCTGATACTGTATTCAGGCCCAGGTCTACCCAGACACTTCCCTCTGTTAACAAATTGACTATTCTTTCACACTGGGATGTGTCCAATCGACCGATCCCTTCTGTTAATCAAGTTGCACCAGACGTTTTTTTGACTCTGCCGTTCGATTCAGTGCCTCCTAATTAGCTATTTGATCTACCCGTCTAATCTTCAACTTTCTTCTGCAGCACCACATGTCAAAAGCTTCCGGTATCTCCATGCTCAAACAGTTTATTATCGAAGTTCTACTTCTGTACAAGGCTATCCTCCTGACAAAACATCCTAACACTTTTCCTATTATCATTATGCATTTGAATCACTTCAGGTGTGCGATTCCAGTTCTCGGGTATACTGAACAGCCAAAACATTATGACCACTGCCCACAGCAATGCGTTGGATACCACTCGGTGGCACTGTGGGCAAGTGACACGGTAACAAAAGTATGTAAGTGAAGCAGACGTGCATAGGGGGATCACTCTAGTGAAGATACGGACTATAAATTGGGAAATCCACTGCGATAAATGACTTGGACAAAGGACAGATTATTATTGTGCAGAGACTGTAAATGAGTATCTTGAAAAAGGCGAAGCTGGTCGAATGTTCACGTGCTACTGTTTTTAGCATATATGGAAAGAGGCAGGACAGTGAAATTACCGCAAGGTGCTAAATGGCTGGGCGTCCGTGACTGCTCACAGAACGTGGGATTTGGAGGCTTGTCTGCTCTGCAAAGAAGGATAGAAGGTGATCTGTGGCATCTCTGCTGAAAGAGCGCAATGCTGGTGTGTGCACAAGTGTTTCAGAGAATACCGTTCGTCGTACATTGTCGAATGTGGAGTTTCGCAGCAGGCCACCCGTACATGTTCACGTGTTGACCCAATGACATTGTCAATTGCAATTGCAGTGGGCACAGGACCATTGGGATTCGACCGTCAATCAGTGTAAATGTGTCGGCTGCTTTGGTGAAACACATTTTTGCTTCACCAGGTCGATGGTCATCTCCACTCGTCCCATCATTGAGGTGAATGGTGGCTGGAAATATGCAGCACACCACGGACACAATGTGGTACGAGCAGTATTATGCCACGGGACACATTCTCCTGCTCTTGTACGGAACAGGTGGTACTAATCGAAGACACGCTGACAGCTGCGAACCGCCAGCATCTTTTCGTGCTTTTCTTCCTCGACAGTGATGTCATCTTTCAGCAGTTTTCTGTGTCTCAGAGCCAGAACTGTCCTACAGTGGTTTGAGTAGCATTGTGGTGAACTCGCGTTGACGTCTTGGCGACCAAATTTGCCTAATGTAAATCCTAAGGAACCCGTCTGGTCACTATCGGGCGACATCACCGTATATGCCAGTCAGAGGCCTGTAATTATGCAAATTACGTGTCCCGTGCCCAGACATTTAATGCCACAAACCTATCAATAAACTGTCCCATATCTGGTACACAGACTCAGCTATGTATTTTGTTCTAAGGATGGACAAACTAGCTATTAAGCAGGTGGTTGTAATGTCTCAGCTCATCCGTGTATGAGCTATGATGTCAGAGTTGATGGAGTGAAGGATAGAATATATCTCACAAAGATCTTAAACCCGTGATGGCACACATGATGCAGTGGCTCAAAGCTGAGAGCAGGAATTTCTCACTAGAATTGAACTCTGCCTTTTATAGTGTCTCCAACTTCTCCATAATCGCATATTTTGCTGCCCAAATAATGAAACACATCTACAGTATAAAAAGCAGGATAGGTGGCTACTCATTGTAAAGCCTGCCTCCACACACACACACACACACACACACACACACACACACACACACACAGTCACAGTCATTCATTCATTCATTCACACAAGCAAGCACACGTCATGCAAATGTGACTGTGATATACGACAGTTTGGGCCGGAATGCAGCTGTCACAAGAATGAAAGCAGCAGTCTAGAGGGGCAGGGAAAGGTCCGGGTTAGCAGGGTATGGGAGAGGGGAGAGCAGAATGCTGCCTGGCAGGGTGTGCGGGGGCTAGATAGCAAGGCAAAGCATTAGGAGGTGGTGTGTCGGGGAGAGGGGGAGGGACAGAGAGTGGAAAATGAGAGGAACAGGGAAGGGGAAAGGGAAAGGGTGGGTGGGCATGTTGGAAGAGGTGGCACACAAAGAGATTGTGATGGACTTTTTTCAGGGAGGAGATGAGTGGATGTGGGGGTGGAAACTGTTAGGTACCTTCAGTTGCATGTTGTGCACAGGTTGGTCTACTGTGCTCTCGGCCACAGTATGACAGTTGCTGTTCTTACTGGTTGACAGCTGGTTTGTAGTCGTACCAATATAAAAAGCTTTACAATCATTGCAGCAGAGTTGGTGTAAGACGTTGCTGCCTTCACAGGTGACTGGCCTCTTAATGGGTAGGATAAGCCCGTGGGAGGCCTAGGATGTTGTGGAGGTTGGGCGGGTTGGCGGGCCCCCCTTCAGGAGTGGTGGGACGGATCTCGGGTAGGCTGTCACTTATTTCAGGGCATGATAAGTAATCAAAGCCTTGACAGAGGATGTAGTTGAGTTGTTCCAGTCTTGGGTGGTATTGGGTGACAAAGGGGGCACTCCTTAGTAGCTGGTTCTTGGGAGGCGAGATTGGTTGAGTGTGGGGAAATGGCACAGGAAATCTGTTTGTGGACTAGTTCCTGGGGCATACTGCCTGTCTGTCAAGGCTGTATGGGAGGGACTTTTTTTGTGTGAATGGGATGACACCTGTAGAAATGCAAGTACTGTTGGTGGTTGGTGGGTTTAATGTGGGCAGAGGTGCAGATGGAGCCAGCAGAGATGAGTCCAGATCATAAAGATGTCATCAGACTAAGGGTTTGGTGTTTTGGGAGACTACGAAGATCTCCTCCAGATGGCTCATAAACAGATTAGCATAAACAGATTTGTAGCTACAAACCTTATTGATAGTGTCACTATAGAGCCAGGGATTAGCGATCGTGATGTCATCATAGTGGCGAGGGTCCGCAGCTTGTGGTCTAGTGGCTAGGGTTGCTGTCTCTGCATCATGGGGTCCCGGGTTCGATTCCTGACCAGATTGGGGATTTTTCTCTGCCTTGGGACTGGGTGTTTGTGTTATCTTCATCATCATCATCATTCGTGACAAGAGCTAGATTGGACTGTGAAAAAATTGGACTGTGTAAAAATTGGGACTTTGTAAAAATTGGGACTTTGTATGGGCACTGATGATGACACAGTTGAGTGCCCCACAAACCAATCATCATCATCACACTGGTGATGGTTACTAAAATTAATAAATCTGTCAAAAAGTCTAGGAGAGTATTTATACTAGAAAAAAGCAGGTAATCATTTATTAGGATCCCATTTAGACACTGTATTGACACCATTTAGTTCCAGTGCAACTGACATGGAAGAATTACAGCAAAGTTTAAACTGATTGTAAATCATGCTCTGGAGATGGGTGTGCCAAGCAAGTTCATTAACCATTTCACAGCTAAAAATGTGCTCTTTTCATTCCGTGGCGAGGTAGCTTTTGTATTGGATCTACACTTTTCACCAGATGACGGTGTCTGTGCTGAGAGATGGAGTTCCAGCCAATATGAAATACTTCTCATTTGGTTTTTTGAAAACTATTAGGTAAAAAAAAAAAATGTTCTTGCACATTCTACAGTCCGATCTCATCACTCGATAAATAATTGAATTCCTTTCCATTGTCGCTCATACTTATTGTGCTTCATCAAATTAAGTAAATTAGAGTTTGTAGAGGTAGAAATGCTTTGTGTAAATTTTGAGTATGGTTGATTTTAGCTCGTACACCACAGTGAATGGAATGTAGATAAAGAAGATACTGAAATTTTATTTAAAATGATAACATGCAATTAGGCACATACATTATGTGGTAAATACTCGAAACTTTTGTATTCACCGAGGTACGGAAGTAACTCGACTGTAGCAGGGAGAGGTCGGCGGCTCGGGATGCTTTCAGATATCCGTGGCAGTGTAGGAAAACCCAAACAGCAGCACTTATACATCCGACAGCACCTGGGGAACGGTGTAGCATAACTGGTGTGCATGCCCACAGCAGCGAAAGGGTTGAGGATGGAAAAGGCTCTCCATGGTTTAATAATCAAATTCAGAAACTGCTGAGGAAACAGGGATGTACCACTCTGCTGAGAAAACAGGGATTGTACCACTATTGGCAAAAAAAAAAAAAAAATAAATAAATAAATAAATAAATAAATAAATAAATTGTGCATCTGCTAGGTCATCACTGTGTGAAGCAAAGCATACAACTCCCACTGTCACACCCAATGCCAGATTTTGGTGAGAACCCAAGAAAATCCTGGTTGTACGTAAAATCAGTAAGTGCCATTCATTGATGAGTTTGCTGTGGAAACAGGTGATGTCAAAAGGAAAGCTGAAGATTTACTTTTCACATTTAAGAAATCATTCACACAGGAAGGTCGTACAAACGAGTCATCGTCTGTAGCACAGAGCCCGCGTGACGAACATATAGGTATATCTGCCTTAGAGAAGTAACTGAGAAAGTCAAAAACAGGTAAGTTTCCAGGTCCGGATGGACTCCCAGTCCTGTTTTACAGAGAGTACTGTGTGACACAAGTCCCTTACGCAGCTTGCATTTATTGCAAATGTCTCGCCTAGGGCAAAGCCCCGAGTGACTGGAAAAAAGTACAGGTGACTCGTGTATGTAAGGAAGGTAAAAGAATTGACCTGTATAATTTTGGACTCTTATCCTTCACATTTGTTTGCTGCAGAATTCTGGAAGTTCAAATACAATAAATTTCATTGAGACAGGGAAGCTCCTGTCGACAGATCGGCACGGATTTAGAAAGAATTGCTCGTGTGTAACTCAGCTTGTCCTTTTCTTATGCAATATCCTGTGAACTGTGAATGTAGGGCAACAGGCGAGTTCCATATTCGCAGATTTCCGTAAAATGTTTTACACAGCGCCCTGACGCAGACCATTGACGAAGGTCTGAATTTATGTATTAGTGAGTGGCTCAAAGACTTTTTGAGTAGTAGAACCCAGTATGTTGTCCTCGATAGCAAGTGTTCGTTAGGGACAAGGGTATCATCGGGAGTGCCCTACAGCTGTGTATGAGGACCACTCTTATCTGTGTGCATTAATGTTCTGACAGACCGGGTGAAGAGTAATTTACAGCTGTTTGCTGATGAGGCTCTAGTGTGCAGGTATACAGGAAGGCTATGTCATTGACCGACTCTAGGGGAATACGAGATGAGTTGGACAAAAATTTCTAATGGATATGATTTTTCTAAATGCAGAAAAATGTAAATTAGTGTGGAAAAACAGTCCTATAACATTGGAATACAGCATTAGTAATGTGCTGACAGACACAGTCACATAAATTAAAAATCTAGGCATTGCAATGTTATACAAAATGGAATGAGCACTCCAGGTTGTTAGTTATGCTCGAGTTTGCAAGTATTTTGGGAAAGTGTAACTCATCTGTAGAGAAGACAGTATATAGAACACTAGTGCGACCCATTCTTGAGTAATGCTTGAATGCTTGGGATCCCCACCAGAGGTGTTAGATTTGTTACCGGTAGGTTTGATAAGCACGAAAATATTACAGAAATACTTTGTGAACTCAAATGGAAATGCCTACAGGGGAGAAAATATACTCTTCACGAGTCACTATTGCAGAAATTTAAAGAACTGATACTTGAGACCAACTGCACAGTGCTACTACTACTGTAAACATATGTTTCTGGTCCACAAAGATGAGAGAAATTAGGGTTCTAATGGGGGCTTATAGACAATCGTTTTTTCCTCGCTCTATTTCCAGGTGGAACAGGAAAGTAAGTGACTAGTAGTGGTACAAGATACCCTCTGCTCTGCACCGTACGGTAGCTTGCGAAGTATATAAGCAGATTTAAATGGAGATTCAGATCATCTCAAACACAAGGCCAGTTTATTTCAAATAGTCCTGCCTCATTCATTTTACCTATAGCATACAATATTGTTTTATTCATACATTCCTCAAAAGAAGGTGTTTTGTAATATATAAAGCTAATCGACACACACACACACACACACACACACACACACACACACACACACACACACACACACACACACAGGCTTTCCCTCTCTCTTGAATTGGGGCCTAAGTGACCTTTCATTCCTTTCCAAGCTGTCCATGTCTCCTGTTGGGGAAGGAACTGATACTTGTGAAAACTGGGCTATTGGTGTTTACCTTTGTATGTAAATGTAATCAGTACTGAAATTTCATCTCCTGAAGCCTTTCTGTGTCCTTGTAATCTTACTGTTTTCTGATACGATTTTTCCTTTTGTCATAAATAATACTGTACGTAATATAATTCGACGTATCGGGCCTTTACAACTGTCGATATTTGTGCTGTGTCGGTAGTGTTTACGTGTAGCTGGTGTCGTGGTGTACTGTGTAGTGTTAGTATGTAGTTTTAGTGTACGGTCTAGTACTTAGCAGTAACACAGCTCGCCATTCAGCAGAGTTGTGGCCATGTGCAGGATCGGATGGGGTAGTTTGCACCCCAACGTGTGCCAGTGTGGACGGGAGCCTGGGCGTGCCCGTGCCCGTCCCCCCGGACTCGGGTTCGCCGGAAGGTACGGCAAGAGAGCTGAATTTGCCTATCTGTCTATGTGTGTTTCTCTCTCTCTCTCTCTCTCTCTCTCTCTCTCTCTCTCTGCTGTCAGTGTCGTAGCTGTCGGAGGGGCTCAGCTGCTCTGCTCTTCTGTGTCTGCTTTGCAAATGTGGTGCTTTGGGTGTCTGCTTGCGGCTTCACCTGTTTGCTTGTACCAGTGGAGGGATATCCGGCTGCCTTTTGTGTGTGCTCTGCTTGCGGAAGTGGGCAGGTGCTTCAATTCTGTGGATGGATATACTTTGGGTCTTTGGTGATTTTTTTTGTTTTTGTTTTATTGGCGATAGGCCATTGTCTGAGGCATGTTTTTCTGTTGTATCATTTCATCTCCTATTGCTGAAGACATTGGAACGTAGAAAGACTTAGTAGTTTCAACTCAAACAAGTTTAACAAGTCAAACTATCTATATGTACCTGTGCTAGAGATCAGAAACAGAGCGAGTAAGAGTCGAATGTTGAGATTTGTGTACAGTACAAGTGGAGGTGCCACCATTATATCATTGCTGTACTCGCTGGCATTCTTCCCACTGACAGGGTGTTTGACGAGTCACTCCCTATTTTTAAACAGTTATATTTTATTTTATTTATGAACCAATTTTTGTAGAACTCCTTTTGTGAAAAACATCATTCTGAGGTTGTCATTTTTAACCTCCACATAAGCTCCAGCATTCTCTACACACTTTTTTAGTGAACTGATGCATGTGATACTGCTGCATGCAATGTGTTAAGTAGAACATTGACCAATGCCACAGATGTTACTGCTTCCAATTCATCCACATCCTGCGGTTTCCTCTTGTAAACCTCCCCGTAGCCAACTGCCAGAGAAAAAATCGCAAGGCATTAAATCGGGGCTCCGGGCAGGCCATTCGTGTGCTCCACATCTTCCAATCTGACGGCCAGGGAAGTGATCGTGAAGCCATTGGTGGGCGTCACTTGCAAACTGTGCGGTAGCTCTGTCCAGCATGAAGTGAAGCTGTCGGTTGTTCCATTATAAAATTACTGGCCATACACGATCTTGCAGCATTTCTAGGTGTCTTTGCCATTCACTCTGTTCCCCAGAAAGAAAGGATTGACAATTTCAGGTGACGTGATACCACGCCATACTGTCACTTTTGGATGCCCCTGTGCTTTTTCAACACATTCGTGTGTGTTTCTGGCTTCCCAATAATGACAGTTATGCCTGTTTTCAAATGATGCAGCATGGAAAACTGCCTCATCAGTCCACAGAATATTCTCAAAAAGTTCAGGCCAACCATCATTCCAACCCAAAAAAATTTCTCCAAACACTATTCTTCTGCCGCAGTCAGCAGAAAAGAATTGTTTCACGTAATATGCTTCCACAATGTAAAAGTGAGATCTTTCTTAAGACTTGTTCCAACTCCATAATGTGAAAGACTACTTCCACTAGATATTTGGTGCAGTGATTTCTTATGGCTCCTCATGAACATTTCACAAACTTTGTCAATATTCTGTGGTGTCCTCAAGTTGACAGACTTCCCTATCTTTTTGCATTGACGACACTCCCCATCGTTACTGGTTTGGAATGGCAATTTTTTTAAATTTTTTTGCATTCAGTGTTGCACGGATCTATCTTTCAGCCCTCCAGCACCTTTGTACTCGCACCACAGATCCCCAGACCTCATAGCAAGCTACTATTTTGACCCATTCTTTCACACTCGACACAGGCAGCACTTTCCAACTGAAACAAAAGAAAAAAAAAATGTTGGACACTACTTCAAGGAGTGCCGTTTCTAAAGAAAAAAGTAGTTATAAGAAAAGTTGTTCATAAATAAAGAAATTACAACTGTTTAAAAATGGGGAATGACTTAACAGGCACCCTGTATTGGCAAGAGCTTGAAAAACCTGACAACAGGGTGCTGAAGTCACTTCCAACTCGTTGACTGATTTCCTCTTACTAATACACACAGGAGTGTAAACTGTTGACATTCAGTGCAGTAGCTTGCTATTTTAGTGTAACAGCCAGCCGCTGGTGGCCGAGCGGTTCTGGCGCTACAGTCTGGAACCGCGCGACCGCTACGGTTGCAGGTTCGAATCCTGCCTCGGGCATGGATGTGTGTGTTGTCCTTAGGTTAGTTAGGTTTAAGTAGTTCTAAGTTCTAGGGGACTTATGACCTGAGCAGTTGAGTCCCATAGTGCTCAGAGCCATTTGAACCTTTTTTTTTTTTTTTTTTTTTTTAGTGTAACACTGACGGGGAAAGATAACTAACTCCCGGCATGAGATGATCTCAAACTGTGGAGGGTGTAAGGCAAAAATTAAGTCATACATTGTATGCAATTGCAAATTTGCTCCATAAGAGGAAATGTGACCTCTGGAAAAAGTTTGATTCTACAGTTCACACTTCGCACAAGAAACATACAAAATTTGTCCAGTCCAAACAAAGTGTTTGTATTATTTTTTAATAAATTAATTTACAGTAGAGTTCGAAATTTTTTCTACGTGTACACATATACATTCCTTTATGTGCATACTTAAACAACTAAGTGTGTGTGTTTAAAGAGAAACGGTATCCATTGCTAAGCGACTGGTAAATGATACGAGAGTTGCCCAGAAAGTAAAGCGCTGCCCCCCCCCCCCCCCCCCCCCCCCCCCCCCCCCGCCCCATCTGAAAACTATGCTACGAATATGAAACATTACGTATGTATTATTTGAAGTCTCCCGAGTGAGCGCGCCAAGTTTCTGTCACTTCTGACAGATAGCGTAGCTGCAGGACAGTTTCAAAGTGGCATCTGTAGGTGATGTACATTACAAGCAAGGTGCCATCATTGAATTTCTCACAGCAGAGGAAGAAACTGTAGGCAATATTCATAAATGCTTGTACAAAGTCTACAAAGCATCTGCTGTCGACAGAAGCACAGTTAGTCACTGGGCACGGAGGGTGAATTCATCAGAAGGCGGTTTGTCGGAGCTCCACGATTTGCAGCGGTCGGGGAGCACATCCACAGCTATCACACCAGATGTGTTGCAGCGAGCTGATGTTGTCATTCACAAGGACAGTCACATTAAAACTCGGCAGTTGGTGCTGCAGCTGTCAATCGACAACGGAAGTGTAGATGCAATTATCCGCTCTCTTGGATACTTAAGTGTGTGCTAGATAGGTTCCGCAGTGTCTAATGGTGGATCACAAATTGCACAGAAAAAACATTAGTCTCAATTTGTTGCAACATTTTTAAGCTGAGGGGGAGGCCGCCTTGTCCCCGATTGCGACAGGTGATGAAACCTGGATTCACCTTTTGAGCCTGAAATGACATGACAGTCGATGGAATGGCGCCATTCCCACTCCCCACAGAAGAAAAATTCAGAGCAATGCTTCCGCTGGCAATGTCATGATAACCGTGTTCTGGGACTGTGAAGGTGTGATTCTCATTGATGTGATGCCAAGAAGTGGTACCATTAATTCAGAAGCAAATGTCGACACATTAACAAATCTCAAGACCTGCTTCCGGCAACTTTGGCGCCACAGCAACCCGGGAGATGTTTTGCTGCAACACGGTAACTCTCGGCCCCATGCAAGTCTGAGGACTGCTGAACACATCGCAAGACAGGGTTGGACAGTGTTACCCCATCCGCCCTACGGCCCTCACCTAGCCCCCTCAGACTTCCACTTGTTTGGGCCATCAAGGGATGTCATTCGTGGAAGACATTTTGATGACGATGAGGTCATTCACACAGTGAATCACTGGCTCCACCACCAGGACGAGAATTGGTACCGACAGGGCGTACACGCCCTCATTTTGCGCTGGAGGAAGGCCATAGAACGGGATGGAAATTACGTGGAAAAATAGGGCATGTAGATAAAATACCATTCTTTCATGTGTCTAGTGCTCAACCAGAGGTTGTAGAGGGTTTCAGAGAGATCATTAGAGAATTCCTGACAGAAATAGGGAAAAGAAATACGCTAGATCAAGAATGGGTAGCTTTGAGAGATGAAATATTGAAGGCAGCAAAAGACCAAGTAGGTAAAAAGCCGAGGGCTGACGGAAATCCTTGGGTAACAGAAGAGATATTGAATTTAATTGATGAAAGGAGAAAATATAAAAATGCAGTAAATGAAGCAGGCAAAAGGGAATACAAACGTCTCAGAAATGAGATCGACCGGAGGTGCAAAATGGCTAGAGGACAAATTTAAGCATGTAGAGGCATATCTCACTAGGGGTAAGGTAGATACTGCCTAAAGGGAAATTAAAAAGACTTTTGGAGACAAGAGAATAACCTGTATGAATATCAACAGCTCAGATGGGAAACCAGTCCTAAGCACAGAAGGGAAAGCGGAAAGGTGGAAGGAGTACATAGAGGGTCTACACAAGGGCGATGTACTTGAGGACAGTATTATTGAAATGGAAGAAGATGTAGATGAAGATGAAATGGGAGATATGATACTGCGTGAAGAGTTTGACAACAGAGCACTGAAAGACCTGAGTCGAAACAAGGACCCGGGAGTAGACAACATTCCATTAGAACTACTGACAGCCTTGGGAGAGCCAGTCCTGACAAAACTCTACCATCTGGTGAGCAAGATGTATGAGACAGGTGAAATACCCTCAGACTTCAGGAAGAATATAATAATTACAATCCCAAAGAAAGCAGGTGTTCACAGATGTGAAAATTACTGAACTATCACTTTAATAAGTCACGGCTGCAAAATACTTACACGAATTGTTTACTGACAAATGGAAAAACTTGTAGAAACCAACCTTAGTAAAGACCAGTTTGGATTCCGTAGAAATGTTGGAACACGTGAGGCAATACTGACCCAATGACTCATCTTAGAAGATAGATTGAGGAAAGGCAAACCTACATTTCTAGCATTTGTGGACTTAGGGAAGGCTTTTGATAATGTTGACTCGAATACTCTCTTAAAAATTACGAAGGTGGCAGGAGTAAAATACAGGGAGCGAAAGGGTATTTACAATTTGTACAGAAACCAGATGGCAGTTACAAGAGTCGAAGGGCATGAAAGGGAAGCAGTGATTGAAAAGGGAGTGAGACAGGGTTGCAGCCTATCCCCGATGTTATTCGATCTGTATACTGAGCAAGCTGTAAAGGAAACAAAAGAAATAAAAACTTTGATGTTTGCTGATAACATTGTAATTCTGGCAGAGACAGCAAAGGATATGGAAGAGCAGCTGATCGGAATGGATAGTGTCTTGAAAGGAGGATATAAGATGAACATCAACAAAAGCAAAACGAGGATAATGGAATGTAGTTGAGTTAAGTCAGGTGATGGCGAGGGAATTAGATTAGGAAATGAGGCACTTAAAGTAGTGGATGAGTTTTCCTTTTTGGGGAGCAAAATAACTGATGATTGTCGAAGTAGAGAGGATATAAAATGTAGACTGGCTATGGCAAGAAAAGTGTTTCTGAAGAAGAGGAACTTGTCGACATTGATTGTATATTTGTCAGGATGTCATTTCTGAAAGTATTTGTATGTAGTGTAACCATGTATGGATGAGAAACGTGGACGATAACTAGTTTTGACAAGAAGACAATAGAAACTTTCAAAATGTGGTGCTACTGAAGAATGCTGAAGATTAGATGGGTAGATCATGTAACTAATGAGGAGGTATTGAATAGAATTGGGGAGAAGAAGAGTTGGTGGCACAACTTAACTAGAAGGAGGGATCGGTTGGTAGGACATTTTCTGAGGCATCAAGGGATCACCAATTTAGTATTGGAAGGCAGTGTGGAGGGTAAAAATCGTAGAGGGAGACCAAGAGATGAATACACCAAGCAGATTCAGAAGGATGCGGTTTACAGTAGTTAGTCAGAGATGAAGCCCTTATAATTATCATACCTAAAACACTTGTATGTGTTTCCAGAACACAACAAGTTTGAGTCTTGGTCCAGCACAATTTTTAATCACCCAGGAAGTTTCAGTTCTGTACGTAGTGTGAATGCCGTTAGTCCACCGTTATAATTCTGAACTCGATACTCTCTCCCCTTTCTATGCTGGTTTAGTCATCTTGTATCTGACAACAGACTGGAATGACAAGTTTTCTGTTAAATGGGCAGTGATGGAGGTCGGCGAGTCGAGTATCCGAGCGTACGCAGACAGCGAGTTAGAGATGACACCGTAATTGCTGCCGGTGCATTGAAAGCAAGTACGCACACCTCACTTCTGATCTGTAACCCTCGCAACTGTCGGGTTGTGACACTGTCAGTGTGCTGCCCAGTACCACGAACCCCACCAGTGGAAGCTGTGGAGCTTGTAATATGGAAGAGTTGGCACTGGTTGCTTTACTTAGCATTGAAGCCTAGAACCTGTCCAATTTCAATCCTTTACTAGTTCTGTTAGAGCTGTTTTTCTGCTTACATGTGTCTCTGTTCTTTCTGTATATCTTCGCATAGTAATTATTGAATCCTGTTAAAACTGTAGGATTAGAGAAGTGAATTTTATGGTTCGCAGCTCTCATTGTGTGATTTTCTACTGCCAGTTTATCTGTGTTTCTCAGACTTTACTTGGTCTTTTGTTGTTTAAGCTAGTTGTTAATGCTGCTTCTTATAGTTTCTCTTTAAAGTTGACTGCATGTTTCAGGGATTGTTGTACACTCCTGCTGTGGCAAGCGGCAGTCATAGATACTTTATGGTGTTGAAATACGCTGTGTGGCTAAAAGTATCGGGACACCCCCAAAAACTTATGTTTTTCATATTAGGTGCATTGTGCTGCCAGGTACTCCATATCAGCGACATCAGTAGTCATTAGACATTGTGAGAGAACAGAATGGGGTGCTCCATGAAATTCGTGGACTTCAAACGTGGTCAGGTGATATTGGTGTCACTTGGGTCATACATCTGTACATGACATTTCCACACTCCTAAACATCCCTAGGTGCACTATTTCTGACATGATAGTGAAGTGGAAATGTGAAGGGACACGTACAGCACAAAAGTGCCTCGTCTGTTGGCTGACAGATCACCGACAGTTCAAGAGGGTCATAATGTGTAATAGGCAGACATGTATCCAGACTGTCACACAGGAATTCCAAACTGCATCAGGATCCACTGCAAGTACTGTGATAGTTAGGCAGGAGGTGAGAAAACTTGGATTTCACGGTCGAGCGGCTGCTCATAAGCCATAAATTGCACCAGTAAATTCCAAACGATGCCTCGCTCGGTGTAAGGAGCGTGAACATTGGATGATTGAACAGTGGAAAAATGTTATGTGTAGGAATGACGAATCACAATATACAGTGTCGCAATCTGATGCCAGGGGGTGGGTGTGGCGAATGCCTGCTGAATGTCATCTGCCAGCGTGTGTAGTGCCAACACTAAAATTCAGAGGCAGTGGTGTATGTTGTGGTCTTGCTTTTCATGGAGGGGGTTTGCACCCCTTGTTTTGCGTGGCACTGTGACAGCACAGGCCTACATTGATGTTTTAAGCATTCTGGCATCCCACTGTTGAAGAGCAATTTGGGGATGGCAATTGCACCTTTCAACACGATCGAGCACCTGTTCGCAATGCACAGCCTATGACAGAGTATTAACACGACAATAATATCCCTGTAATGGACTGGCATGCACAGAGTCCTGACCTGAATCCTACAGAACACCTTTTGGGATATTTTGGAACGTCGACTTCGTGCCAGGCCTCACCGACCGACATCGATACCTCTCCTCAATGCAGCACTCCGTGAAGAATGGGCTGCCGTTTCCCAAGAAACCTTCCAGCACCTGATTGAACGTATACCTGCAAGAGTGGAAGCTGTCACCAAGGGTAAGGGTGGGCCAACGCCATACTGAATTCCAGCATTACCGATGGAGGATGCCACGAACTTGTAAGTCATTTTCAGCCATGTGACCAGATACTTTTGATCACATAGTGTATGCATTCATCTATATAGTCACTTTTAACACTTCGTCAATACCGTGTCAATTAGCACCCTGCCAGTGCAATCAGTCTCACGTTTTACAAATGGGGCGAAAATTATCCCTGTAGCTGGTTCTTTTTCACTACAAGCTACAAGTAGTTTCAGATGTACTGCAATATTTAGAGCACACAGCACCAATTCTTCTGCATTAAAAACTTCATAATGCATGTCAGTGTGAGTATGTGGTCTTAGAATGAATTCTGATGTTGTGTCCCAGCTGTTGCCTGGCTTCTTAGCGGGTACAGTCACATCAATGTGACTACTACCAGTGTTCAATTTCAGTGTACAACAGCTACTGGCAAACAGCACGTGGCAGCCCTATCAATGGAGGGTATATAAAGCGTGTCGGGGACCCGAAATAAGCGCAGTCATTGTCGTAATGCAGGAATGGAATGTTTTATCTGAAGTCCAGAAGGGCACAATAGTGAGCTTTCTGGCCAGGGGCTGTGGAAGCATTTCCAAATGGCAATGTTAGTAAACCTTTAGTCTACTGTCGTGGTTAAAGTGCACTTCGCATGGCAAAATGGTGGTATCCAAAATAGGGGCCGAAACAACTGTGGTGCACCATAGGCCGTAGGTGCTGGGTGAATGGTAACTGCAGCGATGTGTGCAGACAAGTAGATGCGCAACTGTTGAGGAACTGACCACCCGGGTGAACAGAAGGGCTAAGAACAGTGTCTTCTCATTGAATGTTCAGCAGCAGTTTCTATATAGAGGCCTCCACAGCACGCGCCTCGTTTGTGCACCCGTGGCGACTGACGTTCGTCAGCAACAGTGACTGGAATTAGTACACCACTATTGCAACTGGATGTCTGGTGTTTGATGGCAGGTGACCTTTTTGGGTGACAGATGGCTGGTGGTGTTTACACAGGACCTGTCAAAAAAATTCGAAAACATTCGTAATCTCGCGCCAGTGATGCATTGGAGTGAAATGCAGTTGGCATCCCTGCACGTGCCTGTGTTTAGTCATTTAGTGTGTAACTACCAGAAGTTTCATTTTTGTATGTCTGTTAGTTATCGTTAAATACTGTATTGAGTAGAACATTGTGTATCACAGATTGTCTCCATTAAATTTTGTGTGAAACTCGTGAATCCCTTTAGAGAGAGACACCAAGTGATGCTGGAAGCCTACAGTGACGAGTGCTTAAGCTGTACTCGGTGTTACGTATGGTTCGTACGGTTTAAAAATGAGGGGACATAAATTAAAGATGATCCTCATTCAGGGTGCCCTTTGGCATCTACAGATGACGGCCCTGTCGGGAACATCAATGAAATTGTGTGTGCTGATCAAAGACTGACTGTGCGAGAGATTGCAGAAGAATGCAGCATTTAAGTCAGATTGTGTCGTGAAATCCTGACAGACCGTCTTGGAACGCATCGTGTTGCCGCCTAGTTCGTCCCGCAAGCCCACAAGTTGAGACCAGAAAGGCTTCGCAATTTGTGAAGAGCTATTGGATCGTGCAAACGAGAATGAATTTCCTTAACAAACTTGTAACTGGTGATGAGACGTGGGTACACAGTTATGATGTTGAGACAAGGTTCGATCTTCACAGTGGGTCGAGAAAGGTTTTCCAGGATGAAAAAGCTCGTCAGCTCAGGTCAATTGTCAAAGCTGTGCTGATAGTTTTCTTTGACTTTGAAGGATTAGTTCATCACGGATTTGTGCCACAGGGCCAAACTGTTAATCGATGGTACTATCGGGACACGTTGTGACACGTGTGAGAAGGAAAGGGTCTAAAGTGTAGCGAGACAATTTGTGGTATCGGAACACGGTAACGCACCCGCACAGTCGTCCCTGTTGGTCTGTGACTGTTGCACAACAAATGTAATCATTGGGCTGCGTCATCCGATGTACTTTCCAGACCTGGCCCCTGCAGACTTTTTTTCTCTTTCCGAAGTTGAAAACCGAGTTGAAAGGATGAAGATTTGCAACAGTAGACAAGATGAAGGAAAGTCACAAACGGTGCTTCGTGCGTTCCAGCAAGAAGCGTATCGAAACTGCTTCCAGAAGTGGAAACGGCATTGGGAGTGGTGTATCAATTGTGGAGGAGAGTATTTCGTAGGAGGCTGTGCACAATAAGTAAAAGGGAAGCGTAGAAAAAACCTGTGGACAAAGTTCCAGAATTTTTTGAACAGATCTCATACTGCACGAAATGTCTGAAAGCGAGGACGGTGCAACAATTGTCGGAAGGGTCCGGGCGAGATTGAGGAGCTTTACGATCTGGAGAATGTTTTTGTGGCATTCCCAGGGTGATATTGTCATTTTGGAGGGCGCGTGGGTCAATACGGGTACGCATCTATCTTTGGGGACCACGTCCACTACTAGATGTAGTTTTTCCTCGGCACGACAGTGCTGTGTGACGACACAGCTCAGAGTGTATATGCTTTGTTTACAGAGCACGGGATGAGTTTACTGTACTCCCCTGGCAACAAAATTCCACGGGTTTGAACCCGGTCGAGAATTTGTAGGAACACCTCGATCGGGCTGTTTGTGCCACGGATCCTCAGCCGAGAAATGTAAAGCAGCTGGCCGTGTCACTGGATTCGGCACACGTCGTTATCCCTGTCGGTACCTTCCAGAACCTCATTTACTTTCTTCCTGTACCTCTCACAGTAGCCCGCTCAGCAAATGGTTGTTATTCAGGTTTTGGCAGGTGGTCGCATTAATGTGGCTTGACGGTGTGTAACAGTCTGGCTTGCTGCACATGTTTAAGTTTGAAATGACTATTCTGGTCTTTACAGCCTCTGTTGATGTCTGCAGCATTAGGAGACAAAATGTTACGCACAGGAATGTCCTAGACCCAGGGTGTATACGACCCAGGACAACTGGGAGATCCGGGAAAAACCCGGGAATTTTTTAGAATTCCGGGAATGTTTCATTGTTTTAGTTTCCAGTTAAATTTTTGTGACTTTGATTGGTAAGAACCAATACTCCAACAAAGGATATTACTGTATCCCGCGTCTGCAGGATAATACAAAACATTAACAAGAGGAAGAAAAAGCGAAAATAAAACTCAAGTCGCAAAGGAAATCCGCCATATACAACAACAAAACATAGTGGTCATACAAGCGTCTACCAACAGCAAAGTGTGTCAAAGGCTTTAGAAAGACTATGCAATTATTCATAATGACAAATTGCCTCCGATGAACGGGACGTGACAGCTGCTGACATTTTGCAGTTGATTCGCGTATGGGTAGTACCTTCTCCCGCTTCTGGCTACGGATGTGTGTCTGGACGCCACTATCTAGTATTGCCCCGGTTCGGAAATATCGTAGATCAGGGGCTGATGCACAAAGCAGTGTGAGTTGTTGTGGGGAGGTGAGTAGTCTTCACGTGACCTGTGTTTACGTTTAGTGATTTTGCAGTTTCCTCTTCATTTATTACTCTCACATCAAATGAAAACAAAACGGATTTCTGTGCCCGGGAGCTATCAAATGAATTAAAGTTCACATAAGTACAGAAGGCTAAAATATGTTGTTATTTTCAGGTTTTATTTCCACCTTTCTGACAGTCGAGCATTAATCGACTTGCAGAACAGTGAAGTTATTTTTATCGCTTTGCTAAAAAGATTTGGCTTTTATTAATCTTTTGGGCTGAGGCAGTCAAGTTATTTGAAAGGAAGTGTTTAATTTCACACTGTTGGCTAGTTTCAACTGTTGGCTGCACATTTTCCATCTTCTAGCTCGCATGGCATTATGCCATAATAGAGAACCAAACATGAGATAGTACAGTACTGGGACTCAAGAAAATTTACATACGAATGTGCACTATAAGCCCACTTATGCATTTTAGTATGGTTCATGAAATTCCTATGAACTTGAAGTGTCCTCTGATGTCTTGTTTCTTTTGTGACATATGGCCTTCCTGTGTCATCGTAGCTGCGCAAGAGCGGTGGCGTCTGTTACCTGGTGCTCTCTGGCAACTGCTGAAACGAACCTATTTCTAACAGGTCACGGGAAAACATTGCGGATGGTGGTTTCAAAAGCGTTACTTTCAAAGTAAATTTCCTTTTACACAAGATGAACTATGTGCGAGAATGTACGATGAATTTCTTAAATCACAAAGGGTTTGACTCTCAGTTAAAAATCAACTCTTTGAGGACGACCATCTAGAAGAATTTTGAGCCCAGAAGATCAGACATTTATGTCGTTATTAAAAATTTTACTGGCACATTTGTGTGATATATCTTAAAGTGTAACATGCGCAAAAAAGATCAACATTACATGTGGAAGCTTAGCTTCTCTTGCAGCTTATTAATCTTAGAGACCAATATCACATGTGAAAGCTTTGTTTTTCTTGTGGCAACACTGTGTATCCTTTATTTATTTAAGCCATGAACTTTTCTTATTTTTGTGTTCGTGCTACTTAAGAGTGATCTTGCTATTGGTTGACTACATCACGTGTCCTATGCTGTCATCAGCTGGCGAGATCACATGACATGAGCTATGACTGGCTTACAAAACGGCGTCGCTATATCTATTTCTGTGCTTCAGAAAGTAACATGCGGTGTTTGGTTAAATTCGAATTTATACCTTTGTAACACGAAAATCTGCAGAATTACACCCGGGAGAAAGTGTAATTACACCTGGGAGAAAGTGTATTTTCAACCGGGAAAAATCCGGGAATTTTTTTTCTTTGTCCATGTATACACCCTGTCATTGCTACATCACAGTTTATAAGGAGCTGATGATGTTACTTGTGCGTTAACAAATCGTGTACTCTCTCGCTTCAACAGTTCACAGGCGTCACGTCGGATAATGTTGTGGAAGCTGCACAGTGTTTCGACGAGGCAGCTGCTCATCATCTGCAGGTGCTTACTGACGTGTTGCTGCAATAGCTCACCAATATATACACTGACTCGCTAGGAGAGTGCAGGCGCCAAGGGTTCAGGCTGTTGTGTAATCTTACACAATCGTAGAGCACGACAACATCCAGTGCCCCCTGCCGTACAAACAGGCTGCAGATAGTGGTCCAGTGCGCATGTTGGCAGAGTGTCAGCACCTGTTTAAATGTGTGGACTTTGACTGTCCATCTGGGTTGACTGGGATTCGTCCGTCTGCAGCCGACGGTGCCATAGTACCACCAGTGCTGGTCCTCGTGCCTTGCCGAGTTGAAATCCTGTGCCTCTGTTGATCAGGTCATTACTTATACGAATTTTGACTGCTTCGTGATGGAGTCCCAGCTGGTGGAAGTGGATGAAAGGATCTTTGTCCTTCCGTAGTTCGTGCTGTTTCCTATGTCGAGACAGTGTTCGGCCACAGCAGACTTTTCTGACTGACCCAGTCTGCTGTGACGTCTATGTTCGGCACATCTATCCTTAACAGTGCGACATGTCTGGTCAGTGTATGATTCCCCACACTGGCATGGGATTTTATATTTCCCTAGTCTCCGAAGACCTAGATCATCTTCAACAGAACCCAGCATAGTTTGTACACGCGTTGGAGGGCAGAAGACACATTTTACATAATGTTTTTTTGAATAGCCTGCCAATAAACAGATCCATAGTGCATTTAAACCTGCATGCACGAAAGCTCAAGAAAATCCAGAAAAAAAACAGAGAACTCGAAGAGGGTGGTTTTTCTATCATATGTTGGTGGTGTGTCCTTTAATATTGGCAGGCTGTTCCAAAAACATGATGTAAAATGTGTGTTCCACTCTCCAGCGCATGTGCAAACTATGCCGGGTTCTGCTGAAGACGACCTGGGTCTAAGGAGACCAGGGATGTATAAAATCCCGTGCCAGTGTGGGAAATTGTACACTGGGCAGACGTGTCACACTGTTAAGGATAGATGTGCCGAACGTAGACGTCACACCAGACTGGGTCCGTCAGAAAAGTCTGCTGTGGCCGAACACTGTCTCGACAAGGGACACGGCACGAACTACGGAGAGACAGAGATCCTTTCGTCCACTTCCACCTACTGGGACTCCGTCATTAAAGAAGCAGTCAAAATTCACACGAGGAACGACCTGATCGGCAGAGGCACGGGATTTCAACTCGGCAAGGCACGAGGACCAGCACTGGTGGTACTGAGGCACCGTCAGGTGCAGACGGACGAACCCCAGTCGACACAGACGGACAGTCAAAAGTCCGCACTAAGGAATTGTCGGCAGCAGACGGACGAATGAGAGTCGACACAGGTGGAGAACCAGAGTCCACACATTTAAACGAGGTGCCGACGCACTGCCCGCACGTGTGCTGGGCCACTATTTGCGGTCAGGCTTTTCCAGTGTCACGAATAAGAAGCCCGTGGCCCGTTTGTACGCCAGGGGGCACTGGATGTCACTGTGCTCTACGATCTGTCTACGATGACATTATATCCTTAACCCCTGGTGCCTGCGCTCTTCTAGTGAGAGTCGGCGGGTATATTGGTGAGCCATTGCAGTGACACAGCAGGAAGCACCTGAAGATCTCGTCGAAATATTGTGCAGCTTTCACGACGTGACGCCCGTGAACCGGTGAAGCAGTTACTACGTCGGGAAAGTCTTAAACGTCACATACTCTCTCTTCGTCAGCACGTACGTGAACTGAATTACGTGACCGTGTTCAGTGTTTTACATACAGTCTAAGTAAAAACCAAAGTAATTATTCTCCCTCTCAGTACGTGTGTCCACTGTTTGTGTAACTAGACTTTGGAAGTCTGCAGGTATTAAAGGAATGCCAGCGATCCGAGTGATAACTTATTTCCGCATCCGAGCATGTATTTTCTCTCACAGAGCTGCTGCAATTGCCGTCCTTTGTTAAAGACGGACATCATCCCTCGAGATAGCATTCCACGTGCAAAACAAAAAGAAAACCCGCTCACAATATCTGTGCCTTTGCCATCGACATCTTATTTTGTGACTTAGTTGCAAGAATCATCCGTCAGGAAGGAGATGCCGGCCCTACGATAAACGACTGTCGACCTGCACCACCGTCACGTGTGCAGAGTGAAGTGGTGCTGTGTGATGTGCGTGTGGATTTTCCACTGCTCACATTCTGCAGTTCTACGAACTGCACTGAAACAGGCTGAATCTGTCCACAGAATGTTCCATTGCCATGCATTGTCCATTTCCAAGTGAACGAGAAATTCCAGAGCGAACATTCGTCATGCCTGTAGGTCAGCAGGAAGCAACTCCTGCTTATAGGTGATTCTGCACAGATAGCAATGAGGGATGTTTTGTAGGATTTTATGGACTGTGCTCGCAGGCATGTCCCCGTGCACTGCAAGTTTGCACACCACCTTTCGCCCCCTGCTGCAGTGCTGTGGCCACATATTCCACAGATGTTAAATTGTCTGCTTTCCTCCCTCTGCCACTTTGGACTTCGAAAGAACCCGTCTTTTTGAATTTTGTAATGATTTTCTCCAGAGCCTTAGCAGACATTGGAACAGTATCTTTTTTTCGTACCCTGAGTGTGTGGAACTTGTGCAGCACTATTGGTGCCCAGTCATCATTCTTGTAGAGCTTAACCTGCAGCATCTGACCCTTTGTGGAGACAGTCGTACCGAGTGTCTTGGACACAAACTGAAGAATGGCCTTGTTCCGTGCATCTGTTAGTGTGCGTATTCTGACACTTATGGCACCACTTTGGTCAAATTTTCGTTTTTGTTCTGTGACATTTCCCTGTATCAATAATATGCTGTTCCAATTTGACATCGTTCTGTGTAGTGATTCTCTTTCGACAGTGTTTTGAAACTGGACCTTTAATTGTGGACATCCTATAGTTAGGATTAACTGTGTTTGGAGATATGAAATGGGATGACTACATACTGAAAATTCAATCAAGGAGACTAACAAGCTATGAGATAGAATAACTGGCCAGCATCTACTTTTATATTGTGAAATGATCAATACTGCTGACAATCACGCACGAAAGTGATGACATTACCCTAGCTTCCACAACTAACAGTTCCTTTCTCGGAGAGGAGAGGGCCAGATGTTGGACAAAGTTAAAAATGAAGGGCAGCTAACTTGGAGTCCAGGGAGCCACCTGTAGTGAGAATGAGGGGAGTCAAAGATAGAATAGTAGTTCTCAGAGAGAGAGAGAGAGAGAGAGAGAGAGAGAGAGAGAGAGAGAGAGAGAGAGATCAAACAATAGTAAGCACTGTACCAGCTTGTGTTAAGATATTACGGGGGTGGAGACAAGTAATTATTCATCAGAGGTGACGATAATGTTACGAAAAGGATAGATTCCTACTCACCATATAATGAAGATGTTAAGTCGCAGATGCACACAACCAAGTGACTACTAAACAAGCCTAACCACCTGTGACTGTTGCATCTGTAGCGACATGCAGTGCCTCTCGAAATATACCGAGGGTCTCACTCGAACATTCCCCTTGTGACTCAGTACCACCCCAGACTGCAGAAACTGAATCACATTCTCCACCAGGGTTTCGACTACCTATCGTTGTGCCTTGAAATGAGGAATATCCTACCCACTATCCTTCCCTCCCCTCCATAGTGGTGTTCTGCTGCCCACCGAACCTACACGGTATCCTCGTCCATCCCCACTCAGCTCCTGCTCCCAACCCATTACCTCACGGCTCATATCGCTGAAGCAGACCTCGGTGCAAGACCTTCCCATACACCACCACCACAGCACCCTACTCCAGTTCAATCACATTAATCACCTATGCCATCAAAGGCAGGACTATCAGAGAAACCAATTGTGTGATCTACACTCTAAGCTGCAATGACTGTGCTGCGTTCCATGTGGGCACGACACCCGACAAGTTGTCTGTTCGTACAAATGGCCACCGACAAACTTTGGCCGAGAAACAGCTGGACCACCCAGTTGCTGAGCACACTGTCCAACATGTTCTTCATTTTAATGACTGCTTCATAGCCTGTGCCATGTGGATTCTTCCTACTATTGCCAGCTTTTCCGAACTGCGCACGTGGGAACTGTCCCTGCAATATATCCTGTGTTCCCATAATTTTCTTAGCCTTAACCTTGGTCAGTCATTGACCTACACTCACCTGTCCAGTTCCCTGTTCTGACACTACCGCTACTCAGCCCTCTATACCACCAACACAACAACAGTCTGCTTACTTCTCTCCTTTCCCCCCACCCTCCATTAACCCCCCGACTGCACCAGCTGACCTACCTTCTCCTCACCTTGTCCCTGTATGCTCCCATAAACAGTACTTTACTGTCACTCCCCACCCCCACTCCCCTGTTCTCCCTCCCCCTCCCTGCCCCAGCCTCCTCATTATCCCCTCCACGCATCTCCCATCATGCAGTGCCGTTTGCAGCCTGTTCCCAGCAGCCGAGACGGTACGCGCGTGTGCGTGTGTGTGTGTGTGTGTGTGTGTGTGTGTGTGTGTGTGTGTGTGTGTTGTTCAGCAGTCTTTTTGTTATGCCTGTCTGTGACTCAATATCTCCACTATATGGTGAGTAGCAATCCATTCCTGTCACAATATTGTCATTATTGCGTCCTGGATTTTCCATTGTTTCATTAGTGGTGAGGGAGATGAGTAGTATTCAGACAGAAAGAAATATATGCACTGCCTGACAAAAAAGCAGTGTAACATCCAGAACACGTTGGTCAGAGGTCAATGTACCTTTGTATAATTACCCACCATCAGGAGGTATGTAAATAGAGTTGGAATTATCTGCAACAAGTAAAACAGCCACCAGAGTGCATGCCTGTATTTTGTGTTGTTACCACCCCTCTAGGGTATGCAGTGTCTTAAAAAATTGTCAAATGTTTTGAGAGAAGGTGGTACTCACCAAAATGAGAAAAAAGAATGTATTAGTTGTGGCATACTATCCACAAGTTCATCGAGGCACTGTTGGTCCAGATTGTCCCACTCCTCAACGGCAATTCAGCATAGATCCCTCGGAGTGATTGGTGTGTCACGCCGTCCGTAAACAGTCCTTTTCAATCCATCCCAGGCATGTTCGATAGGGTTCATGTCTGGAGAACATGGTGGCCACTCTAGTCGAGCGATGTAGTTGTCCTGAAGGAAGTCATTCACAAGATGTGCTTGATGGGGGCACGAATTGTCATCCACAAAGACGAATGCCTCCCCAATATGCTGCACTATCGGTCAGAGGACGGCATTCGCGTATCGTACAGCCATTACGGCACCTTCCGTGACCACCAGTGGCGTACATTGGCCCCATAAAATGCCACCCCAAAACAACAGGGAACTTCCACCTTGCTGCACTCCAAACACGTCTCTGACGATTGTCTGGTTGAAGGCATATGCAACACTCAACGGTGAAGAGAACGTGATGCCAATCCTGAGCGGTCCAGTTGGCATGTGTGTACCGCTCTGCACGGTGTCGTGGTTGCAAAGGTGGACCTCACCGTGGTCGTCGGGAGTGAAGTTGCGCATCGTGCGGCCTATTGTGCACAGTTTGAGTTGTAACACGACGTCTTGTGGCTGCACGAAAAGCATTATTCAACACAGTGGCATTGCTGTGAGGGTTCCTCTGAGCTGTAATCTGTAGGTAGTGGTCATCCACTGCAGCAGCAGTCCTCAGGCAGCCTGAGCGAGGCATGTCACCGACAGTTCCTGTCTCTCTGTATCTTCTTCATGTCCAAACAGCATCGCTTTGGTTCATTCCGAGATGCCTGAGCACTTCCCTTGTTGAGAGTCCTTCCTGGCACAAAGCAACAATGCGGATGTGATCGAACTGCGGTATTGACCGTCTAGGCGCGGTTGAACTGCAGACAACACGAGCCGTGTACCTTCTTCCTGGTGTAATGACTGGAACTGGTTGGCTGTCGGACCCCTTCTGTCTAATAGGCACTGCTCGTGCATGGCTGTTTACATCTTTGGGCAGGTTTAATGACATCTCTGAACAGTCAGAGAGACTGTGTCTGTGATACAATATCCACAGTCAACATCTTTCTTCAGGAGTTCTGGGAATCGGCGCAATGCAAAACTTTTTTTGATGTGTGTATGTACAAGGCCTGTTCGGAAACAGAAAGAAATGTATTTGAAAAGAATTACATGATATTGCTGATACACTTGTTGAATTTTTCCACGTAATCACCATCCCGTGCAATGCATGTGGCGAGGTGTGGTGGAAGCTGCTTTATGCCCTCCTCAAAGAACTCTCCTGCTGGCTCCTTCCTCCACTTCAGAACCTCCTGCTCATCAGTTGAAAAATTAATTCCACTCGTGTGTGCCTTCAGGGAGGTGAAAAAGCGATAACATGAAGGCACCAAGTCAAGAGAAATATGGGGGGGGGGGGGGGGGGGGGGGGGTGTTCCGAACAGCCCAACCAAATGAGTCCAAGATTGGCTAAGACAGTGAGAGGACGGGTGTTGTCGTGCAGTGGGCGCACTCCTCTTGTCAGCTTTCCCCTCTTTTTGTTTTGAATACTCCTTTTGTTTGTTTTAGTAGAGCAGTATCATTGTGCATTGATGGCTATTTTGCCTGAAATTGTGGTTTTGAGATTTTTGGCAGGCGGGGAATTGGTGTGATGCCTGCTTTTTTCTGCCAGCTGTGTAATGTGCCACCCACATTTCGTCTCCAGTCACAGTAGAGCTCAGAAAATCCTCACCTTCCAATTCGAGGTGTTCGAGAAACTCATGGGGACTTTTGACCCAATTTTTCTCGTACTGCCCTGTCAGCTGTTTTGAAACCTATCTTGCACAAAGTAACCAGTAATCAGCATTTCTATGAGTGTGTGATTTGAGACAGCTCTAAAGATTTGTGTATATATCGCAGAAATTTCATTCCCTGTCAATTAGCAGTCTTCAGGAACATTTTCTTTGATTTTTTTTTTTCCAGCAAAAAAGGTCTTCCATGCCTCTGTTTGGCATCAACATTTTCCTTCTCTCCACTAAATTCCATACACCACTTAAACACTCTTATTCTGTCATCGACAATTTTACCATAAACCATTTTGATTTCCGAAAAAAGTTTGGTACGTATTATTCCTTCCATGATTAGGAAGCAGACTACAGTGTGTGGCTTGAACTGGGTGACATTTCTAATTGACATCTTTCACACAACTGGACGTATCAATGTGAGTTGTGCTAAAGTGTTCCTGCAATGCTCGCTCTGTTAAGGGGACCTCCCCAACAATGGCCCGTTATGGTCCCAGTACACTTACTCGCTGAATATACCTCATATGTACTATATTTACTATTGACTTCAGAGCAACTGTGGCTTCACCCTATGATACATTAGCCCTGTGATTGCTGTGGAATACCACTGCAAGTAAGCAAAATTAATGTACTCCAGCATCCCCTGGTGTGTTTATTATAAGATTGGCAAGTCTGAAATGTTTTCAAATTGTGTGTTCCTTACCATGCCAAGCTGCTCTGTCTTCCATTTGTCGCTGCGAACTGTGAATCTCGATCGTAGAAGTGCCCTGGAGTTTGAAGTTGTAAACGTGTCAGTTAAACACGGACATACAGCATTGTAATTTATAGACAATTTATTCAGTTATACAGTCTCAAAATACGTTCACTGTAATAACTGCTCACTGGTCGTTTACTGACATGTACACAATTAAAGGCTCAGTTCTTAATTTGCTCACCAGCCGTTGTCCTTACAATAACATCGTTCTTGACACTTTCTATACTACTCCTGCGTGGTACACTTTACTAAGGCTTTCACTATTATTACTGACATAGTATGTGCTCTCATGAATTCACAATCCAATGCCCTGATGTAACCTCATGTCAGGCCATTTACAGTCTCCCTGTTTGGTGCCAATGACTCACTTCATGGTTTTCAGTCAATTGCAAGAGCAAGCTATATTAATCAGCGAAGAAAAAGAGAGAAATTATAAAGGTAACCAGCCCAGATTTTTAGTACCGACCACTTCATGTGACAAATGAAGAAACACAAGGTGCTGCTTTGTAATATTGTAATGTATGACTTCATGCTCATCAAAGCTTCCCTGGCTTCTAAGGGTGCAGCCATCTTTAATTTATTTAACAGAAGTTTAAAATCTGAATGAGTTTTGATAACATATTTGAAATAATGGTGACCTAAATTCAATTATAATGATAAAATGAATGTTGATTGCAAAAGGTTTTCTGCCATTATTACTGATTTTTTTCATTATAAAATTTGAATATTTTCTATAAAAAACAAAATATTGGAGATCTAAGAACATTATCATGTTCAGAAGATTTTGGGTGTCAGTATTACTGGAACGGGATTTTGAAATATTACAAGGTATGAAAAGGGTGGTATCTCGGAATTTCAGAAATTTGACCCAAAAGAATCACTTTTTCAGAATTGCGAACAGCCAGTCTACAAAGCTAAGTTGTTGGTTCTGAGGTTTCAATTTTGACATGTGTATTTTTACATGATAATGAAATTATATCTGAAAATCGTGATATCTCCAGAATTAACTAACTACAACTGAAAACAGTTACTGCATAATGTTCATGGTGGTAGACAGTACATCTGTAATAATAAGCATGTGAAATAATTTGTTAAATGTAAAAGTCGATAAATTTATGTGCATTTATGTAGCAGTCACGATTCTGTATTTGTAATAACAAGGTGATGAGTTGTATCTGTAGCAAATGGTTGGATTAAATATGCTGTGTTTCAGGTTCATCTTAAATTGCAATTTGATCATTCCAAGTGAAGACAAAAGTGTTTGAAGATGAAGTCACCATTGCTTTGAAACCAGTAGGAAATAAAAAAAAAGAAACATTAGACCCAACTGAGCACAGACAAAAATCATAAGAGAGTAATGTTTATTCTCCATAACAAAATAGCTCATGTTATAAGGATACAGATTGCAAATTAGATACAGCAGTTAGACACAAGTATGATAAAAGAACTTCATTCACATTTAACAGTTAGTGGTGTCGTATATTTAAAAGTGCTTCCTCAAATGACTTTCGTGCTGGGGCCTCGATTTTTGCTCGGTAAATGTTTGGTGCTGTGGTGCATATTCCTGATTGTTGCACTTTCAAAATTGCTATTGTAGTTTCTTGAAATTTACCTTTGTTATGCATGCATTGTGTATATGTTGTACGGTTTGCTAATAATTGGTTTGGTAAAGACTATTTCAAGTTTTAAGGTACCATACACTGTCTGCTTTTTGTTGCTGATGTGAACCTGGAAATAGCTCACACTGAGTGTTGAAACTGTTGTGGAATCTATTAGAACTGTACCCATAGAAGTAGATGTTATGCTAAATCTTCTTGATAGATTAAAACTGTGTGCTGAACTGGGATTTGCACCTGTGACATTTTGCTTTCCCGAGCAGGTGTTCTACCGACTGAGCTATCTGGGCACGATGCGTGACCCGGCCCTAAAGTTTTACTTCTGACACTACCCCTTCTCCCACCTTCCAAACTTTGCAGATGTTTCCTTGTATATTATACTGGACTAGCACTCCTGATCAAAGGGTACTGTGGAGACGCTGCTTAATCGTGGTCTAGGGGATTGTTACCAGAATGCATTTTCACTTTTCAGAGGAGGGGGCGTCGGTTTGAAGCTTCCCGGCAGATAAAATGCGTGCCGGATAGGTCGGGAACTCGTGACCTTTGCCACGAAGACGGGTCTACATCTATACTCTGCAAGCCACCCAATGGTGTGTGGCGGAGTACCTCCCTTTCCTGTTCCAGTAGTGTATGGTTCATGGGAAGAACGACTGCCGGAAAGCCTCCGTGCATGCTCGAATCTCTCTAATTTTAGATTCTTGATCTCCTCGGGAGGTATAAGTAGGGTGAAGCAATATATTCGATACCTCATTCAGAAACGTACTCTCTCGAAACCTGGACAGCAAGCTACATCGCTATGCAGAGCACCTCTCTTGCAGAGTCTGCCACTCGAGTTTGCTAAACATCTCCGTAATGCTATCACGCTTACCAAAGAACGCTGGGACAAAATGCGCCACTCTTCTTTGTATCTTCTCTATCTCCTCCGTCAACCCGACCTGGTACGGACCCCACACTGTTGAGCAATACTCGAGTATAGGTCGAACGAGTGTTTTGTAAGCCACCTCCTTTGTTGATGGACTACATTTTCTAAGGACTCTCCCAATGAATCTCAATCTGGTACCTGCCTTACCAATAATAAATTTTATACGATCATTCCACTTCAAATCGTTCCGCACGCATACTCCCAGATATTTTATAGAAGTAACTGCTACCGGTGGGTCGTGAGTTGTGCTCAGACAGCTGAGTCTGTAGAGCATTGCCCACAAAAGGGGAAAGGTCCGAAGTTTGTGACCCGGTCTGGCACACAATTCCTATCTGCTGGAAAGTTTGAAACCGGTGTGCACTCTGCTGCAGAGTGGAAATACATTCTGGAGATCTGAGGTTGGTTACAGGTAATGGAAATATAAATGCTGGTGTCCTATTGCTTGCACGAAGGTGTCAGTTCCCTTATTTTGTGTGTGCACTGTTTCCGCTGCCGCCCCCGGCTACTCGGCTGTGTTGTGGCATGCTGCTGTGGGCCCCGTCTGTGTTTGATGGGTGTGTGACCGGCGGCTCTGACGCCGCCCTCCGTTTCTGACTTGTCTCGAGCTCAGACTCGCCCCTGCACAGGCCTGCCGTCGCAGCTGGACTGGGGGCGGCTGGTGCCCTCTGGGGGAGCCGGCGGGGTGCGGCTCTTTTCGCTACCGCTGGACGTCGTGCTCAAGAACAACGTGGCACTCTCCTACTTCATCGACTACATGACCAGCATCGGGGCACAGGCCTATCTCTTCTTCTACCTGAATGTCGAAGGTGAGTTGCGATTCACCGTGTTTACTATCTTTGTAACGAAATAAAACTACACGGTCCCAGAGACTTCCGCAAGTCTCAAACATCTGTGATACACAGGGTGATTATAATTAAAGTTAAACTTTCAAACCACTGTAGAAATAATATTGGTCAGAATGACATCACATTGCAGCAGAATGTTATCGGAGAAGGGGGAAAACATATGGTAGAACAAAAATAAATAGTTACAAACTGTAACAATAAATGGTGCTGTAAGCATCATAATTTAATAGTGGTCGACTACAAATGACGAATGAATTGTACAACAATGCCTATGGTGTATGTTTGACGGTAAACAAACTGTACTACTCAGTGTTCGTGGGTGTACAGGTGTGATATTGTTAGTTACGTAAGCCCATCCACCACGGCAAGGTCATATCACATTGAATGGGAAAAATCAGGTTTTAACTGTCCTGAGGCCAAAAACCACATAAAAACATCACCCACATTGGTTTTTATTGTGCTGAAGCCAAAAACCGTGTGAAAGAGCATCAATCCAAATCAAATTGGATTATTACTTTCCATGTGACTACCACAAAAGATGTTCAATATCCTGTCCACCGTTTTCTGCAACAAGTTGAAATCGAGAAGCATCATTATTCCACAGCTGATCGAAGTGTTTCCACGATCACGTTCAGAATGCGTGTGTGTCTTCAGTGCAGCTAAGTTTGCAATCAGAACGTTGAACACATCATCTTTCAGATAGCTCCACAGCCAGAAGTCACACGGATTAAGATCAGGTGATAAGGATGGCCAAGCTGTAGGGAAATGGCAGCTGATAATAAATGATGCTGTAAACTCGCACCACACAGTGGCTTTTTCAGGATGAAGTGGTACTGTTTGATTTCTGTGTGGATTTTCTGTTGCCCATATTTGACAACTCTGTGTTGACATATCCTGTCAGATGGAAGTGGGCTTCATCTGTTCACAAAATCTTCCATGGCTAATCATTGTCCACTTCCATGTGAGCAAGAAAGTCTAAACCAAAGGTCTCTGTTGCTGGCAGGTCAACAGGAAGCAATGGATAGCAAAAAAGGATGTTTTGTAGGATTGCATGTGCCGTACTCATGGGTATGTCCAATGTTCGGGCAATTCTCCTTGCACTACACATTTGCACACCACCGCTTGTCTCCTCCAGCATTGCTGTGGCCACTGCTCCCAGTGACGTTGAATCAATTCGTTTCCTCCTCCTACCAGGTTGCACACCAAAGGAACCCGTCTTTTTGAATTTCTGAATCATTTTCTCCAGACCCATGGCAGGCATCGGACCAACACCTTTTGTCAAACCCTTCAGTGTCCACAACTTCTCCTGAATGAGGTGTGCCCAGTAATCATTTTTGTAATACAGCTCTACAAGCAGTGTGCGATCCTGCATTGAGACTGTCATGGCGACCGTCGCAGACACAAAAGGAGGAAAAGCCGTGTATTCAGTGTGTTTACACCAACTTCAATGGGTCATCCTTGTGACAGGTGTTCTCATTTACATATGCTGACACATACAGTGCCATCTGTTGATCAATTTTCACACTAGTTTTTTTCTTCTGCCATACGTTTTGTCCTTTCTCTGACAATATTCTGTTCAATTTGACGTCATTCTGACCAGTGGTGTTATTTCTACAGCATTTTGAAAGTTTAACATTAATTATAATCACCTTGTACATACACAGACTGAAGCGATGAATAAAAATTTGTACCGAGGTCGGGATTCGAACCCGAGTTTCCTGCTCACTAGGCAGATCAACAAACCACTACACCGTCCTGGCACGTTGGCTTTGCTATTGAGTGGGAGACCTGGGTTCGAGTTCCAGCTTGGTACAAATTTTCATTCGTCACTTGAGTCTGCATATATACATTGTAGATGTTTAAGACTCTGGAACTGTGTAGTTTGATTTAATTAATAGCACCTATGCTTGCATTTCAGGCAGGTTGCCCAATTTTGCTTGATGCTGAAGTGCTATTCCAATAGAGTTGGAGTGTCTCTGCAATGCTGTTAGATTTTAGTGGGAATTCCAAGTGGGCTGAGCCACGAATGGGAGTTTCGATTAAGGAGAGAGACGTGCTAGGGTACTCTGTTTGGCTGTGCAGAGCCACTGTGCCAGGGTTGTGTTGTGGTTAGCAAGTCGGCGTAGTGAGCAGGAGAGCCGGATTTGAATCCGAGCCTTGGTACAAATTTTCATTCATCACTTCAGTCTACATATGTTCAGTGTTTATTTAATGGGTGACGAAAAACCTTGATGCGTATCCTATAAACTGGTGGGAGAATGAGGCACTTCTGTGATACTCGTACCAGTGAGTATTGGTGCCCTGGTACCTACAACAACACTGATGTGTGCACTGATAAGAATAGCTGATAAAAGCAATTGTGAAATTAGTAAAAAGCAATTACAATAATAACAATCTATGGAGCTTCATCCACCATTGTAAAGGGACACCCGACTGAGAGTGCAAAAAGACGGTGTAGGAAAACTTGGTGTAGTGTAGCATAGACATGTAAATGTTACAATGATAGTAGTAGAAACTAATAAAGATAAGAGAAAGTGGTATGATAGACATTGTAAATGTAGTTCAGTATTCAGGATTGCGGGGGGGTTGCGACAAAATAATTATCATAAATGTTGACGTAAACGTAATTTTGTGTGTAATTGGCTCATTATTGTGATGAAGAAAGTGGACTAAAGAAAATGAATAAAGAATGCTATAATTTCATTGTACTGTGAGGAATGTGAGCATTGGTATATTGATTTATCCACATTAACGTTGGTTGAAGTTTGTGACAGTGGATAGAATTACGTGAGGAAATACAGTTACCTGATTACTTGAAGGACTTAATTCAATAGTGGTACAAGTCCATTTTTGTGCATTTTGAGATACAAAGTCCTAAACTTAAATGAGGGCTGAAAAATCTGCAGTTGAGATACCAGAAATATTCAAGTATATGGCTCATTGCTACAGATGAACCTTTCTTTCTATTTGTTTGGATCATTAATTTCAGCAGCATTATAGGCAGAAAAGTGGTGGTAATAGAGCTGTACCACTATTGAAATAAAATAAATTGAACATTGTATATAAACCTGTTAATTCTTTTATTGCAAATAATTTTTATTGCAGTTGTAATGTACACCTTCTTATTGAATTCACATGTATAATTGAACTACACAGTCAGATATGTTTCAGGTCAATTGGTTTCTGTAAAACTAAGGATTACATTCTTCTTCTTCTTCTTCTTGTTCCAGACCTCTGTCTTTGGTTTTTAGAGCAAGTAAATAACTATGTTTGATAGCTGGAATATAAGGGAGCAGATCAAGCATATCCTGCTTTTTCTTTTTCAGCACTTTTCTCATGTGTGGGTAAAGTTGTGAAACTGCAATAGTACCATACACGTGTGGTCTCCCTCTACTATGTTTTGGAGCAAAGTTTAGTACGTGAAAGTCAGTGTCATCATTCAGTGTTTTCTTGTAGAGCATTTTGTATGGCTTCTGTCTCTCAAAACACATCCATTTTATTTTCAGCCAATTAACATTGAACATACTCCTCATTCTGCATCCTTCTTACCACTGTATTTTGTAACTGTTTCAGTGCTAAAAAGTCAGAATGCTTCATTCCTGTGCATACAAATTTATTTTTTCTGCCAGTTTTCCTAATTGTTTCAAAAATATCTGGGGAAAACAAACTCTTTCTCATTTAATTGTTTTTCTATCTGATCAAAATCCCTTTCATTTGGCAGGTATGAGTGACCTGGGAGCAGGTACTTTAAATCAGTAATGTTGACATGAAATTGAGGAGATTGTGTCACTTTCATTAGTGTTAGGGCAATGTTTATGTTCCTGTTTTGCCCACCACACGTGTCACTGTATGCAACTACCTGTTTTTGAAAAGTAACATACTTTTCAATAAACATGTACCAATTTCCTGTGAACCACTTGATCCAGATGTTTCATCCCAAAAATACATAAGGATTTTGCCGCCAGTTAAATTGTGGCATCCAAAATTATACGCGTATGTGTTTCTTTTGCAGTATGGTATAGATGTTGTCAGTTTAGAAAATGCAAGTGCTTTTTGCAGGTCAAAGATAAACATGAACATCTGGGAATCTGCCTCTTTGGTACATGCTGTGTCTGTCACCATTGCTGTTCTTGCAGCTTCAGCCCTCCTAAGGTGAAGCTCCTCTTCTTTTTGAAGCTTTCTTTTTTCTTCTGCATTGGTAGCAGTGTCCATTTCAAAGCTCAATTTGTCACAAAAAGAGCAAGTGCTGTAATGTGGTCGAAATGACAGATTGAAGTTTTGGTCAAAGATTTTTCGATAGATGTGGTCCCTCACAATTTCTTTATTCTGAGATATGAATTTGTCTTTGTACAAATCTTATGTTTTGGCCACACAAAGCTCAGGATTTAAAACCTTTTGTGGGGATTATCCTTCCTTGCATCAAGGCTCTCGGAAACTGGTAAGCTTTTGATGTGTTCCTTTACATTATTGATCAGACCTCCCAGTACAGAGAATTTGTTCCGATGTTTGCCCCTTCCATCAAGGTGAGGTGTACCTTCTTCCTCGCTTTTTGTTAAAAGCCTAGAGAAGTCATCCATTAGAAATGTCAAAAGTATTCAAGAAAAACTTCTTGCATACTATTCCACAGTTTCCATTCACATGTAATCGATATTCATAATACAGCTTTTCTTAGAACGAGAGCCATCTCTTGGGCATCGGCAGTTAACTGAATTATACGTGCATAAATCATTCAGGTAATTATTTTGGTGATTAATATCACCCATAGCCCAGAAATTGTCAAAGTCTTCGTCTCATACCCTGAAATTTTATTGAAACATTTACGTGCACACCTGGGTGCATGTGCAAGTGGGTTCTGCGCACTGTGGGGTCCGTACAAACTTTATGATGCGTGGGTCTGTAGATGGTTCATCCATCCTGGGAATTGAGAATTTTGATTATTTTTCCCATGTGATCGGAATTGATACTGGCAAGATATCAAAGTGTGTGACATAAATGGCTGTATCTTTTGATTGTATTGACGTACAAGCTTAAATTTGTTACAGTGTAAAGGGACCATAGACCTAAGTATTTGATATCAATTTGAATGTAATGTGTGTATCACTTCCTGAGTTCGGATTGATACATGGATGGACAGACAAACAGACAACAAAGAGATTCTATAAGGGTTCTGTTTTTACGGAATGAGGACAAAGTCTGACTGCAGTGAGTAGTGATCTTGACTGTGGTGGGTAGTGGAGGTACGGAAGAAGAGATATGGAGTGGGAGGTAAAGCAGGAACAGAGAAGGTGAAGGCAGTGTACAGGGGAGAGGTGGGGGGCGGGGGGGGGGGGGGGGGGGGGGTGACAGAAGGCACATGTGGGAGCAGGGAAGGAGATACAGGCAGATGGGGAATAGCAAAGTTTGAGGCTATGGGGGGGTAATGAGAATGGACAGCAATAGGCAAATATTTTATACAGTGTAATTATTACATTACTAAATAGAACAGTACAGCGTGTCAGTTGTTAGCTTAAAATTCCATGTCTTAGTCGACAATTGCTCTTAATTCATAAAGGGGTTGGCAACAAGCAATTTATTGAATGTTTTCCTAAAAACATGTTTTAGAAGATGTGCCACTTGTGGAAACTTATTGAATAGTTTATGACCTAGTAGCTTATAGCTATTTATTGTCTTTGGCAGTGTATGGTATGACATACGCATAGACTTATTTTTTCTTGTGTTGTGACTGTGAATATTATTTCTACATTTTACTTCATGCAGATTCCTTTTGTATAGTTTAACACTTGGCTATTACACATTCCATAAGACATCTTGATTAATAAACTGCTATAGACAATTTAATGCTAATGTATTTTGTGTGTTGCTCCCAGGACAGTTTGTCATCTAAGTATACTCCCAAGAACTTTTATATAACCAGTATTATTAAAAGAGCCTTTGTCCTTTGGACTAAATACCATGTTTGGTGTTCCATTCTTATTCAGGAGAAATCCATTTGAGCCAAACCAATATGATGCTTGGGCCAGCGTATTGTCGAGAAACTCTTTTAGCTTATTCAGATGATTGTTATAATTTAGGAAGGTATTGTCATCTACGAATAGCTCCATATCGAAGCTTATAAAGGAGGGTAGGTCATCACTTGTTACCAGAAACGGGTCGCAAAGCAGCTGTCGGAAATATAGCACGCCGTTTAGAGCGGCACGTTCGGTAACAGGCCTGTCGATTCTGCCCCCGGTCGCAGTTTTGCAGTTGCCATTTTTGTGGAAAAACAGCTCTCAGTGGTCGTGCTAGTGCACACTGCCACACAGTGATTGGAGATAGGTTGGTAGATTGTGTGACTGCATTCACCGGTGGCCCTATTTTGACGGGACAGAAGATGCCCGAGGCAGGACTGGAGTAGGTACTAGTGGCTGGATGTGTGGGACAGGTGTTGCAGCTACGTTTATTACAGGGGTATGAGCTGTGGGGGGAAGGGCTTTGGAACAGGGGTGGAATTGGTGCAGACACGGGTATTGTGTTCATTGCGTGGGCAGCAGAATACCACAGTGCATGGGGTTGGGAGAATTCTGCATTGTAGTGCAACCCCCCCCCCCAATATACTCTTCCCCCCTTAACACTCCCACAGGTAGCACACTATGAAATGAAATGTTTCCCCACCCCTACCCTGCTACACCTCCCACTCCCTGCCCCCGCCTGTTTTCTGCATCCCCAAACATAGGGCAATCAAAACTACTGTTCACCACTGTCACTCTAGAGAGACCACAAATGACACCTTTGTCCTTACAGTAAAGTAGTGATTGATGTGTAGTTGGTAACCTGCAGTGTGTCCATAACCTCTCAGGTTGGAGAGTCTCTGCCGAGCAGCAGATATCGGACCTAGAGCTGCACAAGATGGGAGCTGGCGTGACGGTGGCGGGAGCGGCAGCACCGTCCGGGGGCGTCGTGGCCGGAGGCGGCAGGAAGGCGGGCGATGCTCCGCCCCCGGCACACCAGCCCCCGCAGCCCGACAGCATGCGTGAAGCGGCCTACAGCATATTCGAGCAGTACCTCTCTGAAAAGGTAAGGCACCCGCCAGAAGGCCGAGAGCAAAGCCCAATAAGTCTGTTGTACGGTGAGGTGCGGATGTTGCGCACAGGTCACTTTATGAGCGACGTGTCGCAGTCTTTACAAATTTGAGATATTTTATCGTGAGGCAAGTAAGCCAGTCTACTACCCATTGAGCTCATTTACCTGTAAAACTTTGAATATTAGTATGATGGTTGTGAAATGGCTAACAAATGCAAAGACAGCTTGTGGTGGTTTCATGTAGTAGTGTGTCTATCGGACTGTGTGTGTCAATTGTTTGCTCTGGTTTTAGTTACATTTGTCGTATGTGTACAACTACTTGTCATTGCATCAGTTACGTAGACTGGATAATTCTGCAAACTTGTATTTAGTCAGTCCAAATATCTTTAGAGATTACACTTCATCGATTATCTCTTAGACATCTAAGTAAAAAAAAAAAAGACTTTTGTTATAGTGTGCAAACCTCCAACCATTGAGGGCAATAGCATTTATCTTTCCTTGAAGTTTTAACACTGAAGGTCCTAGAGTTAATGGGTCAGAGACACAAAACGAATCAAATACCATTAATGAGGAATATTCTTTTAGTACTGCAAGTGAGGTTTTATGTGATGTAACTTCAATGTTACTAGCTTCTAGGCTGTCCATACTGTATTTACTCAAATTTAAGCTGCACTCGAATCTAAGCCGCACCTAAAAATGAGACTCGAAATCGAGGGAAAAAAAATTTCCTGAATCTAAGCCATACCTGAAATTTGAGACTCGAAATTCAAGAGGAGGGAAAAGTTTTAGGCTGCACCTCCAAATCGAAACAAAGTTGGTCAGTTGTAATATGAGACACAATTTAGGTCGAATGAATGACGGTACAGCTACAGTAGTTTGGTTCGAGTCGTAAGCTTAGCAGTTAAGCTTTTACCAGGTAGCCATTGCTATGCGTCAGGCGCTCTGTCCGTATTTATACGGGTACCCTTCCTTTTTCACGTGCTTCGTCTGGTTTGAATCGATTGCTGTATTTTGCTTTGATCTGATAAGTGCCGTTCTCTTTGTTATAGGTGTTTACATAATTCTAAGCTAAAAATGCTTTATTGTACTGTGTCATGCATTGTTTGTTGCGTTCTGATAATGAGTGTTTATGACCTGTCGCTGCTTGCAGCATGGCTTGCTTTTGTGCGCACTGTCGCCGCTTACAATAAAAAAAGAAAGATGAATTGTCTCATAGCGAAACAATAGCAAGAGACTGCTATTTGTTGTTACTTACATTGCTGCTTTTTTTGATAATGATCAACAAGAACCAAATAATATACTGCATATGATAGAAGATGTTCTGAATGAGAGTTTAGCGAAAAATTTTCTCCGGTTGAAAATCTTTGCAGACGCCTCTTTAGTATGTTACATTTTGCACAAAAATTATAGTCATCTTAGATTTAAAAATCTTGTCAATTGCCGTGCTTCATTTCTGACTGTATCACTATTAGGCATAACAATAATACAAATATAAACATGACATTATATGTATATTCTTCCGCATTTGCTGTTGTCTCAATCTGGTTTCGTAGTTTATTAGGCAGACAGGATTTAAATAAGATAGCAGCAAACACGAAAGAATACATGGCAAAATGTTTATATTCGTATTAGTCTTCTGGTGAAGAGAATACTGCATGTGATTCACTATTCGTAAAAGTTCCTATTAGCAACCATCTCGTCTCACAGGTAGGAAAAAATTCAGAACGTATTTTCGTAGTACATTGAAATGCTGCTACATTCGAAGATGAACAATACGGAATTTGTATTTACTTCATTGGATAATGTATGAAAATGCAGTGGTCGAAACTCTGGGCAGAGAAAAAAAGCTCGTCTTCCACCCCTCTCTCTCTCTCTCTCTCTCTCTCTCTCTCTCTCTCTCTCTCTCTCTCTCTCTCTCTCTCTTTTTTTTTTTTTTAACTGATGCATAGGTTTTGGCGCCAGTATTTATCTTTGTGCCTGCAAAACATGACTGTGTAGCGCTACATATATTATATGGCAGAAGTTAGCTGTGGAGGCACCTACCAACATTTTTCAGAACTTCCGCTTACTTTTCACTCGATTCTAAGCCACAGGCAGTTTTTTTGGATTACAAAAACTGTAGAAAAAGTGCGGCTTAGATTCGAGTAAATACAGTAGACCCTATACCCAATATCAAAATCAGTTGAGATTTCAACAAGTATGGTAAACTCTCTGATTAATACGTAACTTTAAAATGTTTTCAAAATCATTTCATCCAAACAAGGGGAGTATTTGCAAGTAATATTTTTCACTAATCGTGAGAACACTGTAGGTGCCATAACCCGATTCCCCGGAAATTTCGTAGTTAGCACACTGCACTTGCATTCGGGAGGACGATGGTTCAATCCCGCGTCCGGCCATCCTCATTTAGGTTTTCTGTGATTTCCCTAAATCGCTCCAGGCAAATGCCAGGATGGTTCCTTTGAAAGGGCACGGCCGACTTCCTTCCCTACTCCGATGAGACCGATGACCTCGCTGTTTGGTCTCTTCCAACAAACAACCCAACCAACCCCCCAGAAACTTCGCTCAGTAAAAGGTGAGACAAAGTAAGTGAACACGCACCTCGGTTTATCCGTAGATACTCAAACATTTGTGAGAAAATGACCATCAAAGTTTTCAATGGAATTTAGATGCCTTTCAGTGTCAATACATTCAGCTCAACTGGTAGCATAGTGGCTAGCACTGCAGCTTCACACTTTTTTGCCACGTGTGTGAAATGCAATTATTATACTACTGTTTTCCAGTGTGTATTGAAATAACATTGTCCTTATTCATCTACTTCTAATAATGTGTCTGGTGAATGAATTTAAAAAAATGAATGAGTTAAATAATTTTTTTGAAATTGCTTTCTGTGAAATTCCTGTAATGTATTGTGATGCATAATCAACTGCAAGTTGCAGTTTTTGGAAAAGTGATCCATTATGTGTGGTTTGCCACAAAATTGTTGCCAACACATGCATCTTCAGCAATGCTAAAAACATTTCTTTCCCGAGTGTGATTTAGGCTGTGGGAAATCTGCCATTGCGTCGTGCTCTTGGTGTTTCGAATGTTTCTACGGGTGGTATCATCCGAGGGAAAGCACAAAATCTTCCTGAAGAGTAAACTTGAGAATATAATGCAACAATTAAGAATTGCTTTAAGAATGAAATAGAAGAGTATGAGAATTTAAAAAGCTTGCAACCTCTGAAAATACAGACACACACACATTCTTATTGTGAAACACAGCTGTAATTTTACAGTTACCATAGTGTCCTTGTAAGGAACATTTGTGTAGTAATCTTCTGTGGTCATGAGTAGAAAAAAGAAATTATCGGATTCGAACATCGACCACTAAAAGGCATGTATATTACATTGAAAATTTCAACAGCAATTTCCTCAGAAGTGGTCGAGTGTCTGTGGATAAGCTGAAACGTGTTCATGTATTTGGATTCCTCTTCTACTAAGCGAAGTTTCTGGGAAATTGAGTTATGCTGCCTGGCAAATTGTCCCCATAAGATGTTTGAAGAGTCAGTGTCAAGTAACGTCAGTTCCCAAGTAGCATAATAGTAGACAAAAACTTTCAGTTCACACAATTACTGTTTTCGAGGGCTTGGGTTTGTTCCCAGCTGTCTCGGAGATTTTCTCCACTCAGGGACTGGGTGTTGTGTTGTCCTGATCACCGCCGAATGGTCTACCCAACAGGAGGCCCTAGTCACACAACATTTACATTTTACAGTTTACGTCTGTCAAAGTGTCATTTAAGATAGCATATCAGGCAAAACTCTTCCGTTAAACAATTCACTACTTCCATTACATACAATCTTGCAAATAATTCCTAATACAGTTCTGTAGTTTCTCAAAAACAACTCTGGCACGTGACTTTATTGCCTATCAGCCCTGTGCTGTTACATGTTTATACCAATGTACATAATTTTTGTATCAATGTCAAAGTACAAACACGAACTGATTTTAATAAAATCTACACAACTTTTTCTCGTTAAGTGGGAAGAACATCAATTTGTATTTGAATAATAGTCACAGGAGGCGGCTGCAGTGTTGACAGCTTTATCTCCAAATGCGTGGGTGTCGGTTGTGTGACAGTGATGACTAGCTTCTCAACTCACAGCAACTGCATTGCCAGTTCTGTTCTCCATTTGCTTATTTCCAAAAGCCATGTCATTTCCTCATTACTGCTGTATCTCAGTCATAATCTATAAAAACACAGTTCGCCGTGCAACATTGTGAAGCATAACGAGCTACTAACTGCCATCACTGACATCGCTGATGAACTGACAGAGCAATTTCCTCTTCTTTGCACACAAAAACAGACACTTTCAAATATGTGGTTAATACCACATTTACTAGTCGATTCAGCAGTTTTGTTACAATAACTTTGATTCTTGGAATTATATGGCTATTCGGTTAGTTGTGCGCTTAATTTATATAGTAAAGAAGATAACTGAAAACTTAAGAATAACTGGCGTTTCTGTCTTTAATTAAACTAGTCAAATTTGGTCATTAATCAGTCTTTGAATCGATGTGTGACAGATATGATTTAGAAATGTAAATGCAGAAGTGCAAAAATCCATTCAAAAAAGTTATAATGCATTCTGCTTTTCCTCTGATCATAAAAACAAAAATAAAAGAGAAATTATTTTACAGACATATGGCATTTTTCTGTTATGTGATAGTATTAGTTTAATTACAGTGTGGATTATATCTCCTTGCACTGACAAAGTTGGTAGTGTTTGTGTATCCGATTTTGTCTAACCTTGGAAATGTAGTCATAATGTGAAGAAACTGGTGTAGTGTCGATCTCATTGTTAACGGGAAAGAAGGTGTTCTAAGGGCTTGTTTCATTATAATTTGAAATCAATGACTGCCAGGACTGGCAAGGTGTTCTGCTTATATAGTTGTAATGACAACGCCTGGAACCTTCCAGAGAGAACCGAAGTGGCACATACGTGGAAGGTGAGTTTGGCAGCTAGTAGCAGCTCCATCCTGTCACGGGACTGAGTGATGTCACACCTCCTGATGATGATGATGGTGATGACAGCTATCGAAAGCTCGAGTGTTTTATTTGAGATGATGCGGCTTGTAAACCGAGATGATTTTATTGCATTTTCAATGAAATTTTAACACATTAATCTGTATATTGAGCAAGCAGTAAAGGAAACAAAAGAAAAATTCAGACTAGGTATTAAAATCCATGGAGAGGAAATAAAAACTTTGAGGTTCGGCCGATGACATTGTAATTCTGTCAGAGACAGCAAAGGACTTGGAAGAGGAGTTGAACGGAATGGACAGTGTCTTGAAAGGAGAATATAAGATGAACATCAACAAAAGAAAAACGAGGATAATGGAATGTATCCGAATTAATTCAGGTTCTACTGAGGGAATTAGATTAGGAAATGAGGCACTTCAAGTAGTAAAGGAGTTTTGCTATTTGGGGAGCAAAATAACTGATGATGGTCGAAGTAGAGAGGATATAAAATGTAGACTGGCAGTGGCAAGGAAAGTGTTTCTGAAGAAGAGAAATTTCTTAACATCGAGTATAGATTTAAGTGAAAGTATTTGTATGGAGTGTAGCCATGTATGGAAGTGAAACATGGACGATAACTAGTTTTGACAAGAAGACAATAGAAACTTTCGAAATGTGGTGCTACAGAAGAATGCTGAAGGTTAGACGGGTAGATCACGTAACTAATGAGGAGGTGTTGAACAGAATTGGGGAGAAGAGGAGCTTGTGTCATAACTTGAGTATAAGAAGGGATCGGTTGGTAGGACATGTTCTGAGACATCGAGGGATCAGGAATTTAGTATTGGAGGGCAGTGTGGAGGGTCAAAATAGTAGAAGGAGACCAAGAGATGAATACACTAAACAGATTCAGAAGGATGTAGGCTGCAGTAGGTACTGGAAGATGAAGAAGCTTGCACAGGATAGAGTAGCATGGAGAGCTGCATCAAACCAGTCTCAGGACTGAAGACAACAACAACAACAAGTGACTGGCCTCAACCATGCTGGATGGGGCTGCTGAGCTGATGTTTTTAACATCTTTTTCTGGTATCATTACTTTGTGAGTGCAATAAATGTGTCTGAAGTTTTACTTCAAATGATGAAACCTGGCTTATCTAATATTAAAAATCTTTACAATGAAATATTAAATTTAGCACTTAATGTAAACTATTTTATGGAATCATGTTTTTATTCTGGAGAGGAAAAAAAAAAAAAAAGACTTGTAGACACTGTGTTTACATATAATTTTCCTGATTGTGTTGTCTTTTGAAACATTCAGGCATACACAGAGTTGTAACAAAATTTGGTTACCACTGGTATGTTTGTTTGACAGACATGTCTGGTGCAGTATCATTTGGATGGTACAATATTTCAAATCCTTCACAACGTTATTTTCTTTTATTTAGTGCTTACCAGAGCACTCAGCCGGACAGAAATCTGAATCAGTATTAGACTTGTCAGCTTCCCTTTCTGAACCAGAATCACCAATTTATTCTTCCAGGGTATTGGAAAATATTTCTGTTGCCAAAATTCTCAGTGTCAAAACTGTGTCGAGTATGAAGGTCAGTCAACAAAGATACAGGTAGCAGACGAACGCAGTATGGGACACAGAGCATAGAGCAAAACCAAATAGTGTAAAGTCCAGGATGGAATAACAATAATATTTTTAAAATGATATATTACTACTCAGCACATAGAGGAGCTTTTGGCAAAAGCTTAAGTGTTTTAATAGTGTTTTCATTGTCCATGTCTGCGACTCAATGTCTGCTCTACACGAGCAAAAAACATAGCTTGCTTTTGTAGAGTGCACACAGTTCAGAGTTCCAAAACTGTGTGGTAGGGCAGTGCAGAGACCCATCGTCGCACAGTGTACACTGCTACCATCAGAAGGCACAATCTCAGCTGTGAATTTTTAAACACAGCGTGCACACAATTTGGGCATCATCTGTGTGACTAACTGCTGCTGTCTGAGCTCTACTGGGGCTGTGTCTACAGTGTGTTAAAACACAGTGGAATGGAAGAGGGTGCATGCATGAGAAGGTCAATGTGTGGAAATGCCTTGTAATTTTTTATGTATCCACATTGCAGCAGTCCAGTATCAAAAGTCGCAGTGATCAAATTGTTCAGAACATTGTCACAGGCTGTTCCATTCTGCTGTGTTTTAATCACTTCAGTGAAACTCTACTTTGCATGTATATAATGAATAAGAGAACAACTGTATTACTGGTCCATGTGTTAAACACACATTCTTTCGTGCAAGTTTTATACCTTTTGCCAAATAATACTTCATTTATCAGTCTTGTGAGTCTGCTGGTCATAATTCTAGGGGCCAGTGGAAGATTTGATTGTGTAATCCGATCTGTGTTTGATTGCACCAAATGTTTCCATATGTAATGGTAGGAATGGCTATTAACTGTATAAATTACTTTGGCAATATTATGAAAAGTGTAGATTGTTCCTCACCATGTAGCGTAGATATTGAGTCTCAGACAGGCACAACAAAAAGACTACTAAGCATGCAAGCTTTTGGCCAGAAGGCCTTCTTCTGAAATAGCACACACACACACACACACACACACACACACACACACACACACACACCTGCTGTATGATGAGTAGCAATCTGTCCTTTTCATAATATTGTCATTATTCCATCCCGGATTTTCCTTTGTTTGATATGAATTGTTCTGTTTTCCTCTATTTATGGTCTAGTTTTTGTGTTTAACCAAACATGCAGGAATACAAAATACACAGTCTGATGAAAAGTATCCAAAGACCTATTACAGGACACCAATAGGGGTTGTATAGCACGTGCAGCATACAGTGGCCGACATGGTATGACGAGTTTTCATTCGAAGTACTGGGCGGGTTCGTTCATTCGTTTGTGCAGAAGGGGAGGCCAACAAGTGTTTCCACCTTTCGGCCAGTCGGCAATGACAGAATTGAGGCATACACTCTGAAATCTTTCTCGAATGATTTTGTAGAAACTATTCAATAAAAAAAATTCAAGAGTGAAATTGAACTGTTTACAAAATTGGAGCATCTTTGTGGATGGAAGTAGCGGATTACTCATTACTCTCGTGTATTCATTCACTGAAGCTTCGGAGCTGTATGGCTAAGTGTGGGGAACCAGTATAGTGTGGTTGCCTTTATACAGCCACTTATAATCCTCATACAGGGTGTATACGACCCGGGACAACCGGGAGATCCGGGAAAAGCCCTTGAATATTTTCATCCGGGAGAAAACCAGGAATTTTTTAGAATTCCAGGAATTTTTCATTGTTTTAGCTTTCAGTCCAATTTTTGTGATTTTGATTGGTAAGAACCAATACTCTACAAAGGATATTACTGTATCCCGCTACTGCAGGATAATACTGCAGCGACAAAAAACCAGCGAGGGGGGGGGATGAAAATAAAAGTTAAGTCGCAAAGGAAAAGCACCATATACAACAAAACACAGTATTCATACAAGCATCTAAGCATCTGCCAACAGAAAAGGGCGTCAAAGGCTTAAGGAAGACCATGCAATGCTTCCCAACAACAAATTGCCTCCGATGAGCGTGACGTGACAGCTTTTTACATTAGATTCGTTTGAGCAGTTGCGGGTGGGCTCTTGAGCATGCGCAGTTGAGTCGCATATGAGTAGTACCTTCTTCCGCTCCTGGCTACAGATGTGTGGCTGGGCGCCACTGTCTAGTATTGCCCCGGTTCGGAAATATCATAGATCCGGGCTGATGAACAGAGCAGTCTGAGTTGTAGTGGGGTGGTGGGTAGTCCCCACATGACCTGTGTTTATTAAAATACGTTCCCATAATTACAGAAGGCTAAAATATGTTATTAGTTTCAGGTTTTATTTCCACATTTCTGACAGTCAAGCATTAATCGCCTTGCAGAACAATGAAGTTATTTTTGTCGGTGTGCTAAAGAGCTTTGGCTTTTATTAATCTTTTGCGCTGAGGCAGTCAATTGATATGAAATGAAGTGTTTAATTTCACACTGCTGGCTAGTTTCAAGTGTTCACTGCATTTCAAGCATACGTTTTCCATCTTTCAGCTCGTGTGGCATTCTGCCATAATAAAGAACCAAACATGGTATAATACAGTACTGGCGCTCAAGAAAATTTACATCTGAATCTGGACATACGAATGTGCACTTTAAGCCGAATTATGCATTTTAGTATGGTTCACGAAATTCCGATGCTCTTGAAGTATCCTCTGATGTCTTCTTTCTTTTATGACATAATGCAAGATCTTTTAATGTTTTACACGTACGAACATGTGGGCTTCCTGCATCATCGTAGCTGCGCTAGTGCAGTGACACCTATTATCTGGCGCTCTCTGGCAACTGCTGAAATGTACCAATTTCTACCAGGTCATGGGAAAATATTGCGAATGGTGGTTTGAAAAGTGTTACTTTCCAAGTAAATTTCCTTTTACGCAAGATGAACTATGTGCAGAATGTACGATGAATTTCTTAAATCGAGCCCAGAAGATCAGACATGTACGTCGTTATTAAAAATTTTACTGGAACATTTGTGTGATGTATCTTAAAGTGTAACATGCACAAGAAAGGTCAACATTACATGAGGAAGCTTAGCTTCTCTTGCAGCTTGTTAATCTTAGAGACCAATATCATATGTTTTTCTTGTGGCAACACTATGTATCCTTTATTTATTTAAACCATTAACTTTTCTTATTTGTGTGTTCACGCTACTTAAGAGTGATCTTGCTATTGGCTGACTACATCACGTGTCCTATGCTGTCATCAGCTGGTGAGATCACGTGACCTGAGCTATGACTGGCTTACAAAAGCGCGTCGCAATGTCAGTTTCAATGCTTCAGAAAGTAACATGCTGTGTTCGGTGGAATTCGAATTTATAACTTCGTAACATGAAAATATGCAGTGTACATGTTGCTACACATCAAAGACCTAGCAAAAATGTTTTTTTTCCTCCCTGAGTTTTGTTTTCTAAAGTGCTTGGAAATTTGATGTCTGTGTATACAAACATAATCATTCAAAGGATTGATAAATTTTACAGTGCCGAGGAAAAGTATACTGTTACTTAGCACGGAAAAAGTGTATTTTCAACCGGGAAATCCGGGAATTTTTTTTTTCCTTGTCCATGATACACACTTTCATAGCAGCGTAGTTGGGTGTCCACCTTCTTTATGTGCTTGCTAGTAACCACACTGGTGTGCAATACTACATTGCAGAGTTCCCTAAGGCGAGTACAGAGCTTTTTGGCATATCTGCTGATGCTCATCTCTGCAGAGCATCGCAGTGGAATTGTTGTGTGAACTTATTTTATGTAATACATGTTTCTAAATGTAAGATCCTATCTAGAGTAACCATCAAGTACTTTGGTTGTTGCTGATAAGAGACTTCTGTGTTATCTGTATGAATTTTCGTCTTGTGTCAAGCCACTTTGTTGTTCCGATGAAAACAGCTGATTTTGGTCTTGTTGGGGTTTGGGTATTACCTGCTATTTAGTGAAATACCCACACGATTTATTTAGGTCAGTGGTGAGAATGTTTTCAGCATCTTCAAAATGTTTGTTTTGGATAGTCAGCCGTATCATCGGCATAGCTGAACTTCGTTGACATCGTTTCAGGCAGATTAGAGGCATAGAGGTTAAAAAACATCACCGCTCGTGCTGCTCCTTGAAGCAGTCCATTATTGTTTCCTGTGTTTGCTTATGTTACTACCCTTATCATCTGCAAGCGAGTTGTTAAGTCTTACTTTGAATATACGTCTTTGTGTAGATTTCAAAAAATTCTTCAGTATTTGTTCTGTTTGTGAATCTATTCTTCGTGGTACCTGCACGGTGTAAATTTTTTTGCTGTTGCAAAGAACCTTGCCAAGTTCTCCACAAAACTATTCCCAATTTGTCTTATGGAAGTTCCATTTAGATTTGTATGTCTATTTCGTATATGACTGGGCGATGTTGACCACATGAGAAATCTGACAGAACCATTCTGGATATGCTTTCTGGTTCACTGTTTTGATTATGAGCTGAGAAGCAGAGATCTGGATTGGAGTCTCTGCCCTGTGCTGCTGATCTGAAAGTTTTCTTGTCCTTCACATCAAATATTAGACTTGCACTGTTTTTCTCCACCCAGTCAGCAAGTGCAAGACCATTCTTGTCATTGGTGTTGTACTTCCACATTGTATGATTGTTGAAATTTTCCACATAGGGAATTGGGAGGGAAAAGGGATAGTACCTCAGCAGGTCACTGCTTGTGTGGAGTTCTGTAAACATTAGCTATTGAAATCTGTTCAACTTTTATAGTGGCATTGTGAATCCCATTGTCAAGGCCAGAGGGAAATAGTAGGCAGTTTCTATTTTGCTGTGAATATAAGTGGCACAGGTGTTTGCATGATGGTATGCGGCTCCTAGTATCTCATATCCTGGTATTCTTCCTCTTTCCTGAAGATTAGCTACAGTCTATGTAAGCCTCTTATATAGTAAGTACATCAGCGTTCCTCTCATGCGGAATTTGAGACAGAGTTTTCCATTTTGGTGTTCTCAGTCCTTCAATATTTAGTTAGCAAATTTGGAGACTATGTCTGATATTTCTTGCCATACAGCTCTTAGTAGAGCCATTACGTGACACGTTTTATTCCAAGTGTGTGAAGCCAGGAGATCCTCTCGACACAATGAGTCTGGTACCAACCGATGTTTTGGCTCGGCATGACCCAGGGTCCACTGCATGGAGCTGTTCCATGATGTGAGCGAGCTAGTTTCGTTTGTAATCATCATGCAGACATATAAAACGTGTGGACTAAGTAACACAGCTGAAGGTCTAAACAATAGAAGTAATTATAAATAAAACTGAATTCAAACAAAATGAGGAATAGAAATCATGATTGAAATGACATATTCGAAAGCATAAAATGAGAAAAATGGAAGAAATTAATTCAAAGTTAACAAATATAAATTATTAAAATGACATTCACAAAAGTAACCTACACCATTGTATCAGTTGTTTAAAAAAAATAGATCTCACCCCGAGGGACCTCCCCTTATTAGTGTTGTCCTCCAAGATTGTGTTACTTATCTGCACTTCACTGCCTGATGTATGATATTTAAGTTTCACAGTTTATTATGCTTAATAGAATAATCACAGAGTAAAAATTACATTTCTGAATAAAATTAACACGGAATGACCGACCGGAGTGACCAAGTGGTTCTAGGCGCTACAGTCTGGAACCGCGCGACTGCTACAGTTGCAGGTTCGAATCCTGCCTCGGGCACGGATGTGTGTGATGTCCTTAGGTTAGTTAGGTTTAAGTAGTTCTAAGTTCTAGGGGACTGATGACCTCAGATGTTAAGTCCCATAGTGATCAGAGCCATTTCAACCATTTAACATGGAATGTTACAGCATTGCAGTTATGGCAGATTCATGTAGCTAACCAATAGACAACTATTAACTAACTAATTAGCAAGCTAAAACTGGTGAGTGCTGTTATAAATACAACAGCAATTGATTTTGCTCATTACATTGTTTTAACATGATCAAAATTGAAATTACAATCATTTTTGTGGGATTTCAATAAATTGTTTAAAAAATTTGCTACGACAAATAGAATAACAATTTTCTCTCATCCAGAATGTAGATGGAAATACATTTTTAGATTGAAAATTATTAAAACATACTTTGCAAACAATGACGGCAGAATAATTTTAATTTATACTATAGATACTCAATGAATCTCATTACCAACTTTCTCTCTGAGCCTTTGACAGAAGACTAAAAAATTGCTACTGCCAAATATTATGTCAAAATTTCATAAATATTTTTAATTTAATATCAAGTTGTTACAGTATGTATGTGGTGTCTGTTTTTTTTGGTCATGTTTGAAGGAACAGACACCAAATACACAGGGTGAATCACTGCAGCCTTTCATTGCAAATAATGCGGAAATGGAAAGTGCTGTTGATGTGTGGTTTTGACAGAATGAATTGGTAGTCAGGTGCTTGTATTGTTATCCAATCAACAGATTGTAGCAATATATAGAAAGTGTATTTTTTATGCAAATGTCACTTTTCTAAATGGAACAATGGCTACTGACATTGGGTAAATTTGAATGTCAGTGGTGCTTGTCACAGGATTCTAGTGGGAGTCATTTACGAGGTATCATATTTTGAAAACTTTCGACACGGACACCTGTTTGCGACATTCGACATCTGCAGTTGCTATAATCCACTCATCATAAGAATAAACCTGATGTAAACAGTGCACTATGTGTTCTTCTGCATTTGCTGGAACTTCATTGGATTTCATTTTCACATGGGACTGCAGTCAAGATGTCTAGAGTACTGTCAGGTACGATAATAAGGGTACGTTTTGTGGTATGCATTATGGGCACATCGACTTAGCGGTAATACGGGACAACAGCTTTACCGGAGTGTTTAACTTGGACAGCACTGGCCGGTCAGCTGATACAGCCAGCCTGCAGTTACGTGGCCAGCTGCAGTTCACACGTAAAACGAGATGAGCAGAGGAGCAATACAGCTTCAGATGTTGTTTAATTTTTAAGCAGCATGAAACAATACACTGCAAATCTCCCACAATACACTCCGTAGATGACTAGGCAAAAACCACAACGTGTTATTGTTTTTAGCTAATGTACTATTATAATTATGGAAATTCCTGACTTGACCACAGGGTAATTTTTCTGCGTAAGCTGAGTGTAACGTAAGAGAGTATTTAAGGATTTCGCTGTACAGTTAAATATTGAAGCCACTGAAGCTATTACTTACAGTCAGTTGTCTCTTTCCTTATCCGAATTCAAGAAATACATTTCAGTTCTGGAAGTGTCACCTGCTACGTTGATAATGAACCTATCAACAACAGAATCCACGAAGCCAACCAAGTGCAAAATTTTCTCTTCTTTTATGACAAGCTGTTCTATATGCTGCCAGTGTTTGGCAGTGATGTGTGAAAAAGCTGCGTTTGTTAGTTCCAGTACGTCTGGCAGCTTAAGAGTCTTCTTACTTCTCAGGCCAAATCCCGCAACTTAATCCATTTTTCAGTTTCTCTTAAATCAGGTGAGTAAGGTGTGTGCAGAATGACGTCCAAACCCAACTCCTGTATAGTTCTTTTGTTGTTCTAGCAGAATATGGGCAGGTGTTACCTTGGAGTAGCACCGCTTCAGTCATTCTTCCTGGTCATTGTCCTCAGGTTGCGTCTGCAAGATGTCTCAGTTGTTGGCAGTAAATGTCAGCAGTGATAGTTACACCTTGGGTGGGGAATTCGATAGTGCATCACACAGTTGCTGATCCACCGGATGCAGAACTTTATCTTTTGTGGATGCATGCAGTTCTTTGTACGGTCTCAACTATTCCTTTCCTTTTCTTACGTTAGCACGATAGTGCAAAGACACCATTTCTCATCACCAGTAAAGATGGAGGATAGGAACAGTTGGTTCACGAGCAAATTGATGATAAGCAAGCACGGATGTGTCGGTTTTTGTGATTGTGGCTTAGAGCCCGTGGTATCCGTATGTGCGATTTTTGAACCTTCTCCATTGCCTGCTAATGTCGTACGACGGTGGAATGATTGTAGTTCATCACATTTGCCAGTTCTCGAGTACCTCGATGCGATTCATTGTGGAGTAATGTGTTTAACGATCTTCATTGAACCCTTAAGGTCTTCCTGAATGTGGAAAGGCTCTAATGTCAAAACAATGCTACTTAAAACGAGGAAACCATTCTCTTGTGGGGCACTGTCCCCTTTGGTGCAAGTGTTTCCCACTGACTCCACTACTGTTAACCCTCAGTTGAACTGGAACAAAAGAAATGTCAGAAATGTTCGGATTTCTCCTTTTGGCTTTCCGTTTTCTTATGCCCACAGCTTCACTCACTATCTCCAGATCACAAAACGACAATAATGTAAACTCGAGGAACAACAGTGAAAGACAAATAAAAAATGACAATTGATAAATAAATCCATAGCTACTGGAATACCAACAAGCAAAACAAAAACACTACTTCATTCATAAGCTGAATGCAATGCCCTTTAAACGTTTTTATGACATTCTCAGCTGGAGCTCAGCCCTAGTTAATTTCTGATACTTCTGTTGCTAGAGAGAGCTGCTCTGATAAATTTGTCATTCTAAATGGCTCTGTAGCCCAGAACAGCCCAGTGTCAGTGTGTGGCTTGTGCTGCAGGCTTCTCCCCGGCTCCGCCTGGACGAGACGGTCGTGAGGAAGCTGCTCTTCCGCATCCGCACGGAGGCGCCGCACGAGACCTGGTTCGACGAGGCGCAGGCCGCCGTGTACGAGAAGCTGCAGGTGAGAGCGCGGCCACAGAGGTGCACTTAAGTGCCGACTGAGTCTCCCTGTAATGTTTCTAGGGGACTGATGACCACAGATGTTAAGTCCCATAGTGCTCAGAACAATTTTTCTAATGTTTCTACAAATGACCATCCCCACCACCAAATACTGTTCTTTGAAAGTTTGTCCTTTTGTTATTGTTTAAGCTATGACAGTCAGAAATTAGCCAAGTTTTTTGCTTATGGGGGATGGCAGTTGCTGAATTACATGAAATAAAATTGTCAAAACTTCTGAACGGTTTGCGTTAGGAAGTTCAAACTGCATTATTGGCCGCAGGGCACAATGTGAATTACTGTGTGCGTGCACGGTTTGGTTTAGCGATGAAGCCCACTTTCATTTGGATGGGTTTGTCAACAGGCAGAATTGGTGCATTTGGGGGACTGAGACCTCTACATTTTGTGATAGAGAAGTCTCTCCAACCTCAACAGGTGACTGTGCAGTGTAAGTGTCCAGTCACGGAATAATCTGTGCACTATTTCTTGATGGCACAGTGACTACTGAACGGTACATGAAGACTTTGGAAGGGTTGGTACTTTGTAGGGGCACTGATAACAGCACACTTGAGTACCCCACAAACCAAACATCAGAATTGATTGTTCGCCATATTCTCCGGATCTGAATGCATGTGACTCGTTTTTGTGGGGCTATATTAAGGACAAAGTGTACAGCAATAACCCCAAAACGATTGATGAGCTGAAAACAGCCAGTCAGGAGGCCATCGACAGCATTGATACTTCAGCGGTTCGTGCAGAATTTTGCTATTCATCTGTGCCACATCATCACCAATGATGGCAGGCATATCAGATATGTCATCATCTCAATCTGAATATCTATAGTTATAATAGAGGGAAACATTCCACGTGGGAAAAATGTATCTAAAAACAAAGATTCAGTAACTTACCAAACGAAAGCGTTGGTACGTTGATAGAAACAATAACAAACACACACACAAATTTCAAGCTTTCGCAACTCACGGTTGCTTCATCAGGAAAGAGGGAAGGAGAGGGAAAGCTGAAAGGATGTGGGTTTTAAGAGAGAGGGTAACGAGTCATTCCAATCCCAGGAGCAGAAAGACTTACCTTAGGGGGAAAAAGGATGGGTATGCGCGCGCGCACACACACACACACACACACACATATCCATCCACACACATACAGACACAAGCAGACATATTTAAAGACAAAGAGTTTGGGCAGAGATGTCAATCGAGGCGGAAGTGCAGAGGGAAAGATGTTGTTGAATGACAGGTGAGGTATGAGTGGCGGAAACTTGAAATTAGCGGAGATTGAGGCCTGGTGGGTAATGGGAAGAGAGGATATATTGAAGTACAAGTTCCCATCTCCGGAGTTCGGATAGGTTGGTGTTGGTGGGAAGTATCCAGATAACCCTGACGGTGTAACACTGTGCCAAGATGTGCTGGCCGTGCACCAAGGCATGTTTAGCCACAGGCTGATCCTCATTACCAACAAACACTGTCTGCCTGTGTCCATTCATGCGAATGGACAGTTTGTTGCTGGTCATTCCCACATAGAATGCATCACAGTGTAGGCAGGTCAGTTGGTAAATCACGTGGGTGCTTTCACACGTGGCTCTGCCTTTGATCGTGTACACCTTCCGGGTTACAGGACTGGAGTAGGTGGTGGTGGGAGGGTGCGTGGGACAGGTTTTACACCGGGGGCGGTTACAATGGTAGGAGCCAGAGGGTAGGGAAGGTGGTTTGGGGATTTCATAGGGATGAACTAAGAGGTTACGAAGGTTAGGTGGATGGCGGAAAGACACTTTTGGTGGAGTGGGGAGGATTTCATGAAGGATGGATCTCATTTCAGGGCAGGATTTGAGGATTTTTTTTTTTTTTTTTGCCACTTTCAACACTACCGCTGCTATAAAATCCACCGTTTCTAGTTCACAAACAGTTCGTTTCACCTTTTAAACAACTATTTCGGCTATTTCTAATAACTTTCACTTTATTTCCATTTCCGTTTTTCCCACATCACTGATAATTTTTAGCCACTTCCCACAGGTTTTAACGTCATTATTTCTTCGTCAGACAATTGTTAGCCTCATTTTCATAATCTGCCACCACAAAACCACTCCTTTTAATACATTACACGCAGTTTTTTCGAAATTTTCCCAAATTTGTCCGTCATTTAACGTGTTTTGGTGGCAACACAACCACCTAGCCTTTGTGCACATGGTTCTCTACCAACCCAAGTCCAACATAGCCCAGCTGTAACCAACACCTTTTCACCTTTTTCACACCAGATCTCCAGTTACTTTCCAGTTCACCTTTATCTCTCCCCATATATTTTTATTTTCATCTTCATTTCAACCTCATGTTACACTTTCCACCTTCTAATACCATGTCACCCTCACAACACCCCCACAACGACCCCATTAAGTTTTATTTACATTCCCTCCGCAAACATGCCTTCGCCCTAGCCAGATTACACTCCCATATTCTATTTTCTCAGGCTTGTCTGACATTTGGCATTACCCCAAAAGGCCTCACACTTAAAGTTCCCATCTCTGGCTGCAACCCTTCTTTCCATCAGTCCCTATACCAGTTCCAAACTGAATAATCCATTGCCCTCACCCACCTAATCCTTCACCTATACATCAACTTAGCCAATGAACACACCCGTCAACTCCTATCCTTAATAAAAGTCCTTAATCTTTCCTCTCCCACATCCACACCGGCTGTTCAGAGCATCCTCCTACAGGCCAACCACAAATTAGAACAGCATGCCACCCTCCACCTCAAAAAACTATCCAATCTCCTGGTTTCCCACCTCCGGAAACGCAACTCACTCACCCTTCACAACCTTTCCAGCAAACCTCAACCTCCTCTCATTGCACACAAACCCAGTCTCTCCCATCTACTCAATCTCCCACTTCCAGCTCCACTCCCTCCAAAACCTCAAAATTCCAATCAACACAATCTGGAACCACAGCACCCTAATGCAGTAGTTAACCTTTCCTCCAAACCTCTCTCCCAATCCGAAACCTCTGTCCTATCCAAAGGGCTCACCTTCAGCCCCACTCCCAGATTCAACCAAACAGCCCTCGTCAAAGATTTACTGTCCTACTCTCGTACTCTCTGCTGGAAATATCACTTTGCCACGAAGAAAAATGGTCCTAATCCTACTCCTAATGATCCAACTCCCCACGACACTATCCAAATTGAACCCTGCCTAGAACAGTTCCGTCCTCCGTCGCAGCGGGACCCACTTCCTCTTCCTCAAAATCACCCTCTCCAAACCTTCCAGGAATTTCTGACTTCCAGCCTTGCATCTCAATCCTTCTTAAAAAACCTTAATCCTACTCCCAACATCACCACTGCTGAAGCCCAGGCTATTCGTGATCTGAAGACTGACCGATACATCGTCATTCTTCCGGCGGACAAGGGTTCCACGACCGTGGTACTTGATCGCCGGGAGTACGTGGCTGAGGGACTGCGTCAGCTTTCAGACAACACCACATACAAAGTTTGCCAAGGTAATCCCATTCCCGATGTCCAGGCGGAGCTTCAAGGAATCCTCAGAACCTTAGGCCCCCTGCAAAACCTTTCACCTGACTCCATCAACCTCCTGACCCCACCGACACCCCGCACCCCTACCTTCTACCGTCTTCCTAAAATTCACAAACCCAATCATCCCGGCCGCCCCATTGTAGCTGGTTACCAAGCCCCCACAGAACGTATCTCTGCCTACGTAGATCAACACCTTCAACCCATTACATGCAGTCTCCCATCCTTCATCAAAGACACCAACCACTTTCTCGAACGCCTGGAATCCTTACCCAATCTGTTACCCCCGGAAACCATCCTTGTAACCATTGATGCCATTTCCTTATACACAAATATTCCGCACGTCCAGGGCCTCGCTGCGATGGAGCATTTCCTTTCACGCCGATCACCTGCCACCCTACCTAAAACCTCTTTCCTCATCACTTTAGCCAGCTTCATCCTGACCCACAACTTCTTCACTTTTGAAGGCCAGACATACCAACAATTAAAGGGAACAGCCATGGGTACCAGGATGGCCCCCTTGTACGCCAACCTATTCATGGGTTGCCTAAAGGAAGCCTTCTTGGTTACCCAGGCCTGCCAACCCAAAGTTTGGTACAGATTTATTGATGACATCTTCATGATCTGGACTCACAGTGAAGAAGAACTCCAGAATTTCCTCTCCAACCTCAACTCCTTTGGTTCCATCAGATTCACCTGGTCCTACTCCAAATCCCACGCCACTTTCCTTGATGTTGACCTCCATCTGTCTAATGGCCAGCTTCACACGTCCGTCCACATCAAACCCACCAACAAGCAACAGTACCTCCATTATGACAGCTGCCACCCATTCCACATCAAACGGTCCCTTCCCTACAGCCTAGGTCTTCGTGGCAAACGAATCTGCTCCAGTCCGGAATCCCTCAACCATTACACCAACAACCTGACAACAGCTTTTGCATCCCGTAACTACCCTCCCGACCTGGTACAGAAGCAAATAACCAGAGCCACTTCCTCATCCCCTCAAGCCCAGAACCTCCCACAGAAGAACCACAAAAGTGCCCCACTTGTGACAGGATACTTTCCGGGACTGGACCAGACTCTGAATGTGGCTCTCCAGCAGGGATACGACTTCCTCAAATCCTGCCCTGAAATGTGATCCATCCTTCATGAAATCCTCCCCACTCCATCAAGAGTGTCTTTCCGCCGTCCACCTAACCTTCGTAACCTCTTACTTCATCCCTATGAAATCCCCAAACCACCTTCCCTACCTTCTGGCTCCTATTCTTGTAACCGCCCCCGGTGTAAAACCTGTCCCATACACCCTCCCACCACCACCTACTCCAGTCCTGTAACCCGGAAGGTGTACACGATCAAAGGCAGAGCCACGTGTGAAAGCACCCACGTGATTTACCAACTGACCTGCCTACACTGTGATGCATTCTATGTGGGAACGACCAGCAACAAACTGTCCATTCACATGAATGGACACAGGCAGACAGTGTTTGTTGGTAATGAGGATCAGCCTGTGGCTAAACATGCCTTGGTGCACGGCCAGCACATCTTGGCACAGTGTTACACCGTCCGGGTTATCTGGATACTTCCCACCAACACCAACCTATCCGAACTCCGGAGAAGGGAACTTGCTCTTCAATATATCCTCTCTTCCCGTTACCCACCAGGGCTCAATCTCCGCTAATTTCAAGTTGCTGCCACTCATACCTCACCTGTCATTCAACAACATCTTTGCCTCTGTACTTCCGACTCGACTGACATCTCTGCCCAAACACTTTGCCTTTACAAATGTCTGCTTGTGTCTGTGTACGTGCGGATGGATATGTGTGTGTGTGCAAGTGTATACCACCCCTTTTTTCCCCCTAAGGTAAGTCTTTCCGCTCCCGGGATTGGAATGACTCCTTACCCTCTCCCTTAAAACCCACATGTCTGGCTGTTCTGGCTGGTGCGCCGACAGGCAGGGCAGTGGAGCATCCACAATCACAGCTAGGTAGCAGTGGGCAAATATCTGCCTAGCTGGTGAGCTGTAGCTACGCAGCTGTACTGCACCGACTGAACGCACGGTTGTGTGGGGGGCTGAATAGTCTGTGCATGCCTGGAAGAATGAATGCCATAAAGCCACGTGGCTGGTAGCCTATTCTAGCTGCACCTGTCCCAGGGCAAGCTGAAGGTGCCAGGGAATACCCGTGCCCTATGGAACTGCATCAGAACAGCCCGTATTAGAGGAAAGCAGTTAATGCCAAATGATGTATGAGAATTTGTTTGCAACAAATCACTGCATCACTGAAATGAGGAAAATCATTGGGAAATGTTACTTTGTTCTTAATTGCGGCAATGCCAACAGTCAGACGCGTCAAACAGTTGATTATTTGGTGGGCAGAAACATCAAATTAATGTCTCATTGCCTATATTCATCTGATTTATCTTCTATCAACTTTCTCTTGTTTTTGTATGGGAAGAAAAAAAGGAAAAAGTACATCAACCATGATTTTCATCACCTCAAGAAGCTGTTGCATCCACCCAAAACTATGGTTTTGTGATACAAAACATAATGGAAATTCTGTCGCCACTGTTACTTTGAGCACGTACAACAGTGTAAAGCGAAGTGGTTTCAGATACACAGTATCTCATCGAAAGTATGCGGAAACCTATTCGTGGACATTATCTGGAGGAATGGCAGCCCATTCACCCTCAAACCCAAACCAGAGGAGGTAGTGAATTTATTTATTCTTCATAATTACAGCCTATTATCTGAAAAGCTAAAATAGGCCATTCAAATCCCATTTCCTTGGATAGTATTAAATTATGTATTTAATCTTTCCAGATAAGAAGCTGTAATTATTAAGAATAAATTAATTAGTTAATTCACTACCTCCCCCAGAGAGAGAGAGAGAGAGAGAGAGAGAGAGAGAGAGAGAGAGAACAAACAACAACTACTATTTCTACTGCTCCAAAACTACATTGAATCTTTAACCATTTACCCAACCACTATCTCCTACAAACACAACAGAATTTGTTCTCTGTTTGTTCATTTATTTTGGCGCGTTGAACTTGTAGATGGTTATCTCCGCTACTGGATCTGCCATAGTACTACCCCGGTCAACAGCCTTAGTCTGCTGGATTCTTCAGCAGTTTGGCAGCATTTCTAGTAGTTCCACACATAAATCACTCCTTGAAGTCCACCCTTCCACGATCACTTGCACCCGAGCAATATAGATTATGTCAGTATTTTGCTCAGTCGTCACCAACCTAAGTCGTATTCTCTCCGTGTGCAGAGTATGCCGTTTTGCCCGGATGGCAGCACGGTGGCTTACGGTTGAATGTGTCGTGAAGTCTTCCTCGACTGCCCCGGATACTGCGGCTGCAGTATTGTCAGAGATGGACCAGGTTGACTCATTCCCTGGTGCTGCTTTGGGATCCAATACCCTTAATACCTGACATCCACTACCCGCTGCATCTTAATAGAGTGCACAGTGCCTCATCGTGTGTTCCGGTGTGTCCACACTGCCGCAGGTGCAGCTATCATTTGCTGTCTTTTGATTTTTTACACAGCTGTGGCATAAGGGCCACAAGAGGTCAGATTTGTATTGGTCCACTTGATGGGTTAAGAAATCTCATTTTTAATCTCTCTCTAATGTTAGTGAGAAATTGGTACAGTCTCCTGCCAGTACTGAAGTGTCCCATTCATTTTTCCTCTATTGTAATGTGCGATCTTTTATTTCCTTTTTCAAATGGGTCTCAGATTAGATTAGATTAGTACTTGTTCCATAGATCATGAATACAACACTTTGTAATGATGTGGAACGTGTCAGGTTAATAAAAAGTGTCTATACAAGATATTACATTACACAATATTTTTATTTTTTTAATTTTTAATTTTATTTTTTATTTTTTGTGGGGGTTGGGGAAATTACCCAGTTACTATATCCAAAAATTCATCTAATTTCCCTTTAAATGCTATATGGCTATCTGTCAGACTTTTGATGCTATTAGGTAGGTGACCAAAGACTTTAGTGGCAGCATAATTTACCCGTTCTGAGCCAAAGTTAGATTTAACCTCAAGTAGTGAAGATGACCCTAATAGCATAAGTAGCTGAACTCTAACGTTTCAGGAGATCCTCAGTGTGTTTTTACCAGTTCAACCCCTCATCAATGCAACACCTAGAAATTTTGAATATTCTACCTTAGCTACCGATTTCTGATTGAAGTCTATATTTATTAATGGTGTCATTCCATTTACTGTGTGGAACTGTATATACTGTGTTTTGTCAAAGTTTAATGAGAGCCCATTTGCAGAGAACCACTTAATGATTTTCTGAAAAACATCGTTTACAATTTCACCAGTTAATTCTTGTCTGTTGGGTGTGATAGCTATACTTGTATCATCGGCAAAAAGTAGCAGCTTTGCATCTTTGTGAATATAGAATGGAAAGTCATTAATATATATTAAGAACAGCAGAGGACCCAAGACCGAACCTTGCGGCACAGTTCCGAGCACCCTTCGTACTACCATTTGATTGCCTTTTTTTAACCAGAAGAAGGCTCCCCTTTCCTAATTTCCAAGTCCAGTGTCCATATTCCTATAATTACTGACAAAGTATCATTCGAGGTAGTGCAGTAGGAGCCAGTTAATCGTAGTAGAACACCTCGTTGAACTGTTGTCACTACCGAGACTGGCTTCACTAACAGCAATCTGTGAGCCCGATTGCTCGTGCCATATCCTATGACTGGTAGTAATATAGATTGGTGGTATACTCTGATTGTCTTCAAGGAAGCCAAAATTGCCTATTTGCAGTGGTTACAATTTTATTCATCAGATTTGTACCTTTTCTACCTGCTTCCTTTACGTGATGTGTAAAGTTAAGACATTGTTCCAGAAATACCCCTAGATATATCGTTACTGCACTTCTCCTAATTGTTACATCATTTAATTTTTCGATTTCTTATTAGGTCCCCATCCAACAGCAGGTACGTTGTTTTGTGAAGTTGTGGAGGGCTGCGTTAAATTTGTCTTCTATAATTCATTATGGGGTCTATTGCTACAGCCCAAAACTCCGGACTACACACACTGTCCACTGTGGAAAGCCTTTTGTTGTTGCCTTCATTAGTTTCATTCCTGGACTTCTTACAGAAGCACGTCACCTGTGGCAATAATCTCTCACGCAATTCTGGACTCTCCAAATCCCTAAGGCGACCAAAGAAAGACGGCCGATGTAGGTTATTGAAGGCGCCAGCAATATCAGTCGTCATTCCTAGGGCGTACGTAGAATGAGTATCTGTCGCTAGCGAAATTGCCTTATTAATTGCATCTTCAGTTGACTAGCCTCTTTCAAACCCGTATTGGTGAGGGCTTATCTCGCAAAGCAGGTTGTGATCTTGTAGTCTTTAGCATAATAGCTTTTCAAATCTCTTGCTGAGAACGTTCAGAAGACATACTGGTCTGTAGGATTTGGATATAATTGGATCCTTTTCTTGCCCTTTACTAATTATTGTTACTTCAGCATTCTTCCACAGTGTTGAGGCCCTTCCTTGCAATACACACTCATTGATCAGATCACACAAGTAACTATTTCATTGGTAACATACGGCTTGTATTACATCGGGAGGAATCCTGTCTTGTCCTGGAAATTTTTTTCTTTTTCAATCTTAAAATTATTTTCTTAATTTCTTCTTGTACGAAGGGGTACACAAGTATCTTGTTTCTATATTCTTCCCATAACATTTCCCTTAACCTACCCGATCGTCTTTCTTCTCCCATCGTCAGGGGGTACTTTCTCCATTAGCAGGGCGGTTGACTGTTTCCAGCTTTCTGTTACCGTTCTGAGGAGGTAGTGAACTCGAGTGCCGGGATCTAGAGCGAAGTTGGCTTTCTAAACGATCACAGAGGTGTTCCGTCGAAATTTGAGTCGGCACCCTGGGCAGGCCAGTCCATTTCAGGGATGTCACTGCCCACAGACTGTTGCCTCACAGAAGCTGCTTTATAACAGGTTTCATTGGCATGCCGATACAATCAGCGATTGTCTCTGAACTGCTCCTTTACTGTGGCAAGTACACAGTGCTGTAAAATGCATTCTTATCCTTTCACATTTAGTGTCTCTTTTTTTATTTTAATTTTTTTATGTAATAATGTCACCACAGCCTCACCATGAAAACACCCCCATATCGTAACATCAGCTCCCGTGTACCTCGCTGTCGGCATTATGCACAGTGGCAGTTAACATCATCTAGGCATTCGCGTACCCAAACCCCTCCGTCAGATCTCCACAGGGTTTAGTGTTATTCGTCGCTGTAAATAACTCATCTCGAGTCACCGATTGTCCCACGGGGGTGCTCTCGACGGCACCTCGAGCTGTCTTAATGTCAACCTCAGACCTGTGTAGATTACGAGCAGCTGCTCGTTCATTGTACCGCCGTTCTTTTTGACTCATTACACACAGTCATTGTGCCATGTGGATTGCTGGTAGCAATTTAGAACTCGGGAGTAATTTTCTCCATTGATGTTATGCAATTTTTTTACAACTGTCTTCTGCAATGTTCAGTGGTCCCTGTTTGTCAGTACACTGTGTGATTAAAAGTATCAGGACACCTGGCTGAAAATATCTTAAAATGCCAGGTAACTTAAAATGCTGGAATTCAGTGTGGTATTGCCCCAAACCTAGCATTGATGACAGCTTCCACACTAGCAGGCATAGTTCAAAAGGGGGCTGGAAGGTTTCGTGAGGAATGGCAGCCCATTCTTCACGGAGTGCTGCACTGAGGTATCGATGTTGGTCATTGACGCTTGGTATGAAGTTGGCGTTCCAAAACATCCCAAAGGTGTTCTATAGAATTGAGGTCAGGACTCTGTGCAGGCCAGTCCATTACTGGGATGTTATTGTCGTGTAACCACGCCGCCACAGACCGTGCATTATGAACAGGTGCTCAATCGTGTTTAAAGATGCAGTCGCCATCCCCGAATTGCTCTTCAACAGTAGGAAGCAAGAAGGAGCTTAAAACATCAATGTAGGTCTGTGCTGTGCAAGCCCCCTCCAAGGAAAACATGACCATACCACAACACCACTGCCCCCGAATTTTACTGTTGGCACTACACACGCTGGCAGATGACGTTCACCGGGCATTCGCCATACCCACACCCTGCCATCGGATCGCCACATTGTGCACTGTGATTTGTCACTCCACACAACATTTTTCCACTGTTCAATGGTTCAGTGTTTAGGCTCCTCACACTGACTGAGGCATCGTTTGGCATTTACAGATGTGATTAGTGGCTTATGGTCAGCTGCTCGATCGTGAAATCCAAGTTTTCTCACCTCCCGCCTAACTGTCATAGTACTTGCAGTGAATCCTGGTGCAGTTTGGAATTCCTGTGTGATAGTCTGGATAGATGCCTGGCAATTACACATTACGCCCCTCTTCAACTGTTGGCGGTCTCTGTTAGTCAACAGACGAGGTCGGCCTGTACGCTTTTGTGCTGTACGTGTCCCTTCACTATCACATTAGAAACAGTGGACCTAGGGATGTTCGCGAGTGTGGAAATCTCGTGTACAGACGTATGACACAAGTGACACCCAATCACCTGACCACATCTGAAGTCCATGAGTTCCGCGGAGCACCCCATTCTGCTCTCTCGCGGTGTCTAATGACTACTGAGGTCGCTGATATGGAGTACCTGGCAGTAGGTGGCAGCACAATGCACCTAATATCAAAAACGTATGTTTTTAGGGGTGTATGTATACTTTTGATCACATAGTGTACATGAGGTCTACCTGGTCTCAGTTGAGCTGTGATCAGTCCTTCACATGTCCCCTTCACCGTCACATCACCAACAGTCCACTCGGGCAAACCTAGCGGGGTCGAAATGTTCGCAGCAGAGTGCTCCGAACATTACTCGGTGCTCGTCGGCTGCCCTAGAACGCGTGATGTAGGTGCCCAGAACGAGTCTAAACTTGACTGCCGCCATTTGTGACTTCAGCTATAAGGTGACGTTCATGGAGTAGTCCACATTTGGAGTCTCTGAAATTTCCTGGTGAACCCATTCTGCTGCCGCTGTCTCTGTACTGACAACACAATACTCACCAACTCCTTTTCTTTGGGCAGGTCCACCTGCAAGACATCTAGTGATCAGTTGTGCATTACATACAGGTGTCGAATACTTTTGACCAGATAGTGTAAAACAATTTGCACCAGTACAGATTTTTCCTTCATTGTCTTCACAAAAACTTAAGATGTGTCTTCGGACAGGTTCGGTGAATTGTAATGGTGGACTAGCATTCAGTTGACAGCAGTGAAAATGGGGGATAATGGAGGAATGTAGGACATTTAACACTTTCTTTGCTATATCTGTCAGAATATGTATAGTCTGTTGTCCCAAATGTAATGGTTTTAACATATGTAAATCTTACACGAATCCGTGCAAACTGTTAGAAACTCTAGCAATAGACTTAGAATCAAATTTTTTTGTTATTAAATTTTCCACAAATGTAGACAGCATTATAGTCAATGGATAGCTCCCAAAGTTTCCAGCTGGGTGGCAGTGTTCATATATTATTTTACAGATTCCTTCGTAATGCTGTTCCGGCAGGCAGTTGCTCCACATAGCAACTTTATTTTCTACGACACCTGGTGAAAATGAAACATCTGACCAGGTAACCAGATATTCCGACGGATAGGCATGGCCGAAGTAAGGAAGGTGTTTTCTTTGTACAGGGAGAGCTGGACAGGAGTGTTCACGTCGTGCTCGTATGCCACCAGCCTATTATTGAAACGGCACTGCTGGCGCACAGTCAGATGTGGGGAGACTACAGGACTTTCACTGACAGGAAGGTACACAAATGGCGGTGTGGCTGTGTAACAGCTTGGAAAGATTGACAGACTGTTGGGAGATCAGAAGATTAATAAAGAAGTGAATGACACTAGAGCTGTTATAAATTTGTCAGAGAAAGAACTGGATTTGGCTATTATTTTGATCCCCCCCTCCCCCAAAAGGATTAAACTTTGCACCCGTCTGGAGGACCATTCTGAAACGAGACCCTACAAATGATGGGCAGGATGTAATTAGAGTCCTAAAGCAAGGAGGAGGGAGGTTGCAAACCTGCTGGGACACTGACAAGTCCCAACTTCTGAGACCAAACATGACTACGGTCAGAGGGGATGATGGTGAAACTATGGTGTTGACACAGTGGTCCTGCCTGTGAACAAAGGGAACACACTGGTGCTAATGAGTACCGACTATTGCCAACAAAAAATTGGCTCGCTGCTATGGGAATCGGCATATAAGAAACTTGAGGAGGACTCAATCGTGATGGTGATGAGGAAAATAGTTACTTTGATGAAGAGCTCAGAACTTCGAGAAGACATGAGGAAATGACTGTATCCCAAGATACTAGTCATGCCAAAATCCACAAGAAAGGAATGCATCTGTGACCCATATTCGACACCATTAATGTGTGCAGTTAAGACTGGCCAAATATCTAGCTGTGCTTCTAAAAACCCCTTATGGGACATTGCGGTCACTGTGTAAACAACTCGGTCGATTACTTGAATGTGCGTAAGGGTGTGTGACTGTGTACGACGTGCGGAAATGGGTACAGTGAAGCACAGATGAGAAGGGCGTAAAAATAAGTGTGGCATGCGGCAAACTGGGATAAGAAGTCTATCCTTCCTTACATGGAACCAAAATGCAATGCTGCTTGTAAATTCCAACATCAAAACTTTCTTCCAACAATTGCATAAATGGAGTACTTCGTTGGTTCCGCAAAAGGCTCTCCAAAACATCTACCAGGATTATACAGAATCCATTGTGGATGTGGTCACTAATACATCAAAAAAATTCAGCGCTGGATCTCAAAATGATGTGAGGAATACATCTTGTTCTAAGTATCTTGCACTCCGTCTTCAGGCCACAAGTGGCCAACCGGGACCATCCGACCGCCGTGTCATCCTCAGAGGAGGATACTTGATAGGAGGGGCGTGGGGTCAGCACACCGCTCTACCGGTTGCTATGATGGTATTCTTGACCAAAGCCACTACTATTCGGTCGAGTAGCTCCTCAATTGGCATAACGAGGCTGAATGCACCCTGAAAAATGGCAACAGCGCAAGGCGGCCCGGATGGCCACCCATCCAAGTGCCGACCACACCTGACAACGCTTAACTTCATTGATCTCACAGCAACCGGTGTATCCACTGCGGCAAGGCCGTTGCCTCTAAGTATCTTGCAGTTAGATAAAATCTTTCATCAGTGGATGTAAATTCAGCTTCATTGCTTTTATACATTTTGTATCCTGGACTGGTTTCCAGAGGCTGGAATTATGTTGTAGCACTTTACTGAATAATATAAGGAAGACATTTTTCTGTATAACGTTAGAGTACATTAACTAGAGAACTTTACAATAAACTGGTACAGACTGTACTGTACTTGACAAAGGCTGAACTAAGATTGGAACATGTGTAATGGTTTCATTGCATTGTCTTAGTTAACATACGACATTGATTGGTTTCAGAATAGTTTGCAGTCATTCTGAGAATTTATGCTGTATGGCCTTTTGTGACAATGTTTTTAGCTAATACACAAACAATTTTCAAATTACAACATAAAATTTAATGCAAACACAATTTCCACTTGTGTGTGTAAATTAAGTTTTGCAAAACACGTGACTTTTGATGTAGAGAAATGCTGACTCGATACCAGTACTTTTTACATGGTGACATTGTCAAAAAAAAGTTTTTTTGTTTTTGTATTTACCAAATAGTATCATGTAGCAACGTTAGTTCCTCTTCTTTCCTTGTTGTTTTCTATTTTTCCAGTACTTCTTCATCTTCTCCCCATGTTGTCTTTTCCTTTCTATTGTCCATGTTTTTCCCTTTTTCTTATTTCTTCTGCATTGAAACACTTCTAAATTTGTTATTTATTCTTAAAAAGATTCCTTTGTGTTATGTCCAATTCTTTGATGTTGTTTCTTCCTATAGATCTTTCTTTATTGATATAATCCAAGCTACTGTCAAGTTTCTTCTTCCAGAAATCCAGCAATAATTGTTTTGCAAGCCTGCTGTCACTCATTTGGTAGAGGTGTTCAAAAAAAGATTAATCTTCTTTTAGCCATTGCTTCTGATATTTTCTCTATATTTTTTGTAAATCTCCTCATTAGTTCTCATTTTGGAGCCATATGTTGTTTGTATTGCACCCATTATTTGTCTAATAATCCATCTTTTGGGCACCTCTTTTCTCCAGCTTATATTTCGTTGTTAGGCATTCACATATGTATAAACATTCTGATCATATGCTTGTGGCTTAGTGTTTTAATTTTGTTTTTCTTGGTATGTGTTTCTTGTTGTAAATGTCCTTTGTCAAACCATATGCTCTCTCCAGTTTTTTAAATGTTAAGTCTACTGCAAATTTTTCTAGTCTATTCTGTTATACAGTTTCTCCAAGATACATAAATTTACTCACTCACACTATTTTACCTATTTGTGTTCCAATGAATATTGGTGCTTTATTATATTTGTCATGAATTTTGAGACCACTTCCATTTGCTATTTCTTCCAGAAGAATTATTTGGGTAACTGCGTCTTTCACATTTTCTGAAAGTATATCAAAATGGTCTGCAAAAGCCAGACAGTTTACCTTTATTCCATTTGTTTTCCTCCCTAATTTACTAATTTGTATAATACTGCTGTATTGACGATCCGAAGTTAAGTGTCAAATGCAGATTGATTTAAAGTTCACATAATAGTGAAATATGAATGCAAATTCAAATAGTGCACACAGTGTGCGAGTAGAATACGCTGATGCCATATAGGGTGTTAAAGTTGATACAGAATTGATCAAATCGATAAGTGTAATTTCACTGTGGCACATTACGTGTATGACAAGGACACTCACACAGAACAGTTAATAGTGGTGGGGCATGGCATAAATGAAGATCACACACGAGGACACCAAATTGCTGTGCTGAGCCACTGGTTTTTGGACCACATTATAAAGAATCTGTAGAAATAAGGACTAAGTCAGTTTCAGATCCAGTGGGGCACTGAGGTATCTGACTTTTTCACAGAGTGATTTGACATCTGTGGCAATTTTTGTGCAGGTCCTTTGGTCTGCGTGGGAAAAGAACAGCCTTGCATTGTTGACGTTTAGCTTGGTGTACAACTTCTGTGGCCATGGCTTCACAGTTCTGAATGCAGTCTTTAGTCGTGAGTTGGTGTTTGGCGACTGCCCGTTCAGTGGCGCAACAGTTAAGCCATTAGCGTTGTGGCTACTATCACTGATAGAGAATAGCTACTCAATATTTATAGTCCGAATAGGGTAAAATTTAATCTCTGAGCAGCACCTAATAGAAAACTGTACAGTTGTGTAAAATTGTGTTTGGGATGTGTGGCTTTTTCTGGCAGAGGAGAGAAAAAGGTTGTAAGAAGCAAAACAAAGAGACTGAAGGATAAAATAAAGGTCTACCAGGACAGTGGGTCAAGGGTGGTTTTTTATTGATGGGGTAAGAACGAAAAAATGAATTAATGGGTCTGGATAATGTTTGAAAGTCTGAGAACTTAACTATGCCAGAGATGTAATAAGTTGGCCATAGAGGAATGTAAATATTTCACAAATTAGCTGAAAAATGGGAGTGGTTGATCTGTGTGCAGGAGACATGATAAACATAAAAAATAGCAAATAAATAAAACATAAAGAAAAGGCAAGCTGAGATCATCACTGTCGGTCAGTGTCAGTGCCAGTGAGGAAGTGGAGAGAGAGAGAGAGAGAGAGAGAGAGAGAGAGAGAGAGAGAGAGAGAGATTGAGGAAAGTACTCTGACCCAGGTCCAACATCATGTAAATATGGACAGATACTTAGGAGACCTGTACTCCCTCATAGGGGGGAAAAATCAGTTATTTTACATATTCAACAACTCACAATTAACCAAATTAACCAGCAAAACCTTACGCATCGTGAACATAATCTGAAGTGAAAAAAAAAGTATCGAGGAAGTCGTTGTTGATTCACTGGTAAGTATGTGGAGTACATACAGATGCAAGATAGATTATACTTAGTTAATATACATCACCACCTATACTCTGCAAACCATTGTGAAGGTCACAGCAGAGGGTATTTCCCATTTTACCATCTTTACGATCTTTCCCCTCCGTATTTGCACACGGAGCATGGGAAGAATGACTGTTTAAACTCCTCTGTGTGTGCTCTGATTATTCTAACCTTGACCCCCAATCCTTATAACAGTGATTAGGAGGGAGCTGTAGTATGTTCCTGGAGTCGTCATTTAAAGTCGGTTCTCGAAACTTCGTTAACATACTTTCTCGGGATAGCTTGCGTCTATCTTCCAAGCTTCTGCACCATCTCTGTCTCTCTCCCACAGGTCAGACAACATGTGACCATTCGTACTGCCCTTCTCTGTACCCGTTCAATATCCCCCATTAATCTTATTTGGTATGGGCCCCACACACTTCAGCAATATTATAAGATGGTTCGTACAAGTGATTCGTGAGCAATCCCCTGGTTAGACTGATTGCACTTCCTCAGTAGTCTACCGGTAATCTGAAGGCTGCCACCTGCTGTACCTGCAAGTAAGCTTGTGTGGTAATTGCATTTCATACCACTACAAACTACGGGAAAGCAGGTTAAGATGGTACAGACACTTCATGCGCAGTAAGGCTTACTTAGTGGCCAGAGCAGCTATGCACCTGGCAGACCCGAGACTTAATCAATGGACTGTGTCGAGAAGGATACGAAATTCATCAATTCCACCTATGAAGGTGCCCTCAACTGACACAAAGGCTAGGTGCAAATTGAGACGCATATAGCATGTGTGACACGACACGACACTACAGCGCGACACGCGCATGTCGCACGAGTCGTGCTGGTCCAATGCATATTGTGACGCGCACACCATACTTCACACGTGCCGACTGGCGACGCTCTGCGCTGACAGAACCAAGGAGTGTGCAACCGTTTATCTTTCTCAAACGATTTTACAGAAACTATTCACTGAAAATACATGATTTTTGCCTTACTTGTAGCGTTATAGGTCAGCTTCGTGGCGAAGTGCCCATCACCGCACTAATCCTCACTAATGACCGTTCTTATTGTGATGTACACATTTTAGCAAGACACTACGCAAAACTCAAAAAGTTTCCAACGAAAATTAGGGGTCGCTATGATTTTGCGTTTGGTGCGTATTATACCATATGGTGCTGCGTATGAAATTTAGCTAACATGCTGAATTTTTGTTTAAACTTGGGAGGAGGTTTCTATCTGCCTCCGATCTCGAGAAAATGGACCCCTGTAGTGCGCTCACTTCTGATTTCACGCCCGCGAGAATGAAATACTTGCAACATCTCTCATATCTCCTAAACCGCTCGAGACATCGAAACGAAAGTTTGGCGAATGGTAGCACACAAGGAGGAGAGTGTTTTGCCAATTCTTAAACACGCAGAACTTTCTTATCTATGGTGATATATCAGTACTTATACTTCCCTTTTTATTTATTTTACTACAGTGATTAATTTTTTAAGAGTTATCGACAGCTAGCGAAACGAGAGCTTCCTAGTATGAAAATAAATATGAAATTTCTTCTTTTATGTTATTGCAAACCGACACTATGACATTTTTCATAAGCTATTGAGCTCTGTGATTACCAATTACTTGTTTAATTAGGTACTCCGTTTCGGAATTCTGTCTCAGTAGCTGCTGTGAGATGAGTTTGGCAAATTACACTGTGGCAAAGGAAGTACAATTAAACCAGTCACCTAGAGAAATGAGGCCGTTACTCACAAACGGTGATACTTCTTCGAATGAGGAAAGGTTAAAAACTCACACAAAAATAGATTGCCAGTTCTGTTGGAATTTTGGTGGAATCCCTGCAACCCATCGTATATTTAACACTGAGAGACTGGAATGGAAACTTACCAAAGGATTTTATTCCTTCTCATGATCTGAGCAGTATTAAAATAATGACGAGCGTTCCTTCAGGCGGAATGATAGGCACATGCCAGATACTGGTTACTCACCTAGGGCTTGCCAAACTGACAATGTGTGATCCCCAAATAAAATAGTTGTTATTGAGAAAAATAAATAATTGATCTGTCGCATAACACAATGGTCAGTGCATTGTCAGCAGCGGAGGACAATGCGTGACAGGAATGCACAAGCTATCCATGTGTGCCTTGTGAGTTGGAGTTCGAAAAACATTGTCATGAAAGTAGATCTGCCTTTGTCAGCAGTATTAAATATTTCTAATCATGACACTCTTTTAGGATATTCCTACTTTCGTAATAATACTGACCATTTTCTTCATTTGTGTAGCTTGTTGTATAATTAGTTTATTAATGCTGATAATTTGCATGCAACAATTGAAATGCTTTTTCTCATCACGGCGAACCAATTAAAACATTGTTATTTGTGACAGCTTTTCGACTGTTTCTAGCTTGCAGTGGTAATGTGATGTTGACATGCATGTAGTACAGTGTGTTGTCATATTCAATTATTACATACGTAGCAGAGTAATTGCAGTAGGACTTCTGTACTTCAGATCTTGGACGCTTTTTACCAGGAGCACAAAGGGATCACACCTGTGGAGATTATCCCTTTCTAAATTTTTGTAACAGATCGTACAGATATGCCAGCATACTAGGCAGGGAGAAGATAACCTTGTTTTACTTTCCTGCCTTGATTCTTAATGACATGATTTTATAATATTCCTTGCTTCCTTATTCACTACCCTCTGTCCCTTCTTGCGATCTGAAAGCATCACGGAGGCATATGATACAATTCCAGCGGCCAATGGTTCATCAGTTACTGAAGTGTGCATTTTTCTTGATGGAAGAAAAACAAAACAAAACAAAACTATACAGATATAAATAACAGAAAAATATAATGCACTAACGAACAAAGCTGGAGCGTTTAAATGGCAAAAACGAAACACTACACAAAGGCAATAAAATTTAGTATACAGTAAGGCAAAATTTATCGCATGGGCAATACTACCACTGCTCATATGAACCATTCCGTTGTGAGCATATGGCCGGGCTACTTTTCCACTCCCCACCTCAGATTTCCCACGGTGCTAGCGAGGCACGCGTGCCGCGTGGCGTGAGAAACTGTGCCTCAACCACAACCCCGCACGACCTGGCACAGGCGCGTGTCGCTTTCCAGTCGCGTCGCGTCGCAATTTGCTCGGTCCCATTTGAACCTGTGATGTTACAAAAACACGCACTGCGCTGCGTCACACCACACACGCTATATGCGTCTCAATTTGCGCCTAGCCAAATGGAGGCAGATGCGTGAACGAGTGGACCCTGCTAGTACAGGATAAATGCTAAGGAGAAGAAGATATCACTACAAAGTGTTACACCCAGGTATTTTTCTGAGTTGTAACTCATTGACACTGTAGTCACGGGACACAACACTCTTTTTTTTTTTTAAGTTTTGTGAAGTGTATAATTTTTCTTTTCTGAACATTTAAAGTAAGTTGCAAGTCTTTGCATGACTTAGAAATCTTATAAAGATGTGACTGAATATTTGTCCAGCTTTTTTCAGGTAGTGCTTGTTTATAGGCAACTGATCCGCCAGGTTAGCCAAGAACGTTAATGCAACGCTTCCTGGACTCGGGTAGCTGCACCGGCCCCAGATCGAATCTTCCCGGCTGATTAATTATGCGGGCCGGTGTGCCGGCCAGTCTGGATGTGGTTTTTAGGCGGTTTTCCACACCCCCCAAGGCAAAGACCTATCTGGTCCCCACGTCCCGCCTCAGTTACACAACGCACAGACGTCTGAACACATTTGCACTATTCCACGGATTACACTAGACACAGACAGCTGGGGTACTCTCATTCCATCCCGGGGGTTACGGGGTGGTGGCAGGAAGGGCATCCGGCCACCCCTTAACATTAACACTGGCAAATCTGTACCTGTCCGAGCCGAGCCTGAGCAACCGCGAGATGAAGGCGCAGGCGATAGAATGTAATAGAACTTCATTATAGGCAACTGCAACCTCTGTGAAATGTCTTACATTACTGTTAATATTGTCCACAAGGTCATTAATATACCGTATGAACAGTAAGGGTTACAACACACTTTCGTGGTACACACCTGAAGTTACTTATACTTCTCTCGAGGATCCTCCAACCTAGATCCACTGGGGGCCAAACCGTATAATAACCCTGAGTTCGGTGTGGGGCGGTGGTGGGGTGGGTGGACTGCTGTGCCCTGTTGTGAACCACTGAGGGCTACGACAGGACGAAGCATCTCCGTCGTTTCTAGATCCCTTGTTTAATACATATATACATACATACAAGGCAAACGTGAGGTGAAGGTAGGAAATTAAGGAGATGGGGCTAGGATAAGTTCAAAGAGCAAGAGGGGTAAAATATTGGGAGCCAAAGGCTATTTAAAAGTTGTATAGAAACCAGATGACAGTTATAAGAGTCTAGAGGCATGAAAGGGAAGCAGTGGTTGAAAAGGGAGTATGCCAATGTTGTTCAGTCTGCACATTGAGGAAGTAGTAAAGGAAACGAGAAAAAAAAATAATTTGACATTAAAGTTCAGGGAGAAGAAATAAAAACATTGAGGTTTGCCGATGACATTGTAATTCCATCAGAGACAGCAAAGGACTTGGAAGAGGAGTTGAGTGGAATGGACAGTGTCTTTAGAGGAGGATATAAGATGAAAACCAGCTAAAGCAAAACTAGGGCAATGGAATGTAGTCGAATTAAGTAGGGTGATGTTGAGGGTATTAGATTAGGAAATGAGAGACTTAAAGTAGTAAAGGAGTTTTGCTGTTTGGGGAGCAAAATAACTGATGATGGTCGAAGTAGAGAGGATATAAAATGTAGACTGGCAATGGCAAGGAAAGCGTTTCTGAAGAAAAGAAATTTGTTAATATTGAATATAGATTTACTTGTTAGGAAGTCCTTTCTGAAGGTATGTGTCTGGGGTGTAGCCATGTTTGGAAGGAAACATGGACTATAAGCAGTTTTGACAGGAAGCGATTAGAGGCTTTTGAAACCAGGTGTTACAGAAGAATGATAAAAATTAGGTGGGTCAGTCATGTAAATAACGAGGAGGCACTGAATAGAATTGGGGAGAAAAAAAATTTGTGGCATAGCCTGGCTAAGAAGAAGGTAATGGTTGACAGGAGACATTATATGAAGTTTAGTGTTAGAGGTAACTTTGTGGTGTAAACATTGTAGAGGAAGACAAAGAGGTCAATACAGTAAGTAGATTCAGGGGGGTGTAGGTTGCAGTAGTTATTTGGAGATGAAGAGGCTTGCTCAGGATAGAGTAGCATGGAGAGATGCATCAAACCAGTCTTCAGATTGAGGATGACGACAAAGCAGCAGCAGCAGCAGCAGAAGCAGCAACAACAACAACAACAACAACAGCAGCAGCAGCAGCAGCAAATAAGTGAGACTGTCCTGACACAGAGGCAACATTTCTGGTGCTGCCTTGGTTCAGCAGGCATTTTGTCTGGATGTGAGTAGTCACAGAACACAACCCAGTGGTAGATGACTTTTATTAAGTTCAAAATATTGTGCAAGATGCTGAAAGCTCACCTGTGACTGATTATTGCTTTCTCCTTACAACTTTCACGTGTGAAATATGTGATCTTGTTGGTACATTAACTTACAAGTTCACCTGTGGGAGCTGCATGTAATATCTGGTATTATGCCCAAGGGAGACTTGCGATTGTAGACCTCACAACCCCAAATTGGATTCTCATAATGTAAATGATAAGGCCGCAAACGCTGCGGTACTGACGACCCAAAATAAACATGACAATTTGTATGATTGGGCACATGGGTACCGTATTTACTCGAATCTAAGCCACACTTTTTTTCCGGTTTTTGTAATCCAAAAAACCGTCTGCGGCTTAGAATCGAGTGCAAAGTAAGCGGAAGTTCTGAAAAATTTTGGTAGGTGTCGCCACAACTAACTTCTGCCGTCAAATACATGTAGCGCAACACAGGTATGCTTTGCAGGCACAAAGATAAATACTGGCGCCAAAACCCCTGTGTCAGTAAATAAATTAAAAGAAAAGGTAAAAGAATGTAAACATTATGCCATGTATTCTTTCGTGTTTGCTGCTATCTCATTTAAATCCTGTCTGCGTAATAAACTACGAAACTAGAGAGAGACAACAGGAAACGCGGAAGAATATACGTATCGTGTCATGTTTATATTCGTATTATGCTGAATAGTGATACAGTCAGAAATGAAGCACAGCATTTGACTAGATTTTTAAATCTAAGATGACTATAATATCTGTGCAGAATGTAATGTACTAAAGAGGCGTCTGCAAAGATTTCCAAACAGAGAAAAATTTTCGCTAAACTCTCGTTCAGAACATCTTCTATCATACGCAGTCTGTTATTTGGTTCTTGTTGATCATTATCAAAGAAAGCATCAGTGTAAGTAACAACAAATAGCAGTCTCTTGCCATTGTTTCGCTTATGAGACAGTTCCTCCCCCCCCCCCCCCCCCCCACCCTTTTTTTTTTTATTGTAAGCCGCGGTAGCGCACACTAAAGCAAGCCATGCCATGAGCGGCGACAGGTCGTGAACCTTCAGTATCAGAATGCAACAAACAATGCATGACATAGCACAATAATGCATTTTCAGCTTAGAGTGTCGTAAACCCCTATAGCAAAGAGAACGGCACTTATCAGATCAAAGCAAAGTAAGCAATCAATTCAAACCAGATGAAGCACGCGAAAAAGGAAGGGCACCCATGTAAATACGGACGGAGCACCTGACACATAGCAATGGCTACTTGGTAAAACTTAACTGTTAAGCTTACGACTCGAACCAAACTACTGCAGCTGTAACTTCATCCATTCGACCTCAGTTGTGTTTCACATTACAATGGACCAAGTTTGTTTAGATTTGGAGGGGTGGTATAAAACTTTTCTCTCACCTTGAATTTAGAGTCTCAAATTTCAGGAGCGTCTTAGATTTGGGAAATTTTTTTTTTTTCCCTTGATTTCGAGTCTCATTTTTCAGGTGCGGCTTAGATTCGAGTGTGGCTTAGATTCGAGTAAATATGGTACTTACATGATTCACAGTTGATTAGCCATTTTCAACGTTATTACTCATACATACAATTAGAACATTAAACAATGAGATTCCATAAGAATTATTTGACCACTGGCCATACACAATTGTTACAATAAGAAGCAGCAACAGCAGTTGGTTAAGGCTGAAATGTTCCAAAGTGCTGAGCCTTCATTCGCATGATGGAAAAAATTTCAGTTACGGTATAAGGTAAAATCTCTATTCGCCTTTTTGTTTTGGCCATCTGTGGACCACTGTAATTTGTGGCTGCCTTATTTCTTCTTGTCTTTTTCCTTGTCCAATATGCTTTCACTCTAATATTTTGGAACTGTCTTCATGCTTCTGCCCATGATAATATTCTTCTGTATCTTAGTTTTGTTGTCAAAACCTGTAACAATCTGGATTTTTTATTTAAAAATCTCGGGTCCAGCGTGCTTTGGTTCTTTTGTTCATTAGAAACTGTATTATTTGTGTGTTCACCTCCCATGTCCCAAAGAACATGCTCCTTCTTTTCCTGATGATATTTGAGATTCTCTCTAACTTGGTACACAGTTCTTGGTTTGCTAGTCTTCTAAACTGACTATCTTCCATTCTTAGAGATCCCAATATCCTGAGAATTTTTCGTTCCACCAGTTCTACTCTCTTAAGCACTTGTGTTCTTAGTAGGTTAAGAATTTCTGCTATGTGCAAGGCTTCAGGACAGATCACTGCTGGGAACCTCTCAATTTTGGATTGTTCGAAATATTCATATTGTTATAGATGTGCACAGTTAGTTGTATGCTAAATTAATTTTGTGTATTCGTGCTCCCAGTGCTTTCTTTCCTGTCACCCCAGTTTCCACCCATTCTACCAGGTATGTAAATCTCCCCATCTTCTGAATTTTCCCTACTCCTATTATCATCAATCTATGAGCTAAAAACTGGAATGTTTAGGAAATCAGCCTTATGCAAACACAATTAATTTATTTTTATATTTACCCAGACATGTTTCGACACCAATGTCTCATCTTCTGTGGGTCTAAGCCAAGCATTTCCCACGAAGCTCTACAACAAATTCAAGAATACAAGAGTACAACTCTATAAAACTATCCTCAACATCAGGTTTAACAAAATCTAAGTAATAACATAACCCCTAGTAAAATCGATGTATAACAATACAGTTCAGTTAGCGATGCAATTTTAAGAAATAAAAATGAGATCCACTGAAGATGACACATTGGTGTCAAAATGTGTCTGGGTAAATATAAAAATAAAAATAAACTAATTGTATTTGCATAAGGCTGATTTCCTAAACAATCCAGTTTTTAAATCGCAAACACGGAATAATGTAAAGAAGAGCTTCAAACTTTAGTAAAATGAGTATCTATGAGCTACCTTGCTGCTTGTCATATACTGCATGTTCTGAGTAGAGATCTATAAGTATGCTGTAGCAGCTCGTCTCTGTAGTTGTGTGGTTTGGTTAACCTCTTCTTCGAATGATTGCGACAGTTTCACAATATTGGCTGTGAATGGTACGCAGTCCACCCGTATTCCTTTTTTATTGCAACCCAGTCGTATTCCACACGTTCTTATTACTTCTTATCACCACTCCATCACCACCTTATCAAGTACACACTTAAAGAGTAAAGGGAAAAGTCCGTATCACCCCACTTCTAATCTTGCAGGCCTTTGAAACTTTTGCTCTGAATTTGACTGTGGTGTATGACACTTCTGAATGTGTTAATTTTTTGTTGAAATATCACTATGCACAACAATTTGTAAAAACTGTGATACGCCATTCTTCAAGAACAATGGCCCCATTTATCTTGTGATTACTGGTTCTTCTTTACAGAGAGATGGTGTGCAACGTCTTTCTTTATTGTTTAGACTTGTTCCACCACAATGGAAGTGTCTGTGCTTCATAGTACATCATTGCTGTACACTTCCACCGACTCAGTGCAGACTGTTGCTGAGTTGATCTCCTTCAGATGAAGAAAATGAATTAGCTTGCAGTACTCCACATCGTGAAAGAGCTGTGCAGTTTTGTTTTGGGTCCTGTAGCAGCACACTATGGTACTGTGGTTCAACCTCTACCATTTTATCTTTATTAGGAGGCAGAGTTAGTATTGTTCGTAGCTGAGACAAGCATTGTTGTCAAGCTAAGCAAAGGACTGACAGAGAGAATAATAAATGATGTCTTTATGACAGTTACTGATTGGTTTTGCACAAATGGGGTAGCTTCAAACTTTCAAAAAACACAGTTCGTCCAGTCTTATACCATCAAAAATATTTCACCTCCTGTTAAACTAGTATAAGTACAATAAATAATAGGCAGGGTAGAAAATTAAAAGTTCTGAGGTGTGCATATTGATGGGAACTTGAACTGGAAAAAACATGTACTAGACCACCTAAAATGTTTAAGTTTGGCTACTTTAGCTGTAATGATAATTTCAACTTCAGAGGTGCAGAAGTCAAAACGTTAATGTGTTTCGCATATTTTCATACCTTAATGACTTATGAGATAATATTCTAGGGTAACTCCACACTTAGGGAAAAAGAAGCCATTACACAACAGAAAGTAATTAGAATTATGTGTGGAATCGCACACATACCAATTATAGAGGTATCTGTTTAAGCAGCTGGGAATATTAACTACAGTACATAATAATCACTTACAAATTTGTTGTCAACAATTTACTGGAGTTTGGGAATAACAGGGAGATTCACAACTACAGCCAAGAAAGAACACCAATCTGCATTACCCTTTAATGTGTCTAATTTTGGCCCCAAAACTGATGAAATATTCAACTATCTACTTGCAGAAATAAAATGTCTTGCAACCAGCAGAAAGTTTTCAAATGTAGATTAAAGGTGTTTTTCCTTTAAATGTCCTTATTTACATAGAACAAGTCTTGAAGAAAAATAGTTAGTCATTTCTACATTGAAACAACCTTTCAGTGGCTAATGCGTGATTGGCATCTTCTACATCATAATGTTTATCGTGAATGATCTACAGAACAAGTAACGAACCAATCTTTAGTCAACAGTTGACCTGCAATAACTGGAACTTTGTCATGTAACTAACTATATGTATGTCACAGTTGGTAAGTGTTAGGTATACTAGTGCAAAGTGAATCCAGAATGGTTGGATTCAAAGAAACTAGGCCCAGTAATGATGCGTGTAATTCTTAATAAATGAAATATGATTGTAGCAAGACCAGTGACAGCTGATTGAGTAGAACATACATTAATTATGCAGTGTAAAAGTAGCGGACATAGTACAAGTAAATTGAATGTAAGTGAACCTGAAAAATCATTTCCAAGATCCTATCAAAGATGAACATTTAGGGTTCATCAAAATTTGTTTTTTTGGGGAGGGGGGGGGGGGGGGGGGGGGACAGTGTGGCATCCCTCTTTGTATTACTCAAATAGCCTAGTGAACTTTTTGCAGTCTGTTTCTTAAATAAGAATTAAACTAGGTAAGTGCTGAACTACATATCTCGTAGGAACTTAATGTTATGGCTGTCACAACCACATGCTTTTGATAATCACAGAAGATACCAACACACTGTATTTTAAGATTAAAGATTTTATGGTGAGTTCCGTAAATGTATAAGTAGCTGACTCAGTTGGTGGCTCTTTTTATTGAGTAATGGCATATTTTCTCAAGTATAAAACAAGGTTTTTTCCCCAAATTCGTCATTCGAAAAATACAGGGCCACCTTATATTCGCAGATTAAACGAGTGCTGATGAAGTTAACATTTTTACACTGTTTAATACAGTATATAGGGATCATCTTACATCTGCAGATGAAGCTTTGGCTATCGAGGTCACATGCGGATTTATTTTGAGGAATGTAGAAGAGCACAGGGCTCAGAAAACAGTACTCATATTCCAACAGGCTCGAGGTTATGCAGTATGCCGAAGCAGTCGATACAGTATCGACATTGCTCGAACAATGATGTCTGACTCAACAACAGTCTACTGCTCTGGTTACAATTTGACAGTATTCTGAAACACAGAAGGAAATAGCATTAAATTCTGTCATTTTACAAATGCTTGTTGTATTTGAACGGGTTTGCTTTGAAAGCTCTCATCCATGTGTGGATGCCATATAATGCTGATTTTTAAGTAAAGCTAATATTCAAATCTGAAAATGGTGTCCTTCAGAAAACATTAATTGATTGTGAACCCAGATCAATATTTTACTTGATTATGAGAGACTGTAATGATTTTACTAAGTGGGTTGCAAATTCTGTTGCTGTTCATAATTGGAATACTGGGTAAAATCGTTTCCAGCTTTTAATCTTCTCTAGAACATGAAGGTGACATTCAAATGAAACAAAAAGGAAAATTAATGCAGAATGAAATGTCTAAGAAATGAAACAAATCATATTAATATTGTTGTGGCGAGAATTGTATTAGTTGCTGCTGTTACATATGACTTGCACCCTAAATGATGTTGCAGTCAGTGTTTAGCAGTTGGTCAAGCACGCACTACAGAAGGGTTGAAGAGGAGTAACTCTGGTACCAGTTTGGCTGAGAACCAGAGAAGTGCAGGGAGGGCAGTAGTAATTGGGCAGAAAATTGTCATGTTGCCAGCTGTGAGAATCTACACTGTGTACTTTGGCTTTTAAATTGCAGTTTGCCTGAATCCATTTGTGATCGAAAGTGAACTGACTTTAAAATTTGACAAAGACTCAACAACAGTATTCATTTCTGCAGCAGATGTTATAGGCCTAGATAGGGTCCAGTGACATATTTTGTGTTGCAATGATGTTTGTTGATGCTCACCGTGATGTATGACTGGAATGAAAGGGGGTATGTCAGATGCTTCTACACAGCCAGTGAGAGAGTAGCAGGCAGATGATATGCTTGAAACAAGCGTCATTGTAACATTCTCCTGTCAGTTGTTGTTGTTGTTGTTGTGGTCTTCAGTCCAGAGACTAGTTTGATGCAGCCCTCCATGCTACTCTATCCTGTGCAAGCTTCTTCATCTCCCAGTGCCTACTGCAGCCTACATCCTTCTGAATCTGCTTAGTGTATTCATCTCTTGGTCTCTCCCTATGATTTTTACCCTCCACGCTGCCCTCCAATACTAAATTGGCGATCCCCCTTGATGCCTCAGAACGTGTCCTACCAACTGATCCCTTCTTCTAGTCAAGTTGTGCCACAAACTTATCTTCTCCCCAATTCTATTCAGTACCTCCGATTAGTTATGTGATCAACCCATCTAATCTTCAGCATTCTTCTGTAGCACCACATTTCGAAACTTTTATTCTCTTCTTGTCTAAACTATTTATTGTCCACGTTTCACTTCCATACATGGCTACACTCCATACAAATACTTGCAGAAATGACTTCCTGTCACTTAAATCTATGCTCAATGTTAACAGATTTCTCTTCTTCAGAAACACTTTCCTTGCCATGTCAATCTACATTTTATATCCTCTCTACTTCGACCATCAGTTGTTTTGCTCCCCAAATAGCAAAACTCCTTTACTACTTTAAGTGTCTCATTTCCTAATCTAATTCCCTCAGCATTGCCCGATTTAATTAGACAACATTCCATTATCCTTGTTTCGCTTTTGTTGATGTTCATCTTATATCCTCCTTTCAAGACGCTGTCCATTCCGTTCAGCTGCTCTTCCAGGTCCTTTGCTGTCTCCGACAGAATTACAATGTCATTGGAAAACCTCAAGATTTTTATTTCTTCTCCATGGATTTTAATTCCTACTCCTAATGTTTCTTTTGGTTCCTTTACTGCTTGCTTGATACGTAGATTGAATAACATTGGGATATGATGTGAAATTTGGGATAGGCTACAACCCTGTCTCACTTCCTTCCCAACACTGCTTCCCTTTCATGCCCCTTGACTCTTACAACTGGCATCTGCTTTCTGTACACATTGTAAATAGCCTTTCTATCTCTGTATTTAACTCCTGCCACCTTCACGTTGTCAGTATAGAAGCGAAATCTGACATGTACTCTGATAAAAACAGCTGTTTTTGCGGGTCGCACGTTAACCACAACCTGAGAAATTGCAACTTATTCAGAGGAAACAGCCAGATATTTGTGACAACATAGATATAAATTTCACAGCTGTGGTATTAGGATGGTGGTGGTGGTGGTGGTGGTGGTGGTGGTGGTGGTGATTTAAGGTAGTGATTCAACAGATGACAGGGCTGTTAAGCAAAAAATGTAGAAAAGAAAATAGTCCACAAATTAACTTTAACCTTTTTTCTTTTTATTTCTCCTCATATTAACGTAATGTAGATATTCAATAAATGGCATAAATTTTTGAATGCTTTATGTGAAACAATTTGTAATTTTGTTTAATGAGAATATGTTAAAAATAAATTTTTCTCAAGAAATCTCTAAAAAAAAAATGGGGTTGGGGGAGGTGTCTTATAATCAGAGTCATGTGATACTCAGATACGGTATAATCAGGGTAATCTTATACTCGAGTTAATACGGTACTCAGAATTCTTTTGATATGTTGAAGACTTTCTGCCTTTGTATTGTATTCTACATTTTTTGAGCTTTGCCAGAGGTCATCATTGGGATAAATACAGTACTCGGAATTCTTCTGATATGTCGAAGACTTTGTGTCTTTTTAATTTAATGTACATTTTTTGAGGCCTGCAGAGGTCACCACCGGTGTCAGCCTCTGTAAAAGTGTAAGACAATTTTGGGACGAGATCTCACTACGTACGCATACGCCTTTCCCGATACTCACCTGTCCGCGCTCGTCGGACAGACGGAGGAGCGCTTCCTGCCCGGGTTCCGTGCCTCGGTGGGCTACGTGCGGCTCCTGGCGGAGCTGGACCTGCTGAGGGAGCCGGGGTCGGGAGGCGCGGGCGCCGGCCCCGGCGGGCACGGCCACGGCGACGACGAGGAGGACTCGGCCGAGAGCAGCCTCTCTGACAACGTCAGCCTCGCCAGCTTCGAGTCCGACTCGGCCACCGTCCCCGCGCCGGCGGCCGCGGCCGCTGCACTGCTGTCTGACCCGCTGGTGCTCCACGGTACAGGTACGTGTCCGCCTGCTCCCTCCGTACTGTCGCCCACCCTCCTACGGAGTGACTATGCAGAAACGGACGGTGAGCGATTCGCGTGTCACGGGAGGATCCGCGTATGGAAGGACCGTGTTTCTGTGCTTTGTTGCAGGTGGAGTCGTCTGCCACCTCAAATACTGAGGAGACCTAGAGTTATTTCAGCTGTGGTATTGTACAAAAAGCATTGTAGCCTGGTCTAGGTTTTTAAGGGGGGTAGGACGTCAAACGGGCCGACTTGGAGCAGGAGAGGCACCACATGACATTTAATTTTCTACTGTCTGTACTTTTACAAATAAATTCAGAAAACTTTGTCAGTATTACCAGGAAGGATTCAGGATTCACACTCATAGCAGTGGAAGTTTGAAAACATAAAGTAATTTTTTTTTTACATGTGAAATTTCATCATTTTTTTCACTTACTAATGGCAGCATTTGTTGCTATAGGTACACTTTTCTTCACAAGTAAGAGAGATGGTTCGATGAATTTTGTACAGCATACAAACCATACTCAAAGGTGTATGAAACTCTAGAATTTTACAAATCTATTAAAAACTGTGGTAAAAATTGAGATAATTAACTACAAAATTTGATTTTTTTCTAAACATAAAGTTTAAAATGTAACAGCTCATTCATTTTTTCATAAATTAAATAGATTCTAGAGTTTCAGACACCTGTAAGTATGGTTTGTATGCTGTGCAAAATTCATCGAACAGTCTCTCTTACTTGTGAAGAAAAGTGTACCTAGAGCAACAAATGCAGCCAATAGTAAGTGATAAAATGATGAAATTTGTAAAAAAAATAAATTATTTTGTTATGTTTTTGAACTTCCGCTGCTACGAGTGTGAATCCTGAATCCTTCCTGGCCACGCTGACAAAGTTTTATGAATTTACTTGTAAAAGTACAGAGAGTGGAAATTAAAATGTTCTGTGGTGCCTCTCCTACTCCAAGTCGGCCCGTTTGACGTCCTAACCCCCTTAAATCAATGTTTCACGGCATTTTATCAGAGAACTGTGAATTGTGTTCAAATTCCCACTCTGAGTGGGATCAGCTGTGTTGTGATATTTCCAAGAACGTGTTTTTAGTGTTTGCTTACCTAATATATTCACAGTTCATAATTCTGAATTGTATGCAATCTCAAGGGTGCTCGAGCAGACGGGATGTATCGTGCCACTGAATTCCTGATTTGCACCAAAATCCTAGGTAGCCTTCAGGCTGTCCATCAGATGTACCCAACAGAAAAGTATGTTCAGATTATCCCCGACACTCTCTTCCACTTACAGAGGCAGGAGGAGGAGGTGTCATTCTGATCGGTGTAGTGGTTAATAAAATGAAAAAGAGAAGAAAAGAAAAGAAAAGGTTGAAAATGTGGGAAGAAATGGTGAATAAAAAAGGGAGTTTTAAAATTGTTAATGAGCGTGAAAAAGGGAAAGAATGAAATGCAAATTGGACTTCGTATTACAGAAAAGCTATCGGACTTCGTGATTCGGAAAAGCTATTGTTGGGATGGTCCTTGTGGCGTTTTTGAGCAAAAGTCAAATCAATTTCCACTACAAAAATTATTTGAAAGAGAACAGAGAATAACAAAATGTGATTAACAGGGGAAATGGCGTAGATAAGAGTACATTCATTACCATGTTAATATGTCTTCTCTCGTGCGGCGTCCAGGTCTTGTTCTCCAACAATCTTCTGCTTCATTTCTGCATGAAAAAGTCGTAGCTGCTCCAAAATCTTGCTGTAAATTTCATTGTCCAGGAATTACTAATGTCTACGAATGAATACCATCTCGATATTGAATGCAATGTATTTTACAGTTGCTTCTGTCCTCCAAATTTCATTCAAGCTCCTACAATACTATATGTCTGCACATCAATAAGTTTTTATGTCTTAATCAGACCAAGACTAGTGAATAAGTGAAGTTAAGCTTCCACACTCAAGAGACAAGAGCGGGTAGGAAACAAAAAGAGTTACAATTTTTGTACCTTCATTTTCTTATATATTTCCTCTGCTGTCGAGTGCTCATACAGCTGCGACGGTATAATTTATATCTGAGGGAAACAAGTGTAGCGTGGCAAAATTCAAAGTCCCGCTACATCGGTCCCAGGGCATATAGGATTTCAGGATGATGAGACACCAGCAGCGAAGGATGTCTGGATAGAAACTAATTTCTGAACGTGCTGAATCTTCTGGAGCAGTTACCTCTGTCGAGGCACAGGATCACGTGTCTGTGGGAGGAGGACTTTTTGGTGGGGGTTGAGGGATGATGAGCAGTAGTCGGTAAAACAAATGATGCGGCTCCAGTGTTCCTCTCTCGGGCCACTGCAGCAGGAGGAACTACTATTAATGTGCCGCTGTCCTCGGACGCATAGATTCCTTCTATGATGCGAAGACCCGCAAGTAACTAAACTCATTATACTGGTATTTAAGTACTGGCGCCATAAGGAGATGCAGATAATATGGATTATTTCGAGGTGTGTGGCTGTCAGAATCTTTTGACAGCAGCAATTCACACATCTAAGTTCGCACCTCCGCAATCTCTCACTGTGTATGCCACTGTAAGAGTCTAAATTGATTGATATAGTAATTCTACTTTGAACAGAGCAATGTTTACCAATCTTTCTGGAAGAAAAGGATGTGCGATCCAGCTCCGTTATAAAGAATGCAGTATAATACATTCATAAATAATGTCACCATTTTATCCAATGATTGCAGATTATGCTGTATCCAGGTATGATTTTCAGGATGAGCAATTTAGAAATGAAAGAAACTTCATACCTTTCAAAAGATATATAAAAAACTTTTACACAAATTGATTAGTGGATGTCCATCCTATTGCATGGACGAGGGACTTCAGCTGTAAAAAACCATGTTGTCAGTAATGTGCTGCTGTAACTAGTTGCATGAGATAATAAAGACATTCTCAAGATACAGCCGGGGTGGTACATTTTCTTTTATATACGCCATAGGTTCACCCAGAATCACAGACGGGAAGAGACCGATAGTTGGAAAGTGAAAAATTTGATATCAGCTTTAGGAAACATTAGCATACGGACATATGTTCACCTTTCTTTTTGTACATCTCTCTTTTTTTGTGTGGGTACATTTATATTGAATCTGTGCCCAGCAAATTATTCTGATACTTACTAAATGACACATGCTTTATGGCTAAACCAAAATACCAGCTGACCTGCCCTGCATTTAAAGAGACAATGAGTTGAAGGTTAATCGTGTTTTAAGATTCTGTGTGATACCTGACTTTCTGTGTAATTCCTTAGGTAGGAGATTTTAAGTTGTGTGTAAGGTGGCAGATTTATATTTTATTCTTCCAGTGACCAACCAGGCACCATTGCCTGTTACATTATTTTAGCTGTTGTGTAGTTATAGTTTCTGTATTTTAATTGTCCACTGATTTGAGGCACACGTCTTTTAATCTTCTGTGTAAAAGTGAGAGTGCATGTAAGAGTGTGTGTGGCAAAGTGGCTGGGAATAATTTTTATGTTCTACCTTTTGATGCGCGCACGCGCGCGCGCACACACACACACACACACACACACACCCACACACACACACACACACACACACACACACACACACGTATATGAATGCATGTCTAATCATGTGGGCATGTCCAAAAGGTCATACATCACATGGAATCTGCAGCTGTGATACATATTATGTTATTAGGTAAATTTTTGGGGAAGAAGGGGGGAAATCAAAGGAAGGGTAAGGAATTGCTGATGTCACCTTTGCCCTACTATTCCAGTGTGACATACTTAGTTTCCTTGCTGTTGTCATATTGACTTTCATTTCTGTGTGTACTGATTCTCTTTTTGGTGTTGTAATAAAAGTTTATTACGTCCTTACTCTCGTATCAATTAGCACAGGCTATTTGTTTAAGGATGTTGCGTTATTTGTCTATTTATTCTATGCCAAACAATTGATCATCGAATTGAAGAAGGCTTTGAAGATGTTGAAGATGGCACAATTTTACATGGATTATACTGTCTGTTGTGGTTGGTTGTTTGGTATTTTTAGAAAATTTGTGTGTTACATGTGCGTCAGTGACTTCTAGGATTGCATTCACATCCTATACGAACTGGTTGAAGCATGAATGGCATCTTTCACTCATTTTTACATATTTATGACTTGGTGCAGTGATGTTTCCTTCGTTTACATTTACTAGATTCTGAAGACGGCTATTACACATCTGAAGCCAGTAATCTTGTTAAAATAACTTTGCTATCGAGACAGAGAGATAAAAAGTTATGAAGAAATTATAACGGTCCACTTCACTGACCGGTACTGTGGTGCAAATGCTGAGCTTCAGCACAGTTAATGAGTATGCCAAAATAAAGATGTCAGAAAACGTAATAAACTGCAACAGCGGTTTACAGTTTAAGTTGGGAAGTGCTCAGAGGAAGTGCATTTCATTAAACAGTAGTGTGGGCCCTGAAGAACCGAGGAAAATTAGAGTTTGTAGTGAATGGTGGGAGTCAGACTCCATGACAAACAATTACGTGACACTGACAGTGTTTCAGTGCGATCGGAGTACACGTAATGACTGCGCTCAGAGGATACGGCCAGGCTGACCGATGAAATATTGTGTGACAAAATAGAATTGACAACCTGGCTGAACCCGTGAAATATCACCATTAATCACAACCTGAGAGATTAAAACTGCCTTCTTCTTTTACAGAAACAAATCATTTGCTTTGCTGTGCGTTGCATTGAAGCTTCTCGGCAGAAGCTCGTAATGTAGGAGAAATGAAGTCGCAAAGGTTAAGAGTCGTACCCAGATAGTTCACTTGCTAAAAGCATTGCGTGTGAAAGGTGAGGTTGTGGCTCCAGTCTGCGGAAGAGTTTTAGTCTGCGAGGAAATTTCCTCTTCGTGTTGTCGGTCAGTGTGTGTTACGGTTGCTACAGGTGGACTGCCTGTTCTAGGGTCCACACTGTCCCTGCCCGGTCCACCCACGGCGACGTCGGGCAGCGACTGCGGCTCCGTTGCATCGTCCGTGTCTTCGGCCGCTTCGGCTGCCGGCAGTCAGTTCCTCGCCGAAAAGAGGCAGGGTCCGTCTTCCCTCACCGCCGAGATCATCGAAACGGGTGAGCTGTTTCTCTGTGTGCTTGATTGTGTGGCACTGAGTCACTGAGTTTTAGCCTGCCAGAAACTTTAGAGTAATATAATTGCCAACTTCTGCTTGAAATACACATTTTTATTAAATAAGTTTCAAATCTGATCATAATTATGCAAATGCTAATACAGTGCTTTAAACTATTACTGCCCAAATTAATATTTTGTTGTTTTCCATTTTTACTTTTTCCTTGATTGTTACATTGGAAAAGAAGCATTTAAAGTGAAAAAACCCAGTTTTACCTTTATAGTTTTAATATAATATACACTGAAGTGCCAAACAAACTGGTATAGGCATGCTTATTCAAATACAGAGATATGTAAGTAGACAGAATATGGCGCTGCAGATTTCGATGCCTATATAAGACAACAGTGTCTGGTGCAGTTGTTAGATCTGTTAATGGCAGGTTATCAAGATTTAACAGAGTTTGAATATGGTGTTACAGCAGCGGACAAGCAGTGGGACACAGTATCTCTCAGGTAGTGATAAAGTGGGGTTTTTATCGTACGGCCATTTCATGAATGTACCATGAATATCAGGAATCTGGTAAAACATCAAATCTCCGAATCAGTGCAGCCGGAAAAAGAACAGCACCGACAACAACTGAAGAGAATTGTTGAGTGTGACAGAAGTGCAACTATTCCGCAAATTGTTGCAGATTTCAATGCTGGGCCATCAACAGATGTCAGTGCGTGAACCATTCAATGAAATATCATCGATATGGGTCTTTAAAGCCAAAAGCCCACTCGTGTAGTCTTGATGATGGCATGACACAAAGCTTTATGCCTCACCTGGGCCCACCAAACCTGACATTGGACAGTTGATGACTGGAAACATGTTGCCTGGTCAGACGAGTCTCGTTTCAAATGAAATCGAGCAGATAGACGTGTATAGTATGGAGATGTTGTCAAGAATCCGTGGACCCTGCATGTTAGCAGGGGACTCTTCAAGCTGGTGGAGGCTCCGTAATTGTGTGGGATATGTGCAGTTGGAATGATATGGGACCCTTGATATGTCTAAATATGACTCTGACTGGTGACACATGCGTAAACATCCTGTCTGATCACCTGCACCCATTCATGTCCATTGTGCATTCCAATGGACTTGGGCAATTCCAGCAGGATAATCCTATACCCCACATGTCCAGAGTTGTTACAAATTGGCTCCAGGAACACTCTTCTGAGTTTAACCCTTCTGCTTGCCACCAAACTTCCAAGACATGAGCGTTATTGAGCATATCTGGTATGCCTTGGAATGTGCTGTTCAGAACAGATCTCCACCATCTCTTCCTGTTACAGATTTATGGATAGCTCTGCAGGATTCATGGTGTCAGTTCCCTCCAGCACTACTTCGGACACGACACGAGTCGAGTCCATGCTCACAGGGGACCAACACAATTTTAGGCAGGTGTACCAGTTCCTTTGGCTCTTCGGTGTACTATACTGTAGAGAGGTGAAATAACAACTGAACTTCTTAAGAAGGGAAGAGACAAAATTGTGAAACAAGTACACAGACTTGTGACCAACATTTGGAATTAAGAAAGAATACCATCAGAGTGAAAAGAAGCGTTTGTAGTACCAATTCAAAAAAAAAGGGTGGTAAACGAGAATGCAGACATTACAGAGGCATCTTGTTAAATAACACAGCTGTGAAGTGTTGTTAAAGATTCTCGAGGAAAGTATGGAACTGTATTTAAAAGACACAGTAGATGGGAAGATAAGGGATGTATGAGGAATTCGTCAACCACTGATCAGATATCTGTACTGAAAGGAGCCATATGAAAATATTGGGAGTGCAACAAAATGGTGAAAAAATTGTTTGTTGATTCTTAGAAAACCTTCGATAGCATGAATGGAGAATAGTTGTGGGAGAAAATACAGAAGTTTGAAATACCAAGTAAGATTACAAATTTTGTACAAGTTACACTGGAAGGATCAAAGGGATAGTTAAAATGGATGCAGAATATTCCGTGGATTTTGACATAAAAACAATAGTCAGGCAAGAAGATGGAATATCACAACTCCTGTTCAATGTAATACTACAGGAAGCACTGGATGCATCAAGAGAAGTGAGGGAGGGAGTTAGCATAGCTGAAAGTCTAGATGGCCTGAAAATACTGGCAAGGAAGCTACTTCAAAAAACAGAGAGGAAGTTGGATTAAAGGTAAATGATGAGGAAACAAAATTCCTAATTGAACAAGGAAATTAGGGTAACCATGCAGATTGATAACCACATGTTCAAAGAAAGAGAAGAGTGTAAATATCTGGCTGTTGGAGTAAATAACAGAAATGATGAGAAGCAAGAAATAGAAGTTAGTATAAAAGCAGCATCCAGAGCAGCATATTCACTCGACAGGCTGCCGTCCTCCAAAATTTTATCGAGAGGAACCAAATAGGTATATGTAAAACTACAATCGGACCAGCAATTACTATATGGGGCAGAAATATGGAGAGTAGATAAGTATAGAGAGTGAAAGATAATAGTTTTTGAAAATAATATCCTGTGGAAGATAGTTGGAGCAATGTGTGAGGGAGGAGAATGGCAGAGAAGGAAGAAAATGGAGCTGACGGAGCTGTACAGGGTGATTTTTTTCCCACTGTGTACAAACTCTTAGGGACTGATAAATGAGAGGATACGGAACAAGAAAGGTCTAATGAACTTACGTCTGGAAATGTGTGGTTTCCATACAAGAGACCATTTATTCAATCATACATTGTTACAGAGATTGCAGTTTATCATGTGCTGTTCCGTGCATCCACAGTTACAGTATGTGATGAAAATGATTTCCGTTTGCCTTAATGCATGTGTGTATGTGCAATAGCGTGTTCTGTCTCACACATTCACATCGGCCGTGCTACTCCCGACAATGCCAGAGGCGGCACGAATATGCTGCTCCAGTGTCTCCACATCTGGAATGGGCTCTGCGTGCACAGTACTTTTGAGATGGCCCCATAATTAGAAATCGCACAGGCTGATATCCGGTGAACGAGCAGGTCGTGCAACTGGCCCCCTCGTCAGATCCATTGACCAGGGAAGACACCATTGAAATGCGTCCGGATGTTAATGGCGACATAGGCTGGAGCACCATTATGGAGCAGCCACATAACTCTTCGAATCATCGACGGCATTTCTTCCAGCAGGGAAGCAAAGTTACCTGCAAGAAACGACGATAGTTCTGTTCTGTAAGGGGACACAAAAGGAAGACTGGTCCCAAAATACGGTCGCTAATTATCCCGGCCCACACATTCCGGCTGCACCAATGCTGATGATTCCCTGTGACCATACTGTGGGAGTTCTGTGTACTATCCCACAGATAACTGTTACGAAAGTTGAAGATGCCAGTCTGTGTAGAAGTGGCCTCATCTGTGAACAGGATGGATGATACAGATCCCGGAATTGTGGTTGCCCGGTGAAGAAACCGGTGACAAAACTGCTCCTGATGTGGAAAGTCTGTCACAGCCAAGCCCTGCACATGCTATAAGTGATAAATGTAGTAACAGTTGTCACGGAGAATGTTCTGCACAGTCGTCTGGCTTACCCTGTACTGGCGGACAAACTGCCCGGTACTGACTTGGCGGTTGCGTTCCACAGTGTTAATCACATTTTACTCCAAGTCTAGTGTCCGAACATTTCGGGGGCGAACTTCACGATTTCTTGCTTCCTGTAATGACTCCGTCTCAGACGAACGGTGAATCACTGTCGCAAACCTCGAATGCTGCGGTTGTCGGCAGGCGTAGGTCTCCTGATATGACCTTGCTGTCCGCCGCCCGTTGCCAATTGTCTTTCTGTAAGTAAACACCATTTACTGACAGATCGCTGACAGTTGAAGAGGGTTGTAGTGTGTAATAGGCACACATCTATCCAGACTATCACACAGGAATTCCAAACTGCCTCAGGATCTACTGCAAGTACTATGACAGTTAGGTGGGAGGTGAGAAAACTTGGATTTTACGGTCGAGCGGCTGCTCATAAGCCCACGTCACACCAGTAAATGCCAAACGATATCTGTCTAGGTGTAAGGAGTGTAAACATTGGACGACTGAACAGTGGAAAAACATTGTGTGGAGTGACGAATCACAGTACACAATCGCGCGATCTGATGGCAGGGTGTGGGTATGGTGAACACCCAGTGAAATTTATCTGGAAGCATGTGTAGTGCCAACAGTAAAATTTGGAGGTGGTGGTGTTATGGTCTGGTCATGTTTTTCATGGAGGGGGCTTGCATCCCTTATTGTTTTGCGTGGCACTATTACAGCACAGGCCTACATTGATGATTTAAGCACCTTCCTGCTTCCCACTGCTGAAGAGCAATTGAGACATGGCAGTTGCATCTTCAAACATGATCGAGCAACATATTCATAATGCGCGGCCTGTGATGGAGTGGTTACACAACAACAACATCCCTGTAATGGACTGGCCTGCTCAGAGTCCTGACTTGAATCCTATAGAACACCTTTGAGATTTGGAATGCCGACTTCGTGCCAGTCCTCACCGACCGACATTGATACCTCTCCTCTGTGCAGCCCTCTGTGAAGAATGGGCTGCCATTCCCCAAGAAACCTCCCGGCACTTGATTAAACGTATGCATGTGAGAGTGGAGGCAGTCATCAGATCTAAGGGTGGGCCAACACCATATTGAATTCCACCATTATCGATTGAGGGCGCCAGGAACTTGTAAGTCATTTTCAGCCAGGTTTCTAGATACTTTTGATCACATAGTCTATGCACTGAGGTGACTAAAGTCTTGGTATACCTGCTAATATATTGTGCAGACCATCTTTTCCCCAGTGTAGTGCAGCAGTTCGACACATCATGGGCTTGAGAAGTCGATGGAAGTCCCCTGCAGAAATTTTAAGCCCTGCTGCCTCTGTAGTCATCAATAATTGCAAAACTGTTACTGATGCAGGATGTTGTGCGCTAACTGACCTCTCGATTATGTCCCACAAATTTTCTATGAAATTTGTGTGATCTGGGTGGCCAAACCATTTGCTCAAATTGTCCAGAATGTTCTTCAAACCAATGGGGGAACATTTGTGGTCTGGTAACACGGTGGATTGTTGTCCGTAAAAAGTCCATCATTGTTTTTGAACGTGAAGTTCACGAATGGCTGCAAATCGTTTCCAACTAGCTGAACATGGACCAGAGGACTCGGTCCATTCCGTGTAAACACAGCCTACACCATTATGGAGCTACCAGTAGCTTGCACAGTGCCTTGTTGATAACTTGGGTCCACGGCTTTTTGGGGTCTGTGCAACACTCAAACATTACCGTCAGCTCTTTCCATTTGAAATCGGGACTCGTCTGACGAGGTCACGATTTTCCGTTCATCTGAGGGCCAACCGATACAGTCGCAAGCTCGGGAGACGTGCTGCATGGAATGTTGTGCTGTTAGCAAAGGCACTCACATCGGTCAGCTACTGTAGTCCATTAATGCCAAATTTTGCCACACGTGTTCTAACAGGTACTTTCGACTTATATCCCACATTGATTTCTGCGGGTATTTCACGCAGTTTTACTTGTGTGTAGCACTGGCAACTTTACACAAACACCGCTGATCTCGGTCATTAAGCAACTGCATTGTTTGTGATGATAGGTGGTGCCCGAAATGTGGTACTCTCGGCACACTCTTGACACTTTAGGTCTTGGAGTATTAAAATCCATAAAAATTTCCAAAATGGAATGTACCGTGTGTCTAGCTGTAACTCCCATTCTGTGTTCAAAGTCTGTTAATTTTCATCGTGCCGCCATAATCGCATCAGAAACCTCATTGCAAATTTTCATCGTGCCGCCATAATCACATCAGAAACCTTATTGCACGAATCACTTGAATACAAATGACAGCGCTGTCAGTATTTCTGCACAGCTGAATAGTCATCCCTGTGATTTTTGTAATGCTGTTCCCATCACACTAAAGTTGTTATTTTTATTTTGGCTCACTCTTTCTGTTTTTAGTTCATGTGTCTAATTACTTTATATGCTGTCGAATGTCATTCGTGAATGTCTTTTTCAGTTTTGGTGTTTGAAGTGTTCCTGTGATTCTTGCTGCCTTTCCCTAGTTGCTAGCTATATTTCTTGCCCTGCAACATAGAAGGAGGCATTCTTTGGAGTGTGATTGTATGTAAATACAAGGGCGAGTCAAATGAAAACCTTAAATTTGTAATAACAAATCGAAATTTCGCGCTGTTATCATGTAAGTTGGTAAGCATGCTACAAACAGCGTGGAGAATGGCCTGTAGGTGGCAGCGTAGTGCAGATGCACACATACCGTCACAGTATCAGTGTAAAGATGGCCGCCCCACTTACGACTTGCACCAGGGAAGAACAGCGTTCTGTTATTCGGTTTTTGTGTAGTGCAGGTGTCAAACCTATTAAAATTCATCGACCAATGAATGTTTAGTATGGTGATGCGTGTTTGTCACAGCAGCAAGTCTACGAATGGAGTAGGAAGTTCGCAAATGGTGTGACTTCAGTGGAAGGTGCTCCTCGTCCAGGTCAGGCACAACGAGTTGTGACTCCACAGAACATTGCAGCAGTTGAAGCCATAGTGAAGGAAAAGCGCCGAGTGACACTGAATGACATTGCAGCATGTTTACACATTAGTCACGGGTCAGCACACCACATTGTGCTCCAGTTTCACAAAGTGTCTCCAAGATGGGTGCCACGGCAGCTGACTCCTGAAATGAGAGGACAATGTGTCGATGCTTGTGAAGAATTTCTTCGACACTTTGAACGAGAAGGTGATGGCTTCCTTGCAAGAATCGTTACTTGGGACGAAACCTGGGTTCACTTCCACCAACCGGAAACGAAGAGAGCGAGCAAGGAAATGGCGCCATTCCCCATCACCAAAACCAAAGAAGTTTCGAACAGAACCATCAGCAGGGAAGGTTATGCTGACACTCTTTTGGGAAGAAAAAGGCATCATTTTTGAGCATTACGTGCCTAGCGGGACCACTGTCACCAGTGCATTATACACAGATCTGCTAAAGAACCATCTGCGGTCTGCAATCAAATCAAAGTGACATGGATTGCTGTCAGCAGGTGTCCTTTTGCATCGTGACAATGCAAGGCCCCACACTGCCCGTACAACAGGCAACAATCACAGACCTGCATTTTGAGTGTCTTCCTCATCCACCATGCTCACGAGACCTTGCCCCAAGTGATTTCCATATGTTTGGACCACTCAGAGACGCAATGGGAGGAAAGAAGTTCCGTTCTGATGAAGGGGTACGCCATGCGGTGCATGAGTGGTTGTGCGGACTACCGAAAGAATTTTTTTCTAAAGGAATTTATGCACTTTGTAAGCACTGGAGGACTTGCATTGAGCATGGGGGAGATTATGTTGAAAAGTGATACAGCTTTGTACCACTTCAGCATAATGAATAATATTTAACAAAATATTTAAGTTTTTCATTTGACTCACCCTCGTATTATATGCTTGCTATTTTTCTTTCACTTGCTGGAACTCTCTTTCTCACATTTTTGTGCCTTCCTGTATTCTGCATATTGCTTTTTTGCCAGGAACCTTGTCAGCTGTTTTCAGAACTGTGATTGTAATGGTTTGTCATTCTTCAGTCAAATCTCTTGCACTTACAGCAGTTAATTTCTCATATAGTCTTGTCTGATTGAGACGCCTAATGCTTTCCATTTGCAGAAGGTGTCTCATGTTTCTTGACACATTTAGGATTGTTTTTCTGTCTCATTTGCCCCCATCTGACCCAAATTTGAATTTTAAAGCACAACACAAGGAAGGAAGGAAGGAAGGAAGGAACCATTTTCCACACAAAAATGAGAACATGGATATTCTCGAATTACAGTGCCAACTACAAAGAATCAGAACAAATGTTTAAGACAAAATGTACGTAGTTTTTTTATATAGAATCTGATTCTGCAATATAAAATGGAGGAGGTTCCCATTTGAAATTTTGAAGTTGCCTCTCGCCCCACCCCCAGGGGGCTTGAGTGACAGGCTAATTTTAGCACCAGTAGATGTCCCCCTCGAAAATAATGAACTTTGGATGCTACACATTTTTTCTTGTGCAGCTTGTTTTTCGAGTTATTCTGGTTTATCAACTTAAAATTTACACCCTGTATAATCCAATAACCTAAGTAAACACTTGCTTACATTACTAATTTGGTTTCGTATTGTGAATTACAGAACTACTAAGTAATTAAATTTTACACAAGGTGTACAACTTTGCTTCCTCCGTTTGCCGATAGGTGGCGACAACAGCAAGTAGCGGTCAAAAGAAACAGGTCACAGACATCAGGCAGTTAACTTGGACCTCGGTCAACATAACCTCATTCAAACATTAATTGATTTGTGTGTACATAATAACGTTGTTCTTGATTGAAAATGGCAGTTTACGAGCCTAATTCTCGTCATTTGCTGGAGGTTTTACGGTTTTGTTTCAATATGAAGAAAATTGTGGCTGAGTCTCATCAAATGCCCTCAAGTATGTATGGTAAGGACGCTGTTAGTGAAAGAATGAGTCATGAGTGGTTTCAACACTTCAAGAATGGTGATTTAATGTCGTAGACCCACATAGTGGTGGAAGAGAGAATGTTTTCGAACATGCATAATTGGAGACATTGCTGAGTGAAGAATCGCATCAAACTCATCAAGAATTGGCACAATTAGTGGGAGTTACACAGCAAACCATTTCAAAATACCTCAAGGCTATGGGTATGATTCAGAAAGAAGATACTTGGGTCCCATGTGAGCTGAAACCAAGAGACGTTGAACGGCGTTTGTGTGTTTGTGAACAGTTGCTTCAGAGGCAAAAACAGAAAGGATTTCTGTATTTCATTGTGACAAGGGGCGAAAAATGGGTTCATTACGATAACCCTAAACACAAAAAATCATGGGGATATCCCAACCGTGCTTCCACGTCGACGGCCAAATCGAGTATTCACGGCTCCAAGATCACGCTCTGGCATTTGGTGGGACCAGCTCGGCATCGTGTACTATGAGGTGTTAAAACCGAGTGAAACAATAACAGGTGCTCATTATTGAACACAATTAATGTGTCTGAGCAGAACATTAAAAGACAAATGGCCACAATATAGCGAGAGGTACGATGAAGTGATTTTGCAGCACAACAGTGCTCGACCCCACGTTGCAAAAGAGGTCAAAATGTACTTGGAAATGTTAAAATGGGAAATCCTACCCCACCCCCATATTGTCCAAACATTGCTCCCTCTGACTATCAGCTGTTTAGATCAGTGGAGCATGGCCTGGCTGACCAACACTTCCGATCTCATGAAGAAGTCATAAATCAGTTTGATTCATGGATCACTTCAGAAGATGAACAGTTTTTTAGACATGGGATTTGTACACTGCCTGAAAGGTGGGAGAGAGTAGTGGCCAGCGATGTAAAATACTCTGAATGATACACGTGTAACCAATCTGTTTCATTAAAGCCTCAAATGTTGGGGAAAAAATGGCTGAAGCAAAGTTGTACACCTTTTATTAACCAATAGTATAGTAAACTGACAGAGTGATAAGAGTTGTTACAGGTCTTTAACATTATAAAATGCGGTATACTTGGTATCTCTCTTGCTATCCAATTGTTTGTTAATGAAGAGTCCTGATTACAATGAAACAAATCAATGATACATTTTCCTATCAATGGATGGCTGCAATTTTAGTAAATACTTTGACACGAAGTTGTTCAAAATAATGTTGCAGAGCTCAAAATATGAAATTAGATACACCGGTTGTACCCAATGATGAACAGTTAATCGAGTGATCCAAATTAGCTTAGAAATCGTATGGAGAAAAAAATATATGAAAAATGAGCTGCTACATTTCAGTGTCCTTATTCCATTTTGATGTCCTATCCTGTTCATTGGTGTTCTGATTCATCAACTTTTTTGTTGATTGAGTTTTCCATAAAAATAATAAATGCACACAATAGTCACACTCTCCTGTGTAATAGTTTATTACACGGTTTTATCGTTCGCTAGTGTCATTCATTGGAGTGATAAATGTAGGGTTCTCCAGAGCGATGTCTAACACCACACAAGTCATCAGTGAAACCAAGTAAAATGAAAGAAAAGTCACGTTTCTTTATTGTTAGAATGCCACATGCCACACTGTCCATAAAACTTCTGCTTACTTAACAGACAAAAATATTAAATTAGTGTCTCTGTTAGTATTCAATCAATTTATCACCTGATGGCTTATCTTCGTTACATTAACTCAGACAGAAAATGTCTAGACTGGGGTTTTTGTCACCTGGATAGGCTGTGGAATCTTTTTAAAACATTTTCTGAGGTTCAAACATCAAAGAAAAAAGAGTGCATGCAAAAGTGTATAAATTTGAAATAAAAACATTTTGAGAAATGATAAAACGATTTGTACTGAAACACTTCCTTCCCATAATGCATCTGAGATATAAAAATCCTGAGCAAACCAATTGGAAAAAGGCTTAAGCTTCACTTTAAAAATATTTCGAATGTGTAAAAAAATCACCATAGTGTTACTATGTTGCATAAATTTCAATTTTATAACAGTGCCTTTCTACTAAATCTGACATTAGTGTGATATGATATTTTTAGTAGGAAGAAAAGTGCTTAAAAAAAAGATTGGCATTGTGGTCTAGTAGGTTGCGGGTTTTCAACCTGTATGAATGAAACAACAGTTGTTCTGCTCACATAACACATTATTCATTTTATGCAAATTCAAGGTGGAGGGGTCAGAAAGGAAAAGAAAGGGAAGGGAAGGAATTTTATGTGGCATCGGAGGTGACGAGTGGCAGCGTTTGCCGGACCGAGACTCAAACTCGGTATCTTTTGCTTACTAGGTGGTCGCATTAACCACCGTGCTGTGCAAACATGATGTTAATCACAATTGAGCCTACTGTCTCGTCTTATCACTTCACCAGAAACTGCAAGGAAACTGCAGAAGCTTAACACACAAAGCGAGATGGCGTGATTCACAGTGAACAAATCTAAAACGGAAGTAATGAACAAATCTAAAATGGAAGTAATGACAAATGGATTAGAAACCCAAATATATCGTGAAGGAACGGAACTAATGTATCCACACAACACATGCCTAGGCCAAATAATTTCTTTTAACAACAAAATGGAAAAAGAAATAAAACGTAGAGTTTCCTTAGCTCGGTAAGCTTTTTGGGCCTTAAAGTTCGTATTGCTAGACAGAACCCTGAACAGGGGGCTAAGAACGGAGGCACTTGAAAACGGTGTTTTTCCAGTGTTATTATATGGATATCAGATGTGGGCCCTCAAAGCCAAAGAGAGAAACACTCTACAGGTATGCAAAAGGAAAATGCAGAGGAAGATCCTCAGCATCTCACTGAAAGACAGAATATCGAACACTTCGATACACGAGATGTTGACAACATTAGACATAGCGTGACAGACTACCGAGACCAAATGGAAATGGAGTGGTCACATGGTGAGATGACAGTTACACCACACACCACTAGCTACCACATAGGACCACTACATCGCCAAGACTCTCCCGGGAAGACGGAGACACAAATGGTCGGACGTATTTAGAAAATAAGCAGGAAGACAGCGGACCGGCATAGCCAGAAAGAGAGAGGAATGGGAAGAACTAGAACTACAACTGAGTGATCAAGTGTAATTCAATCTGTTGTGTGCATTAAGTGTGGTACCCTCTTACACAGACCAGCTCACCGCATGAGTTATTAAAAGCTGCTGCCCCTACTTGTAGGAGGCCTTTGCCCTCAATGGGACATCACAGGCTATTTTCATTCATTCATTCATTCATTCATTCATCTTGGCACACCTTCCGGCTGACCCACATTCCCACCGAGTGACACCTATCTTCGGTCCTCGTCCGTATCCTCTGTGCTCGCTACTCAGAGATACCTGCAGGAGGTCGAACTTAATTTTGTATCCTCACTGGAGATGGTGTATTCGTGGCCCATCGAGTTGAACCAATTGTAAGAATGGCTCGTGTCTTCTTTGGGTCACATCTGAAAGGGCAGACACCACACATTTGTGTAATACATTGCTCTCTGAGTGTTTTCCATAATTTCACAGAACTGTTTCCATTACAGTGCACGTATCAGAACATACAAAAGAACAATTTTGCTTTGATTTCTCAATATTTACTTGCACAGATACTAAAACACCTCCACCATGCAAAGAGTTTGCCAGAACTGTCACTGGAGCAGCTGACGAGTGAGTGGCGTGCCTGAAATCAATATAACAGTGTAGAGAGCTTAGGTTAATGTAGCATGTAGCTCTCCTGTTTATAACTGTGCTTGCGTGTTGGAACATTCTAAAAGAATAATCTTCTAGAATGTTTAAGAAATTTCAAAATAGAAGTTAGTTTTTTAAAATAGGTTTTCTGAAGTTAAAATTTAAGTAGACACAAAGGAATTACAGACGCTGGCTGTGAACGGGCATTGATTTCAAGTAATGGGGAAAGTTGAAAATTTGTGCTGGAATGGCATTCAAACCTGGGACTCCTACTTGCTACGTTGACATCAGGATTGCCATAGGTTCTGGAAATCAGAGTAATCAGGGAATATCAAACACATCAGGGATATATTGGGGAAACTTAAAAAAAAAAAAAAAAAAAAAGAGAAAAGAAAAGAGAGGAAAAAAAATAAAATGGAAAAATCATGGACACAGGACTGCGGTGCTCCTCAGCAGGCCAGAGGCCACGGGGGGATGGACTTCAGTAATTGCGGCTGTCTCACTGCAAGTACATTTGTTCTAGTACATTTTGGAACTTAAAAAGTGGTTTATATGTTAGAAAGTATTGACACTAACAAGGGGAGGCCGCCAATTGTGAAATTCAGATTTGACTAATACTGCCCATAATAAAAGCTCATGGCCAGAGGTGTAATGTGACAAAGCACCGACACGCACTTCTCAGCCGTCGTCGAGAAAATCGACAGTTAAAAGAAACCGTTGCGGTGAAATACTCTCTACGATTAATAGTTTTCTACAGCGTCGTGGCCCAGCAGTAAGCGCTCGGGTTCGCAATCCGAAGGTCGCCGGATCGAATCCCGCGCCATGCAACTTTTTATTATTATTATTATTATTATTATTATTATTATTATTTTTTTTTTTTTTTTTTTTTTTTTTTTTTTTTTTAAATTCAAATTTACATAATTAATATGAAGCGCTGTTGGCAGCACTCGAACATTTTCTGTACCCAGAAAGGCCATAGATATATATATATATATATATATATATATATATATATATATATATATATATATGGAAACATTCCACGTGGGAAATACATCTAAAAAGAAAGATGATGAAACTTACCAAACAAAAGCGCTGGCAGGTCGATAGACACACAAACAAACACAAACATACACACAAAATTCTAGCTTTCGCAACCAATGGTTGCCTCGTCAGGAAAGAGGGAAGGAGAAGGAAAGACAAAAGGATATGGGTTTTAAGGGAGAGGGTAAGGAGTCATTCCAATCCCGGGAGCGGAAAGACTTACCTTAGGGGGAAAAAAGGACAGGTATACACTCGCACACACACACATATCCATCCACACATACACAGACACAAGCAGACATTTGTAAAGGCCTTTACAAATGTCTGCTTGTGTCTGTGTATGTGTGGATGGATATATGTGTGTGTGTGTGTGCGCGAGTGTATACCTGTCCTTTTTTCCCCCTAAGGTAAGTCTTTCCGCTCCCGGGATTGGAATGACTCCTTACCCTCTCCCTTAAAACCCATATCCTTTTGTCTTTCCTTCTCCTTCCCTCTTTCCTGACGAGGCAACCATTGGTTGCGAAAGCTAGAATTTTGTGTGTATGTTTGTGTTTGTTTGTGTGTCTATCGACCTGCCAGCGCTTTTGTTTGGTAAGTTTCATCATCTTTCTTTATATAAAATGAGGTGACTTACCGAACGAAAGCGCTGGCAGGTCGATAGACACACAAACAAACACAAACATACACACAAAATTCAAGCTTTCGCAACAAACTGTTGCCTCATCAGGAAAGAGGGAAGGAGAGGAAAAGACGAAAGGATGTGGGTTTTAAGGGAGAGGGTAAGGAGTCATTCCAATCCCGGGAGCGGAAAGACCTTAGGGGGAAAAAAGGACGGGTATACACTCGCACACACCCTCTTTCCTGATGAGGCAACAGTTTGTTGCGAAAGCTTGAATTTTGTGTGTGTGTTTGTGTTTGTTTGTGTGTCTATCGACCTGCCAGCGCTTTCGTTCGGTAAGTCACCTCATCTTTGTTTTTATATATAATTTTTCCCACGTGGAATATATATATATATGAAATAAAACACAATATCACAAATAATATTCAAGTGGATACAATTTATTGATAAGTTCGGTATACACTCGCACATAACTAACATTTAGTGACCAGAAGTAGCTGGACTATCGCACGAACCAGAGTGATACTTATCAGAGAAACATGGAAAGCAGAAAACAGCACGACATCGAGCACATCTGATAAACGATGCGTTTTTTTAAATTATCTGTTGGGAAACACCTGATTGACATTCTGAAAAATTGTTCTATCGTTCGTCAGGTTTGATGCATACCACGCATATCGTATCATATCGGCAAAAATCGGAGAAGACAATTGGTGGTGGACGATGGATTGGATTTATTTCAAGCATAAAATTATCTCTCTCTCTCTCTCTCTCTCTCTCTCTCTCTCTCTCTCTCTCTCTCTCTCTCTCTCTCTCTGTGTGTGTGTGTGTGTGTGTGTGTGTGTGTGTGTGTGTGTGTGTGTGTGTGTGTGTGTGTGTGTGTGTGTGTGTGTGTGTGTACATTTGAATTACAAAAAAAATAATAATAAAAAAGTTGCATGGCGCAAGATTCAATCCGGCGACCTTCGGATTGCGAACCCGAGCGCTTACCGCTGGGCCACGACGCTGTAGAAAACTATTAATCGTAGAGAGTATTTCACCACAACGGTTTCTTTTAACTGTCGATTTTCTCGACGACGGCTGAGAAGTGTGTCTCGGTGCTTTGCCACATTACACCTCTGGCCATGAGCTTTTATTATGCGCAGTATGAGTCGAATCTGAATTTCACAATTGGCGGCCTCCCCTTGTAAGAAGAAGAAAATCGTGGCAGTCACTGGAAGCTTGTAAGCTTTGTACTCACATATTTCGTGAAAGAAAAACCACACAATATCTGTAAAATAATAGATATAACACAGTGGATAATAACCAACAATGACGAACATAGTAGAACCAATATTTTATTGCTGCTCACCTACAGCGTTGGTTTACACAATTCTTACTTGCCTTGTACACTTCTTTCAAAGGGCCTACTTTTTTTAGGTTATTTATGAAATCAGTGAAGGTACTTTAAACCTGTCTTGCGAACTCCAAGGAAATGTGTATTTTTGTCACCAAAAGAGTTGCGTTTTATTGAAATAAAATGACATCAGTGGTCTTAATGAAACACACATACTATTTGGCTTGTTTTCTCCATCTAAAAACAGTTCATTACAAAAGATGCTGATGTTAGTACGTAAGATTTTTGCTCACATCGGGAAACGCCACCTGCTTAAGCTTTTTTTAATATTTTTTTTTTTAAATATAGTTTGCACTATTGTTCCTCGTACGATAGCTGCAAAGACAGACAGGTACATAATTAAGTAGCAAATACTAAAGTTTTTCGGAATTATTTCTCATTAAGTGTCCAAAAAAGACTTCAGGTATTAATTGCTTTATTATCTTTTATTTTTTTCTCTTTTAGAACTCTCGAATTAGAGTTCTGAAATAGTCCAAAACACAGATGGTATACTGTAGTCATATTATAGACCTGCCCTACTTACTTCAACCTTACAAAATTGTTAAGGCCTATTGGCTTCTGTCTCAGGTCTTTGGCTGACATTCGTCTGATGATTTTACTAACGTTTCGCCAGCACGAGTGGCTGTTCACCGACGGCAATGGAGGATGAAGCTTTGACAATTCCAGCGTCTCATGCTGGCGAAATGTCAGTAAAATCGTCAGACGAATGTCGGCCGAAGAATCTGAGACATAAGCTAATAGGCAGTTTGTTCTACCTTACAGTTCCAAAAATTAGTTTACTTTCGTAGATTACAGCTTACTGTTGTACATTTAATAGTGTCTCAGATGTAAAATTTTTAAGCCCATGTAAGACTAACTGAAATTAAATCTGACAGGCATCGTAAATGACCGCGGCAAGACGTACGGCATCTACGCGGTGTCCGTGTCCCGACGCTACGAGATAACAGGCCACGTCGACAAGTGGCACGTCTACCGCCGGTACTCGGACTTCCACGAGCTGCACTCCAAGATCAAGGACAAGGTGAGGCGGTGCTCGAGTGCTGTGGGCTCGATTACTCGGCTCCTGCGATCCCGTGGTTGTCGATTGTGTCAGAGTGTCGTGCCCACTTCGTGGACATTGACTTTCCCTTCGATTTGAAGACTGGTATGTTGCAGCTCTCCGTGCTGCTCAATCCTGTGTGAGCCTCTCCGTCTCTGAGTAACTACTGCAGCCTGCATCATTCTGGATCTGCTTACTGCAGCCAAGCTTTGGTCTTACTACAATTTTTACCCTCCACAGTTCCCTTCATTTCCAAATTCACAATTCCTCAGTGTATCCCATCAACCGATGCCTTCTTCTAGTAAAGTTGGGCCATAAAATTCTTTTTCCCACTGTTTCAATCCGGTATGTACAGGGTCTGTCCCAAAAGTTCCCAGAATGATCTTTTTTAAATCATTTATTCAGTATCGGTGTACAGTCTTTCCAGAACTTTTCAAAGTATTCTCCCCCTGCTTGCATACACCACTGCCAGTGCTTCACCCAATCCGTGAAGTCATCAGTGGGAACCTCTTTCAGCGCAGTTACGAAAGCTGCTTCTACTGCCTCCAGTGTCCCGTGCCAAGTTCCTTTTAGGATTCTTTAGATCCTTGGGAACAAAAAGATTGGGGCTCTATGGAAATCGGGGCAGTGTTGCCGCGTACATTTTGGCCACCAACACACTGTCTCTGTCTTGGTGGCCAAAATGTACGTGCTGTGTCGCTTGACGTGTTGTCGTCATCCACTGACGGTTTGTTGTGAATATTTTTCAGACGTGTCAAACCCTGTTGCTAAACTGTTTGAACACCTCACATTAAAACTCCTTGTTGACTATTCGTCTTTGTGGCACAAATTCACTGTCAACCACACCGTTTATGTCTGTAAACACAGTGAGCATTGCCTCGATTCACAATTTGCTCAATCTTGCTTTTTTTCCACGTTTGTGTGCTACTTGCCAATCTGATGGTTTGTTTTGGGATCCGAAATCCGTGTCTAGTCACCTGTGATCACTCTGTCAAAAAATTCTGGGTCTGTTTTCTATCACTAATGCAGTTCCTGGTACGTAGACAAACTGCTCCTTCATTTCACAGGTCAGGACTTGCGGCACCATTTTCGCGTGGACTTTCCTCCTTTGAAGATCCTCAGTTAAAGTGCAGTGAAAGATTGTTTCAGGTATTCCACGCTCCTCTACATTCGTCCGAACACTTAACCACCTGTCCACATCCACAACTTGATGCACTTTTTGCACCGACTCATCCGTCGAGATGTCGACAGGCGTCCCGAGTGGGTGTCCTTATTGACAGACTCCCGACCTTTCCGGAACCTCTTTTCCCACACGAAAGTTTGGCTTTCATCGTCTCATCATTGTAGCGTTTCTGAAGCATTTCCTCCCATTTCTGCTTCATTTTTCCCAGTTTCAAACAGATCTCAATTGCATAATGCTGCTCCAAAAACTGATCCATTGTTTGAAGTGGTGCAGTAGATACCTCTGTATGGAACACGACCGTGCCCCAACTGCTGCCTGCGGCAACTGACACTGGCCTCATTTCAAAGCTTAGATGCCCCCCCCCCCTCCCCCCGACTTCTCTGCCCAAAGCTCCACCCTGCCAGTGAGTGTTGGCAACCACCAAAAATCATTCGAGGAACTTCGGGGGACAGACACTGCACTCCCAAGTTATTTGATGTATCCATCCTACGGGTAACGGAGAAAATATGGGAACACGAAAAACACAGCACATTACTGTACTTAACACGGCATTTGAAAACCATTAGCATTCTCGTAATGGATAGATAATGTAATATCCTGCTCGTAATCATTGATAGTTTTGTTCCTGCCTACTGTCAGCTGGTACTCTTTAAACTTAGAGTTCCAAGCATCTGATTCTCCTGGTACCTCCAGTTCTTTTTCTCCCCAAATAGCTACATCATCAGCTAAGACTAAAGCATTGAGATCACCATTTCCTATCTCATCAATTTCATTTACAATCATGTCGATAAGTGGAGTAAAAAATAATGGCAAGATGCACTTCCCTGTTACCCTCCTCTCTCTATCCGAAAGCAGTCTGACATGCCATTACACACTTGCACACGACTTTTGCAACCTCAATATAGTGTTTGCACCTTTCTGATCAGGGAGTTTGGAGCCATTAGTTCTTTTAAAAATTTAAACTATATACTGTATTAACAATAACCTGACACTACATTACTTGGCACTATTTACGCTTCTGTTATCTGAGCTTATTGGAGTAAGTTAGTAAAGAAGCCGCTACTTTGAAAAATTCTGCTGTCTCCTCGAGTTTTACTTTGTAGCTGCCGTTTAAATGCTATTAGTTGTTTAATATTTACCTGATAATACTGTCATTTTTCAACGAAGATACACGGTCCAGATACGTTAATAGTACCACCACCTACGTATGACGACCGTGTGCAATAAGCCTAACAGGCTGCAGGTGGCTGCACTCGCTGTGGAGAGGATCTAAAACGTGTCGGGGCAGACACAGAAAACAGTGGAGTTGTCGTCATGTCGAAACGGAGCGATTTATACGGTGTCGAAACGTGCACGATTGTCGGCTTTCGGACTGAAGGTGGAAGCGTTTCCAAAGTGGCTGAGTTTGTAAACGGTGGCAAAGTGGCGCTACCCGAAACCTGTGCCGAGGTAGCTGTGCTGCACCATGGACTGTAGACGACAGGGGTGAACTGTGGCTGTAGAGAAGGAACTTGCACCCCTTCTTGCAGCGGTGTACCGTAGGTCTCTAGAAGAGCGTAGCGTTCCAAAGGATTGGGCAAGCGCACAGGTCATCCCCGTTTTCAAGAAGGGACGTCGAACAGATGTGCAGAACTAAAGACCTATGTCTCTAACGTCGATCAGTTGTAGAATTTTGGAACACGTACTATGTTCGAGTATAATGACTTTTCTGGAGACTAGAAATCTACTCTGTAGGAATCAGTATGGGTTTCGAGAAAGACGGTCGTGTGAAACCCAGATCGCACTATTCGTCCACGAGACTCAGGGGGCCATAGACACGGGTTCAGAGGTAGATGCGGTGTTCCTTGACTTCCGCAAGGCGTTCCATACAGTTCCCCACAGTCGTTTAATGAACAAAGAGCATATGGACTATCAGACCAATTGTGTGATTGGATTGAAGAGTTCCTAGATAACAGAACGCAGCATGTCATTCTCAATGGAGAGAAGTCTTCCGAAGTAAGAGTGATTTCAGGTGTGCCACAGGGGAGTGTCGTAGGACCGTTGCTATTCACGATATACATAAATGACCTTGTGGATGACATCGGAAGTTCACTGAGGCTTTTTGCAGATGATGCTGTGGTGTATCGAGAGGTTGTAACTGTTGTGTCTAGACAAGACAGCCTAGACACAATGAGAGGAAGCCGAAAGGCACGCGCTAAGCTAAAGCAGGATAGCGTGAGGTCTGAAACAGGATACGTAATGAATGCTATAAAGAAAAGTACGTAGCTTCTGGAATACTTAACATTAATCCATCCTTTTGGTACATCTGGAGATTGTGGCGATACAAGTGAGACTCTTTAGATACATGCAATGTTACTAATGGCGCCTTGCTAGGTCATAGCCATTAACTTAGCTGAAGGCTATTCTAACTATCTGCTCTGCAAATGAGCGAGGCTTCGTCAGTGTGCATCGCTAGCTACGTCGTCCGTACAACTGGGGCGAGTGCTAGTCCGTATCTCGAGACCTGCCTTGTGGTGGCGCTCGGTCTGCGATCACACAGTGGCGACACGCGGGTCCGGCATGTACTAATGGACCGCGGCCGATTTAAAGCTACCACCTAGCAAGTGTCGTGTCTGACGGTGACACCACATTCCTCCCCCGCAAATCGGCGAACGGTCGTGTTATAAGGCTTCCGCCCGCCGTGGGGAGGACCCCATGTTGACGTATGCGATGAGGTGGGGAGCCTAACAACAGGCGAGGCTGTGCCACCCGCACCCGGCCATTTGGTCCGAGGGGAGCTAGGAAACGCCTGAAAACCTACTCCAGGGTGCACGTCAACATGCGGTGTATGCGCCCGTAATGAGACAGGAGGGGCCGAAGGGTCGACCTCCATTGCGTCGGGGTATCCGACACGCGATGACGACGTCATGTGGTCCGGAGCGAGCAAGAGTTCCATGGCGGAGGACAGCTGGTCACGGGAAGCGATCGGCGGCGCGTGACCCAGGGAGGCGCTTGGCGGCTGCAGCGAAGCGTCCACTGCGGGCGGCGCCGGCTGGCGGACAGGCGGCGGCAGTGGAGGCGGTAGCGGCGCGTTGCCATGGGGCAAAATGGAAGGCATCGTCGGTAACACCTGGGGATGAGGCGAGCCAGTAGATGGGTCCCCAGGGCGCTGACCGGACGGCAACGTCGCTGAAAGCAGACGGGGAGCGGCAGAACCCGTGCGACGACAGAGGCGCAGCTGATTGAGATGCCGACGCACCTCACCAGAGGCCCCCAAAACCAAATACATCGCGCGGCCAAGGCAGTGAAGAATGCGCCCTGCGAGCCAACGCCGTGAACCTTGATAGTTGCGATAGAATACAACGTCGCCTGGAGCAAAAGCAGAAGTCTGCCGCTGCACAGGAACCTGATGCGGCGGGTGCAGCAAAGACATCAAGGTTCGATGAGGACGACCGTGGAGCAACTCAGCCGGCGAGCGACCATCTCGGGGCTGAGAGCGATACGATGACAAAAAGAGCAACAACGCGTCCTCCCGAGAATGCGACTCTTTCAACTTCAACATCTGTGACTTGAAAGTCCGGACCAATCGTTCAGCGGCACCGTTTGACTGAGGCGAAAACAGCGCGGATGTCAGATGTTGAATACCATTGGCCTGGCAGAATGACTGAAATTCTGCGGACATGAATTGTGGGCCATTGTTGGAAACAATAGTTTACGATTCTCCACATAGCTGAGAAACACTGGCGGAAGGCACCGTCTGATTCACTGATAGGACCTGATTTACTATAGACATGTTAAACAATTGAAATAAATCTAAACCAAACAAGTTCACTGCAGAAGAAGAACGAAGAACGTAAAATGACACAAGTTTTGTTTGTCCCTTGTATGTTGCAAGAAGAGTGCGCTGTCCTAACACAGGGATATTCTGACCTGAATAACTATTTAACTGAACATTTGCGGCACGCAACGGAGGTTTGCCCAGTTGTTTGTACGTGTCATGATTGAGCAATGAAACTGCAGCTCCGGTATCGAGCTGGAATGGTACGACCTTGCCATTAAAGTCCAAATCTACAAAAAGTTTATTGTCCTGCTGACGACAAGAGCGACTGTCTCGTGCAATTTGAACTGATACAGGTACAGCATCACTTGCTAATTGACGTGATTTCCGGCGATGTCGACGCACACTTTGTGTGGGACGAACACAGTCACTGTTAGAGACAGTGGCACTGGACGAAGTGGAATTAACTACATGAATGTCCATGGGTGAAGGTCCACGAGCCTGAGTGTCCTTGGTTCGATTCTTCGTAGGACAGAGTTGCTACGTCGCGTCGGGGAAATAATTTCACTATCACACGGTACGTTTGCACCCCTACACACGACAATAAATGAGGCTGCCGCTCGTTACCTTGAATTCTGTAGGCGGCGAGATGAAATCTAAACTGGCGTGACCACTCCGTCCATGTTCCCTTACCTGGGCCAAATCGCCGGAACGTGGGTGCAACAGCATGTTGTGGCTGCGGTAGCGATGAAGCGGCGGCGGCCGCATCGTTTTGCAGTGCACGTTGACCCTGGACGAGCTGTCCAAGGGCATCCAATAACGCCTGCGTCTGCTGATTCTGCAAGCGATAAAATTCGGACAGTACATCTGGCGAAGCCATGACACAAGTAGATTAGAGCAATACGAACGCGAAATCCTCTTTTAAGCCTCGTCGCCAAAAATGTTGTGTCTAGACAAGACAGCCTCGACATAATGTGAGGAAGCTGAAAGGCACGCGCTAAGCTAAAGCAGGATGGCGTGAGGTCTGAAACAGGATACGTAATGAATGCTATAAAGAAAAGTACGTAGCTTCTGGAATACTTAACTTTAATCCATCCTTTTGGTACATCTGGAGATTGTGGCGATACAAGTGAGACTCTTTAGATACATGCAATGTTACTAATGGCGCCTTGCTAGGTCGTAGCCATTGACTTAGCTGAAGGCTATTCTAACTATCTGCTCTGCAAATGAGCGAGGCTTCGTCCGTGTAGTCGCTAGCAAAGTCGTCCGCACAACTGGGGCGAGTGCTATCCCGTATCTCGAGACCTGCCTTGTGGTGGCGCTCGGTCTGCGATCACACAGTGGCGACACGCGGGTCCGGCATGTACTAATGGACCGCGGCCGATTTAAAGCTACCACCTAGCAAGTGTCGTGTCTGACGGTGACACCACAGTAACAATGGAAAATTGTACTGAAATGCAGGAGGATCTGCAGCGAATTGACGCATGGTGCAGGGAATGGCAATTGAATCTGAATGTAGAGAAGTGTAATGTGCTGTGAATACACAGAAAGAAAGATCCCTTATCTTTTAGCTACAATATAGCAGGTCAGCAACTGGAAGCAGTTAATTCCATAAATTATCTGAGAGTACGCATTAGGAGTGATTTAAAATGAAATCATCATATTAAGCTGATCGTCTGTAAAGCAGATTCCAGACTGAGATTCATTGGAAGAATCCTAAGGAAACGCAATCCGTAAACAAAGGAAGTAGGTTACAGTACGGTATGTTGATGTGAAAATCATCAACATACCGTAGTATTACGCGCAACTGAGGAGGACAGGACCAAAAAATTGAAGAGGTTACAGTACGCTTGTTTGCCCACTACTCAAATACTGGTCAGCAGTGTGGGATCTGTGCCAGATAGGGTTGATAGAAGAGATAGAGAAGATCCAACAGAGAGCAGCGCACTTCGTTACGGGATCATTTAGTAATCGCGAAAGCATTACGGAGATGATAGATAAACTCCAGTGGAAGACTCTGCAGGAGAGATGCTCAGTAGCTCGGTACGGGCTTTTGTTGAAGTTTCGAGAACATACCTTAACCGAGGAGTCGAGCAGTATATTGCTCCCTCCTACATATATCTCGCAAAGAGACCGTGAGGATAAAATCAGAGAGATTAGACCCCACACAGAAGCATACCGACAATCCTCCTTTCCACGAACAATACGAGACGAGAATAGAAGGGACAACTGATAGAGGTACTCAAGGTACCCTCTGCCACACACCGTCAGTTGGGTTGCGGAGTATGGAGAGTAGATGTAGATGTGGATGAGATGTGTACGGGCGAATGGAGGTGCAACTGTGGAGCGACAGACCGCCAACACGAACAGAGGGCTTGTGACAGTGCCTCCTCGAGGACCATCCGTCATCAGCTCGTGGTCCAGTTGCTAGAACTGCTGCCTCTGGATCACGGGGTCCCGGGTTCATTCCTGGCCGGGTTGAGGATTTTCTCTGCCTGGGGACTGGGTGTTTGTGTTGGCCTCATCATTTCGTCATCACCATTCGTGACAGTGGTTAGGCCGGGCTGTGTACAAAAATTGGGCCACGTAAAAATCGGCACTTTGTACGGGTGCCGATGACCCCACTGTCGAGCGTCCTACAAACCGATCGTCATCGTCAATGAGGACCGTTCGGCATCTAACAACCCTACCACAACAGAGGTCAAAAATTAATTATGATTGTAGTGCTGCTCACACTACTAAATATTGCATTTTTGGGTAGCAACAACGTTATATTATGTGGCAGGTGTCATAAGAGCACAGTTAATAAAGTCATTTCATGAAATAATGGATAAACTAGGCACTCATCTTTTCGTGTTTCCCACGCTGGTCCCGTTGTGAACTCCTGGCTCGATCGTCCAAAATCTAGGTGGTGGTGATTCCGAGCTAGGATGCAAAGAGGCCAAGGTGCTATTCTGCGATATTCAAAAGTTTTATAGATGTGTTTCGTAAACCATTCTTGAAGATTAATCTTTTGGAAGTTAGCCCAATGGTGATGTAAAACAAGCAATCAGCACTCCGAATTTAAGTTACACTTCTTTTTTATTACTATTGTTGCAATATCACATAACTCACAAAACATCATTTCACAGTATAAAACATACTTGAAAATATCTTCCTCACTGTTAAAGTTCACATTTTATAAACTGACTACAATTTGTGTCTTTTCAACATGACGACCAAGACTTGACCTCTAATAACTGCTTACGCGCCCAAAAAATTAGAGTTACAAGTACGTCAAATATCATAGTGACAAAAGAAAGAATTCACATAAGACTAAATCATTGCAATATAAATATATTGATGTATCAAAGTACCTCTACATTAATGAAATCAAATCTGAATGTTGTCTCAGAAATATGTTAATTACTTTACAGAAACACAGTAGAATATTGCCGGTATCGAGAGTTTGAGGTGAGGTGCCGTAATGGTTATGTAGTTCAAGTACCATTACAGGCAGACATGGCTGTGTGTGGGGCACAACAGCAGCCGCCCGTTTCACGCACCCTTGCCGACTCCATTCGTCGGCACCGAGGGCCGGAAATGGCACACCGTTATTGCAACCGAATGCCCACCGAGCGATGACAGGTGGCCTCTCCGGACGAATCGCCTCTTATTCTCCGTCGGGGAGACGACTGTCGTGTACGGTGCGAAATGTCTGTAATAATTGTTGGAAGGGTCTGCGCTGGAGGAGGGAGAGTTGTGGTCTGGGAAACATTTTTGTGGCATTCCCCGGGTGATGTCGTCATTACGGAAGGCACAGCGGATCGACACGAGTATCGGTCTATCCTTTGGGACCACGTTCACCCCTTCGCGCAGTCAGTTTATCCTCAACACGGTGACGTCGACTGGCAGGACGGTGCGACGCGTCGCACAGCTCGCAGTGTAAGTGCGTGGTTGGGGTAGTGCTGCGATAAGTTCACTGCCCTCCCCCGGCCAGCAAACTTCGTGGATTTAAATCCGGTCGGTAACCTGTGGGAGCACCTCGATCGGGCTGTTTGCACCGTGGAGCCTCGATCGGGAAATCTGGGGCAGCTGGCCACTGCACTGGAGTCGGCACGGCTCCACGTCCCTGTCGGTACTTCTGGAACCTCATTGACTCTCTTTGTGCACGTCTCACGGTAGTCCACACTGCGAAAGGTGTTATTCCGGGGTGTATACGACCTGGGACAACCGGGAGATTCGGGAATTTTTTTTATCCAGGAGAAAACCGGGAAAAACTTCGGAATTTTTTAGAATTCTGGGATCTTTTTGTTTTGTTTTAGTTTTCAGTTAATTTTTTGTGTAATTTTGACTGGTAAGAAATAATAACCTAACAAAGGATATTACTGCATCCCGCTACTGCAGAATAATACTGCAGCAATAAAACATGAATGAGGGGAAAAAAATAAAATAAAGGAAATGTGCCATGTACACAACAACACAGTGCTCATACAAGCGTCTACCAGTAGAAAAATGTGTCAAAAGCTTTAGGAAGACTACGCAATGCTTCATAACAACGAATTGCCTCTGATGAGCGCGATGTCAAAACTGTTTACATTAGATTCGTGTGAGCAGTTGCCAGCGGACCCATGGGCGTGCGCAGTTGAGTCGCGCATGTACCCTTTCCCGCTTCTGGCTACAAAAGTGTGGCTGTTAGCTGTATAAGCAAGCAGCAAGATGCTACCCGGAAAATTTTTACTGGCGTGCGCAAGCTGTCAACTGCTGAAATGAACCTCTTTCTAACAGGTCCCGGGAAAATAATTGCGAATGATTGATTGAAAAGCATTACTTTCAAAGTAAATTTCCTTTTACGCATGATGAACAAAGTGCGAGAATGTGCGATGAATTTCTTAAATCGCTGAGCGTTTGACTCTCATTTAAAAATCAAGTATTTGAGGATGATCATATAGAAAAAGTTTCGAGCCCAGAAGATCAGACATTTATGTCGGTATTAAAACTTTTACTGGCACATTTGTGTGATGTATCCTATAGTGTAACACTCGCAAAAAAAAGGTCAACATTGTATGTGAAAGTTAAGCTTCTCTTGCAGCTTATTAATCGTTGAGACCAATATTATATGTGAAAGCTCTGCTTTTCTTGTAGCAACACAATGCAGATTAATATACACCATTAACTTTTTGTATTTGTGTGCACGCGCTACTTAACAGTGATAATGCTATTGGCTGACTACATCACGTGTCCTAAGCTCTGAATATCCACTATATCGGCTGGTGAAATCACGTGACGTGAGCTATGACTGGCTTGCAAAAGCACATCGCAATCTCAATTTCAATGCTTTGGAAAGTAACATGCGGTGTTTTGTGGAATTCGAATTTATACTTTCGTAATACAAAAATATACAGCGTAAATGGTCTTTTTTCTGAGTTTAGTTTTCAAAAGGGCTCAGAAATAAATAAATGTATAAAACCACAACCATTCAAAGGATTGATAAGTTTTACAGTTCCGAGGAACAGTATACTGTCACTTCACACGGAAAAAGTGTATTTTCACCCAGGAGAGAGTGTATTTTTAACCGGGAAATCCGGGAATTTTTATTCCTTGTCCTTGTATACACCCTGTATTCGGACTTCTGACAGGTGTTCACATTAATGTGACTGGACAGTATATTTTCTTTACATCTATAAATGCAGAGTCCTCTAAGAATGTGCATACACACTACCTCTTGTTGTCGGTAACGACTGTGGATTTTTACCCCGACTCCTTTCTTTTTCCATCCTGAACATTCCCAATAGATTCAAATCTGGCCTTCGACCTGTCAACAATGAAAATCGGTGAGAGATGTGCACCAGAACATAGATTATCTGACGGCTTCAGAATCACTGGGACTTTAGTGTGTTACAACGTACAATGCCATAACACTTCACTAGGTGTCCTTTTCTTTGCGAACTTTGACAGATGTGCACATCAAACACTGACATTACTGTGGTTATTCTCATAAAATTTTCCTACAATAAATAATTGTTCATCCAATGCCAGGGATTCTGTATTGCTTCTTCTGCTTATAAGCTCAAGCTGGTTTTGGAAATTGTTTACTATACATTCCTTGTATGCACTCATACCAAGTGTTACTGTATTTGGTTATTCTAGGTTCAATAGCTCTAGTTTTGGTTCTTGTTGGATTGTGTCATTTTTTACGTGGTTAACTCTTGAGTAGCCTTTTACTCATTTGTTGTTCTTAGAAATTTCATTTGTGCACTTTTTGCAGGTAATTAGCATTCATTCACACAAAAAAAAAATACTGCAAGGGCCATAGTTAAAAAAATTCTCGTTTTTTGTGTGGTTTGTAAACACATTATAAATGGTGCCACATATATTTCAAATCTAGCAAATTTTAAGTCTATATCTTTATTGCTGTTTGCTGTCCCAAATAATTATTTTTGAGTGAACCATATCTTTGCCCTAGAGAGTCATTACTTCTGTCTTGATTTTAAAAATCTCAGAGTCGTATTGTTTACAGAGCTATTTCAGCATAACAGTGCACATTGTAAGTCATTGTCTGCATGAACTAAAAACTAAAATAATTAATATGCTGTCTTTTGACATTTTAATACCTTTTTGTATGTGTTGCTTCCAGTTTAGAATACTAGTCTTAAAAAGAGTGGATGATATTGGTTGCAGTTGTTGTACTCGTTTATTTAAAAAAATTTCTTTGGTTCTTGTTTCATCTGTATTTCTTAAAATGTTTAATCCTTTGTATGTACCTTGTACTGCCTTTATTAATTTCCTAGCATATCCATTGCTTTCCACTATAGCCCAGATTTTGTATTTGTTCATTTCGTTAAATACTGTGTGCATTTGCAGGTCATACTCTTGTCTTTTCTATGTTAGCTGTTGCCGAGCAAATACATTGTCTGTGATTGATCATCCTTTTCTAAATGCGGTTTGTTCTTCACCAGTGAGAATATCCAAAATTGTTAACTGTACTAATTATGATTTTTGTATACACCTCTACAATTTTTAGAGTCACCTTGGTTGAACAGAGATATTACTTCTGCTGTTTCTGGTGAATGAGGTGTTTTACTTTTGTGTCGGCTTTGATTGAATGTGTATAACAAGTGTCCTTTGTAATATGAGGCCTCCAAATTTTTTAATAGCTCTAAATTTATCTTCATGGTGCCATTTCTTAAAAATTGTTTAACTTAAAATTAATTTTTTGATCTCACAATGGAACCCAATGGGTAATCCCCTTAAAAAGCAGTTTTTTTTATGAATCTTCAAAGATTGTTAAGTGTAAGTGATTTGTGAGTTAACAACAGTTGTCGTTAGTGGAGTGTGCAGCGTAGCAATCATGTCATTGTAAAGTCACTGTGTGAAATTTTGATGGTAGCAAACATTAAAAAAAAAATTCTGTTCAAATTCCAGTACAAATGTTAATCACAGATATTTAATCATATTTTTTACTAAAAATAACATACTATTATTGGTAGTATGCAAATAAACTAAAGTTTGGTAAAGTCATATACAAAATGCAGTTAGTGTTAAAAAAAAAAAAAATTATCTACGTGGACAAGATTATTTAAACTCTAGAAATAAACGAGCATTTTATTTTCTATTTGACATTTTGCGTTTTTGCACCCAAGTTTAATCTGTTGTGAATAGTGGCATTTTGTTGCAATTAAAAAGTAAAGTCTGCGGGGCAAGTTGGTGACTGGGCTACTGGTATGTCTCCAGGGAGAGCAGAGCCTTCCTATGTTGCAGCAATAGGAAGTGGATGGTTGTAGACCCATTGATGCGGCTGTCTTTTACTCTCTGGAAAGATCGCGGTACTCATTTTATACCAAGCCGAGCTGCGGCCATCCCAGAGAAACTGGAACGAGGAAAAATATCCTCCCCTCCCCCTCCTGTCCTGTTTCTGGGATTCAGCCCGAGACCTCATGGCTGCAATCTAGTGCTATACCAGCTAAATGACCACAGCCACAGTTTTGTGCAAGTAATTACTAAAAGTAGATGTTATTCTTATTAAAAATTATTATTCATTATTTGTTAACTGACATTTCTATTTATTTATAAATAGTGAAATTTTAATATAAGTAAGAAAAGTTTTGCTGTCAGTGAGATTTGAAGCTGGCAGTTTACAGTCGTGAGTCTGCTCCATTATGCACTCAGCTATCGAAAACTGTGTTAATAAGTGAAAATATTTTGTAATTGACAGCATCTGGGACTCTTCTAATCTTAAAAGGCGATTCTTTAAATTTTTTGTTATGGGAATTCTGTCATAGTGCTTTTGTTGTTGTTGTTGTTATTGTTGTTGTTCTGGTCTTCAGTCCTGAGACTGATTTGATGCAGCTCTCCATGATACTCTATCCTATGCAAGCTCCTTCATCTCCCAGTACCTGCTGCAACCTACATCGTTCTGAATCTGCTTAGTGTATTCATCACTTGGTCTCCCTCTACGATTTTTACCCTCCGCGCTGCCCTCCAGTACTAAATTGGTGATCCCTTGATGCCTCAGAACATGTCCTATCAACCGATCCCTTCTTTTAGAGAACTTGTGCCACAAACTCCTCTTCTCCCCAATTCTATTCAATACCTCCACATTAGTTATGTGACCTACCCATCTAATCTTCAGCATTCTTCTGTAGCACCACATTTCGAAAGCTTCTATTCTCTTCTTGTGTAAACTATTTATCGTCCACGTCTCACCTCCATACATGGCTACACTCCATACAAATACCTTCAGAAACGACTTTCTGACACTTAAATCTATACTCGATGTTAACAAATTTCTCTTCTTTAGGAATGCTTTCCTTGCCATTGCCAGTCTACATTTTATATCCTTTCTACTTCGACCATCATCAGCTATTTTGCTCCCCAAATAGCGAAACTCATTTACTACTTTGTGTGTCATTTCTTAATCTTATTCCCTCAGCATCACCCGACTTAATTTGACTACATTCCATTATCCTCGTTTTGCTTCTGTTGATGTTCATCTTATATCCTCCTTTCAAGACACTGTCCACTCCGTTCAACTGCTCTTCCAAGTCCTTTGCTGTCTCTGACAGAATTACAATGTCATTGGCAAACCTCAAAGTTTTTATTTCTTCTCCATGGATTTTAATACCCACTCCAAATTTTTCTTTTGTTTCCTTCACTGCTTGCTCAATATACAGATTGAATAACGTTGGGGAGAGGCTACAACCCTGTCTCACTCCCTTACCAACCACTGCATCCCTTTCATGCCCCTCGACTCTTATAACTGCCATCTGGTTTCTGTACAAATTGTAAATAGCTTTTCGCTCCCTGTATTTTACCCCTGCCACCTTCAGAATTTGAAAGAGAGTATTCCAGTCAACATTATCAAAAGCTTTCTCTAAGTCTACAAATGTGAGAAACATAGGTTTGCCTTTCCTTAATCTTTCTTCTAAGATAAGTCGTAAGGTCGGTATTGCCTCACATGTTCCAACTTTTCTACGGAATCCAAACTGATCTTCGCCGAGGTCGGCTTCTACCAGTTTTTCCATTCGTCTGTAAAGAATTTGCATTAGTGTTTTCCAGCTGTGACTTACTAATCTGATGGTTCAGTAATTTTAACATCTGTCAACACCCGCTTTCTTTGGGATTGGAATTATTATATTCTTCTTGAAGTCTGAGGGTATTTTGCCTGTCACATCTTGCTCACCAGATGGTGGAGTTTTGTCAGGACTGGCTCTCCCAAGGCCGTCAGTAGTTCTGATGGAATGTTGTCTACTCCTGGGGTCTTGTTTCGACTCAGGTCTTTCAGTGCTCTGTCAAACTCTTCACGCAGTAAGTATCATATCTCCCATTTCATCTTCATCTACATGCTCTCCCATTTCCATAATATTGTCTTCAAGTACATCGCCCATGTATAGAACCTCTATATACTCCTTCTACCTTTCTGCTTTCCCTTCTTTGCTTAGAACTGGGTTTCCATCTGAGCTCTTGATATTCATACAAGTGGTTCTCTTTTCTCCAAAGGTCTCTTTAATTTTCCTGTGGGCAGTATATCTCTTACCCCTGGTGAGGTAAGCCTCTACATCCTTACATTTGTCCTCTAGCCATCCCTGCTTAGCCATTTTGAACTTCCTGTCGATCTCATTTTTGAGACATTTGTATTACTTTTTGCCTGCTTCATTTACTGCAGTTTTATATTTTCTCCCTTCATCAATTAAATTCAGTATCTCGTCTGTTACCTAAGGATTTCTACTAGCCCTCGTCTTTTACCTACTTGATCCTCTGCTGCCTTCACTACTTCATCCCTCAGAGCTACCCATTCTTCTTCTACTGTATTTCTTTCCCCCATTCCTGTCAATTGTTCCCTTATGCTCTCCCTGAAACTCTGTACAACCTCTGCTTTAGTCAGTTTATCCAGGTCCCATCTCCTTAAATTCCCACCTTTTTGCAGTTTCTTCAGTTTTCATCTACAGTTCATAACCAATAAATTGTGGTCAGAGTCCCCATCTGCCCCTGGAAATGTCTTATAATTTAAAAGGTGGTTCCTAAATCTCCGTGTTACCATTATATAATCTATCTGATACATTCTAGTATCTCCAGGCTTCTTCCATGTATACAACCTTCTTTCATGATTCTTGAACCAAGTGTAAGCTATATTAAGTTGTGCTCTGTGCAAAATTCTACCTGGCGGCTTCCTCTTTCATTTCTTACACCCAATACATATTCACCTACTATGTTTCCTTCTCTCCCTTTTCCTACTCTCCCTTTTCCTACTCTCGAATTCCAGTCACCCATGACTATTAAATTTTCGTCTCCCTTCACTACCTGAATAATTTCTTTTATCTCATCGTACATTTCATCAATTTCTTCATCATCTGCAGAGCTAGTTGGCATATAAACTTGTACTAATGTAGTAGGCGTGGGCTTCGTGTCTATCTGGGCCACAATAGCACAAACATAGTGCTTTAGGAAATTGATATCAGGCTCTCTGTTTCCAGCCTTCTAAGGATGAAGAAATTGTAGGTGCCCAGTCTTTCAGATGCTCACGTCAGGCTGTTCTCGTATCTGGGATGTCGGTTACACAACTTCCACTGATAAATCTCCTATACATTAGTCAAGTGATTTATGTGCACATGGAATTTGACAGTAATGCTGCGATTTAAAACTGTCGTCAGTACGGGGACCTGGGCAAGTTGACGTTCCCCGGGAAGAAGACGTTCCACAACATGGAGCGTGCCGTGCTGGAGAAGAGGATGAAGATGCTCAACGACTACCTGCAAATCGTGATGCAGCCCGGCGTGGTGGGCTCGCACCCGCAGCTGCGCGACCTGCTGGCCGCCTTCCTCGAGCAGGGGGACTACGGCGGGGGTGGCAGCGGAGGTGGTGGGGGCAGCTCCGGCCTGGGGGTGGCACAGGTGTCCCACGCGGTGAGTGAGTGCTGCGGCTCTGCTGTGCTCTTCTCTGGCTGCCGACTCCCCGTGTCGTCAGCTCAAAGTGGCTTGCTCTACGTTTTTATTCTTGTCTGACCCACACGTCTCTCCTCTTCGAGGAAGTAACTTATAGTTCCGAAAGTGAGGGTAATGTGACTACTTTTCCTTTTACGTGAGTCTGTCAATAGTACTAAACATTCCACCTTCAATAGGTAAGTACTAACCAGTGATGAAAAAGTCAGCATAAATTTGAAAACTGAATAAATCATGGAATAATGTAGATAGAGAGGTACAAATCGACATGGGGTTTTATTAGAACCAAAAAGATACGAAAGTTCCAAAAATGTCCGACAGATGGTGCTTCATCTGATCAGAATAGCAATAATTAGCATAACAAAATAAGACAAAGCAAAGATGATGATCTTTACAGGAAATGCTCAATATGTCCACCATCTGTAAAGCATGTCCTGAGTTGGTGAGGTATTTGCGTCGGATGTCGTCTTTCGGCGTCCCTAGAGATGTTGGTCGATCAGGATACACTTGCGACTTCAGGTAACCCCAAAGCCAAAAATCGCACAGACTGAGGTCTGGGGACCTGGGAGGCCGAGCATGACGAAAGTGGCGGCTGAGCACACGATCACCACCAAACGACGCGCACAAGAGATCTTTCATGCGTCTAGCAATATTGGGTGGAGCGCCATCCTGCATAAACATCGAACGTTCCAGCAGGTGTTTATCAGCCAGCCTGGGGATCATGCGATCCTGTAACATATCGGCATACCTCTCATCCGTCACAGTAGCAGTTACAAAACCAGAATCACACATTTCCTCGAAGAAAAAAGGCGTGATAACGGTAGATGTGATAAATCCAACCCATACCATAACTTTCTCGTCGTGCTGTGGAGTTTCCACAATAGTTCTAGGATTGTCGGTAGCCCAAGTTCTGCAGTTGTGGGCGTTGACAGACCCTCGGAGCGTGAAATGAGCTTCGTCGGTCCACAACACGTTACTCAACCAATCGTCATCTTTCCGCCATCTTTTGAAACGCCCACAACGCAAATGCCCTTGGCTTCACTAAATTGCCAGGTAACAGTTCATGATGCCGATGGATTTTGTACGAATAGCATCGGAGGGTACGCCTAAGTGCCAACCCAGCAGTAGTGTACGGAATGCCGGTGCGACGTGCGACTGCACAAGCGCTAACTTCCCCGTGCACAGACGAACCCGCTACAGCCTCCATTTCTTCCTGAAGTGTCTCAGCAGCATTACGCCTTGTGCTCGGTCGGCCACTACGGGGTCTTTCGTCTAAACAACGCGTGGCTTCGAACTTCAAAATCATTCTCGCCACAGCTGCATTTGTCACCGGGTCTTTACCCATTCGAATCCCCTTCATACGGCGGTAAGATCGTAATGCTGAACTAGCACATTCCCCATTTTGATAATAGAGCTTCACTAAAAGCGCCTTTTCAGGTAACATCAACATGCTGCGACTGCTGGCGCATCTGATTCTCTCTCTCATTACATCTCCTTTTATACACGATTGTCATGCACAGTCACTGAAGTTTTGCTGCCCAGCGCCATCTGTCAGACATTTTATGAACTTTGTTGTTTCTCTTGTTGCCCCCCCCCCCCCCCCCATAAAACCCCATGTCATTACAAGCATGTGTGTCAATTTTTACCTCTGTATCTACCTTATTCTGTGCCTTATTAAGTTTTCAAATTTATACTGACTTTTTGATCACCCGGTACATTAATATATACTTAACCCCTTAGTGTAAAACCTGAGTTATATTGTTTTTATTATTTTGACAGCTGTTGTAGCCTGGCTGTCGCTCTTCAGTTGCGGTGGTAGCCACTAGATATTGTCTTTTCTGTGTGCAGCTTTGGATATTCAATGATGACATGCACACTTTCGGCCTCTCTCCTACATTGTTGGTTAGGCAATGCTTTCACAAAAAGATTAGTATAGTGATCCCCAGTTTGACATTGAATTTATTCTAAGCCGCACCTGAAAAATGAAACTCGAAATCGAGGAAAAAAAATTTTTCCCGAATCTAAGCCGCACCTGAAATTTGAGACTCGAAATTCAAGGGGAGAGAAAAGTTGTAGACCGCACCTCCAAATCGAAACAAAGTTGGTCCATAGTAACGTGAGACACAATTTAGGTCGAATGGATGAAGATACAGCTACAGTAGTTTGGTTCGAGTCGTAAGCTTAGCAGTTAAGCTTTACCAAGTAGCTATTGCTATGTGCCAGGCGCTCCATTCGTATTTATACGGTTACCCTTATTTTTTCCACCTGCTTCCTCTGGTTTGAATCGATTGCTTATTTTGCTTTGATTGATAAGTGCCACTCTCTTTGTTACAGGTGTTAAACGTCACTCAAAGCTGAAAATGCGTTATTGTACTGTGTCAGGCATTGTTTGTCGCATTCTGATAATGAGTGTTTATGACCTGTTGCCGTTCGCGGCACAAATTGCTTTTGTGCGGGCTACCGCCGCTTGCCAAAACAAAAAAAAAAAAAGAGAGAAAGAGAGAGATAGAGAGGAATTTTTCTCATTAGCAAAACAATGGCAAGTGGGTACTATTTGTTGTTACTTACACTGCAGCAGTCGTTACTTACAATGCGATGCAGTGTTCGAAACTTGGGGCAGAGAAAAAAAAAGCTCGTGTTCTACGTTTTTTAATTTATTTACTGAAGCAGAGGTTTTGGCACCAGTATTTATCTTTGTGCCTGCAAAGCATTCCTTTAGCATTACATACAGTATAACCTCGTTAGTACGAACTCGCATAAGACGAACTCACGGTTAATGCGAAAAAAATATTGGTTCCACCAGGAATACATTAGTTCTTATGGTATGTTTTATCGGTTAAGGCGAATTACAAACTCTGTTTCAATTCCAAGCATAATTAAATTTCACTGTAGCAAAAACTTCCGACCTTAGAGTAATCTAAAGCATTTTTTTTTTTTTTTTTTTCGTCGAAAATGAATGTAGGAAATGTAGCTACAAAGCTAATTATACTTATTGTTGACTCATTTTTAATGTATTGTAGGTCGGTAGCCGCGATTTATAACCTCAACAATCAGCGTATGCTGTACATTATAAGACATGCAGCAGAATTTAGGAATGTACTCAGTGCCAGATTTGACAGGTGTTCTGTTAGTTGTAGCCGTATCAAGTTGGAATACTGAATAAAAACTACAGTTACAACCAGTACCGTAGCACACGAAAATGGCAAAGAAGAAACAGACAGTTCTAAATGTACAGTTAAAGCTTAAGATTCTAGATGAAGTTGACCGTGGAACCAAGAAAACAGCAATTGCTGAGCAGTTTGGAATACCTAAATCTACTTTATCTACGATTATAAAGAATTGAGAAAAAACTATTAATGCTGTGGCATCAGGTTCTGGAAACAAATCTACACGACTTCGTATCACCAAGTATGAAGACATTGAGATGTTACTGCTAGAAAGGTTCAATCATATGCATGCATCTAACATACCTTAAACTGGTTCTGTGATTCAGTCAAAAGCAAATTATATTGCTAAAGATAAAGGCATCGAAGACTTCCGTTGTTCTGCTGGTTGGTTGTACCGGTTCCAAAAGCGACATTCAGTTTCATCTGTACAAATTTGTGGTGAAGCAAATAAAGTTGATGAAGAAAGTGCGAACAGCTGGTTGCATGAATTCAACCGAGTGAGGGAAAAGTATGCCTCATGTGACGTGTTTAACATGGATGAAACTGGATTTTTCTACAATCTTTTTCCATATCACACCCTGGGGATAAAAGGTGATAAGTGTCACGGTGGAGCACGAAGCAAACAACGTGTGACTGTTATACTTTGCTGTAATGCTGACGGCAGTGAGAAGTTTCGTCCCTGGGTTATCGGTAAATACGAGAAACCACATTGTTCTAAAAACATAAATATGGACACTTTACCTTGCATCTAGTCTCACCACAAGAAAGCTTGGATCGATGGCACATCATTTCGCAAGTGGATTCTTCGTTTCAACAGTCGAATGGTTGCTCAAAATAGACATGTTCTTCTTACATTGGACAGGGGTACTGCCCATAACATTCATGATCTGAACCTATCGAACATAAAGGTTCAGTTTTTTCCACCCAATGCCACAAGCCGCTTTCAGCCTTTGGACCCAGGCATAATCTCTCTCATAAAGAGAGCTTATTGTAAGCAACTTCTAAGAGCTGCAATTCGTGCTGCTGAAAACAATAGTGGAACCCCAAATTGGAATCTGCTTGACGCAATAAAAGCCATCGCAGCAGTCTGGAACTCAGTATCGCCACATGATATAGGGAAGTGCTTTAACAGAGCTTGGAGACATAGCAACACTGAAGATGTCCACGAGTTAGAAGATGCCACTTCACCTGATGAATGGACAGTTCTGCAGGATGTTGCGAACCCTGGGATTAGTTTCGAAGAACTCATTAGTGTAGACGACGATGTTGCCATATGTGCATCTGTGGAATCGGATGTGCCAAAAGCTGTGAACGAGCAGCAAGAAGGGCCATCATAAGAGAGTGAAGAGCACAAGAATACAGATACCATTCCACCTACCTGTCAGGAGATGTTTACAGCCTTGGATTGTTTAGAACGGTTCACTTCAACATCTGACGTCACTGCTGGGTTTGTGGATGCTATCATTACAATTGGTTGTGAAATTACAAAATATTATCGTTCCCATGAACCTCAACGAACCATGACTGAATTTTTGCCGAGAAAGTAACTTATATAATTTGTGAGTACTTTTTGTTTTACAATCACTTTATAGTGTTATAAGACTACAATAAGATGATTGATAGTGTAGTGTATTACACATTAGTTTACTGCTGTACATGTGTACTTATTAAAATCTGTGTTTTTCACTTAACATGAATTTTTTTGACACGAACTCCTGATTTTTCGGTCCTTTGGATTCGTGTTAACGAAGTTTCACTGTATATTAGACGGCACAAGTTAGTTGTCATGGCACCTACCAACATTCTCAGAACTTACACTTACTTTGCACTCGATTGTAAGCCACAGGCAGTTTTTTGGCTTACAAAAACCAGAAAAAAAGTGCGGCTTAGATTCGAGTAAATACAGTAGCGGTTTAGGGAGTGACGACAGTTTGTCAGTCGAGTGAGAAGTGCTCTACAGTGGTACGAGGTAAATAGGTCGAATGTGCTCCGGACAGCTCTTCCAACATTCCTGTTTGCAATAAACTGTTGTGAAGTATACGGGCAGACTTTATAGCTACACAGAAACTAAAAAATGACTTCAAGTTTCAGTATATTTTAGTCGAAGTTCAGTGCAAAAGTGCACTTTGGATTTTGTTATTGCCATTTTCAGAATTTTGTAACTCTGGTTTTGAGATTTAAAACTTGTCTTTACATGTCTGTATGTAATGTCATTCGTTACAGGATGTTGCAACGTTGTGTGGGGCAGGGGAGTTCTTAGGTTAAGTACACGGTGAGCAAATAATATTTCATTTGCGTCCAAATACGAAGGCGGCTCAAATATAAACAGAATTTTATCTTTTATTTAAATTCGTGTATTGAAAAGCTCAAGGCAACTATAATTTATTTTTCCTGCTTTGGAAATGCATTTGTCCCAGTGTATGGACACCTTTTTGATGCCCTCATCATAAAATGAACTGGGTCATGTCGCGAGCCAGTTGCGCATGAAGTCTTCCACACTCTCCTCATCTTCAAATCGCCGTCTTCCTAGAGCATCTTTAAGCGGTCCGAATAAATCGAAATCGCAGGGAAATAAATCCGGGCTGTAAGGAGGATGATCAAGTGTAGTCCAGTGCATTTCCCGTAGCTTGAAGGTAGTGAGAGGAGCAGTATCGTGGAGGAGGATGACCTGTCAAATTGATTGGTCTCGCCTTTTGCGGTGATATGCAACTCTTGCCTATTTCAACAGTTTTCAGTAATAAGCAGCATTGATCGTGCGTCGCTCGTGCAAAAAATCAATCGGCAAAATGCCTCGCTATTCGAAAAAATGGTTGAAAGAACCTTGCCTGCTGACAGTCGAGTCTTGGTGTCCACTGTTGCTGCCTCCCCTTTCCTCCGCTACTCCTTACTGGCTCGTTTGGATTCTGGAGTGTAGTGGTGAACACACGTTTCGATGCAGGTGACGATCCGACTCAAAAATGCGTCACCTTCTTCTGGAAACCTTGCTGTAAGCCTCTGACAGAGCTCCAAACGTCTCAACTTCAGATTTTCGGTCGGAAGTTTAGGGTTCTATGTGGAACACACTTTACGGAACTGTAGGTAGTTGGTGATGATTGCTTGACAGCTCCCATAACTGATTCTGACTTTTTGTGGAGCTTCTGATACTATCATCTATCAGGATGTTTTTGTTTGTAATGTTGGTCCGAGTACGGCGATCGTGTTGCTGATTTTCCACATGTTCTCATCCTTTCTTGAACTTTGTGTGTCAGGCAAATACACGCACCCTTGATTGTGTTTTACCACCGAGCTGTTCAGTCAGCCAGCAAATTTCTGCCATCGTAACTCCTTTATGAGCAAGAAAATTAGTAATTATGTGTTGCTCAATGGAGGGGTGGACCTGTTGCTCAGACGTCACGAGTGTTACTGACGAAACGGCGGAAAATATCTAACAGCACGCTCTCCTCACTTCTAATGGTCCCACCTAAGCATAGCAGAAACACGGGGCCAGTCCTACCAGCTGTTGATGTTCAGGAACAAAAATCCCATCTATGTATTCGATCCCCCCCACATATGTTAATCGTCTTGTTGTTGTTGTTGTTGTTGTTGTTGTCTTCAGTCCTGAGATTGGTTTGATGCAGCTCTCCATGCTACTCTATCCTGTGCAAGCTTCATCTTCCAGTACGTCCTGCAGCCTACATCCTTCTGAATCTACTTAGTGTATTCATCTCTTGGTCTCCCTCTACGATTTTTACCCTCCACGCTGCCCTCCAATACCAAATTGGTGATCCCTTGATGCCTCAGAACATGTCCTACCAACCGATCCCTTCTTCTAGTCAAGTTGTGCCACAAACTCTTCTTCTCCCCAATTCTAATCAATGCCTCCTCATTATTTATGTGATCTATCCATTTAATCTTCAGCATTCTTCTGTAGCACCACATTTCGAATGCTTCTATTTGTCCATACAGTAAAGCTGCATGCCCTCGGGAAAAATTACGGCTGTAGTTTCCCCTTGCTTTCAGCCATTCGCAGTACCAGCAGAGCAAGGCCGTTTTGGTTAATGTTACAAGGCCAGATCAGTCAATCGTCCAGACTGTTGCCCCAGCAACTACTGAAAAGGATGCTGCCCCTCTTCAGGAACCACACGTTTGTCTGGCCTCTCAACAGATTCCCTTTCCGTTGCGGTTTGCACCTACGGTACGGCTATCTGTATCGCCGAGGCACGCAAGCCTCCCCACCAATGGCAAGGTCTACGGTTCATGAGGGGGGTCTGTTAGCGTACTTAAATAGTGTTCTACCTATATTGCAATACTTAAGATTACAAGATTCACTGATATTGAACCACAGTTTCAAATACCATAACAATCCGTAATAAGTCAGTTACGCGGTGTGTTGCAGCTGGACAGCCTGGTGGTGAACCCGTTGAAGAACTCGATGCGATCGGTAGGCCAGGCGGTGCGCACGGTGCCCGACAACCTGCTCAGCACCGTGGACGGCGTCGTGGACGGGCTGAGTCGCGTCTTCGGCAGCAGCGCCACGTCCGGCAGCCTGTCGGGCTCCTCCCACGGCTCCGGGAGTGCCTCGTCTCTGGCGGGGGCGGCCGCGACACCCGCGCTGTGCGAGGCTACCAAGGTCGGCGCCTCTATCGACACGGAGGTGAGTCCGGGGTGGCGATTCCTCTGGAAAATCTAATAAATTGGAAAATGTTATACAAATTTACTTCATTGTAAAAGTCAGATCAATTTTGAGGAATTATGGGAGATTGGTGGGCGTTAAACTGTTTACTGGGGGAAGTGATCGTTCTGAGTCAGCACATGGTTGCCCTGCTATTCACCCTTAACTGTTTGGGATGGGGTTCGTAAAACCGACTGTGGATTATTCTTCTTACCATGCCACTCTGAAGTGGGAAACATGAAAACCTAAATCTTCCTGTGTGCTGTGATTTATTTTATTGCAGTTGTCATTTCTCCTAATCTAGGTGCAAGTCGAGAAATTATTGAAACTTTGTGAAAAGGTCTCGCGCCGGAGTCTGAGAACCCGACCCGTCTCGCTTATTGTATCTCTGACACTCTCTCGCCAATTTTGCAGTACTTCAATATATGCTGCCCTTCTTTAAATTTTTTTGATGTCCTCTGTCGGTACTATCTGGCAAGAATCCCGTACTGTGCAGCTGTATTCCACTAGAGGGCAGACAGTTGTCATGTAGCCAGTATCTTCAGTGGATTTATTGCATCTTTTAAGTTTTGTGCCAATAAAACACCACTGTGTTTGGTTTACCTTCCCCGCATTTTCCATATCATGGCTCCAGTGTAAGGTATTTGTTTATTGTACTCCTTAGGTACTTAGGTCAGTGCACAATGTTTAAATCTGTTATTTACTGTGTAACTTAAATGTAACAGAATGTTTGGTACTTGTGTGGAGGAAGTTGCTTTGTATTTTTTGGATCAATTAGCACTTTTCATGTCATACAATAACTTGTCTACATCATTTTGCAGTTTTTTAAATATTCTGATCACTTTTGCAGATGATAAGAGTGCCACAAAAACTGCAAAATATCTGAGAGCACTACTCATATGGTTTCCTAATTCTTTATGTAGATTAAGAAGAGCAGAGGGCATGTAAAACTTCCTTGGGGAACCTCAGATGTCATTTCTCTTTCACTAATGAAGTCCCATCAGGTACTACAAACAGTGGCCTCTCTTGACGGGAACTCGTGCATACAGATGCTCAGTGGAGACAATACTGTATAGGCAGCAGAGCAGAAAGTTACATATTTAGCTTTTTATACTTTTTTCTTTCTTAGTTTGATTCTTGAATTCCATTCCTGTATTTGAATAAAGTTGGTGCATAAGTTTTTATAGTTTTTGTTTTGCATGTTGGTATCCCGGTTGCTGTGTGTTTATTTATCGTCATTTTTTATTTGTAGTTCTTTGTTCCTGCTTGAGTTTACATATTGTCGTTTTATCTTTTGGACATAGTGAGTACAGCTGTGGAATCTCAGAAACAAGAGTGCCAAGCAGAGGAATTGGAATATGTCTGAACTATTCTTCTGTTTGTGTTCAATAGAGGGGGATAGCAGTGAAGGCAGTCAGAAACTTTCGTGCCGTGTATGGGGATAACACCACCGGACAGAGCTTGGCAAGAAAATGGTTTTCTCATTTTAAGGAGGATTGTTTTGGAATTAGTCAGTCTCCACCTGCAGAAAGACCTTCGGGGTTCGGTGAAGATTGTTTAAACACATTAATCCGCAATGATCCTCATCAGTGTACTTGAGAACTGGCAAATGTAATAACTGTGATCATTCCACCATTGTGCAGCATTTGCTTGCAGTGGGGAAGGTTCAAAAATGCTGTGTACGGGTACCTTGTGCTGTAAGCCGAGATCATAAAACTAACCAAGAGGGCATATATCCATCACTGCTTGCTCGTCATCAATTGGCTCGTGAACAACACTGAGCATTTCAGTCCTGTCTCATTACTGGTACAACAAATGGTATCTTTACGCTAATTGTATTGGTTAGTAAAAAAAATGGGAGAAGAGAGACCGTGAAAAAGGGAAAGAATGAAAGAAATTCAGATCGGACTTTGTATTACGGAAAAGCTATCGGACTTCGTTATTCGGAAAAGCTATTGTTGGGGTGGTCCTTGTGGCGTTTTTGAGCAAAAGTTAAACCAATTTTCACTACAAAAGTTATTGAAAAGAAACAGAGAATAACAGAATGTAACTGACAGGGGGAAATGGCGTAGCTTAGAGTTCATTCTTTACCAGGTTAACATGTCTTCTTTCGGGCGGCGTCCACGTCTTCAAAAATCTCCTTCATTTCAGCGTGAAAAAATCTGCTCCGAAATCTTGTAATAGTCCAGGGTTCACTAATTTATACCAAATAAAATCATCTTGATACTGTATGCAATTTAATTCACTTTGCTACTTCCATCCACCAAATTTCTTAATAACTTCCACAATGTCTACACATTACAATCAGATCAAGATTAGCCATTAAGTTTTTTACGTCAGCATCTGATCACGCCTGCCTTAAGCTTCGGCTAACAAGAGACAATTGAAACAGAATAAAAAAACAAAAAAGAGTTAACAATTTTGGTAGTTTCTCTGCCGTCGAGCGCTCATACCGCTGCGACGGGATATTTTTATCTGAGGGAACGAGTGTAGCGCGGCGAAATTCAAAGTCCCGCTACATCGCCCCCTCGACTGTCACGCTAAAACATTTAGCGTGGCAGGCTAGCAAACAATAGAATAGATATACCTAAATGTCTATTATACATATTTTCCCAGGAAACGCCACGTGCATACTTAGAGTATTATCTTTGCCAATACTTGGTTTCTAAATCTATATACTACATACACTTGTTACAGTTTTGATCCTTTTTAGACAATTAATATATATATGTTTACACAGTGTGTGTTTGAGCCAGCTGCTCACCAGCGCAGTTAATGTTGTGCGCTTCCAGTTTTGGTTTCCCAATTCACCTCTGGCAGCACGTAGTCTTTGCGCATGTGCAGTAGCATCACTGAATTTCGCGTGCGGCAGTTTCAAAATCGCTGTGTTATGACAGTCTTCAACAGTATTCGCTCTCACATAGTGTCCATTACAAGTTGTTATTCCAGCATAAATGGCGTGTTAAGTTCGGTGACACCATAAAATTGAGCGTGTGCGTGATCTGAAGCAACATCCATGTCTTCTGTTACGACACAACACTCCAGGTCCTTGTGCGTTTTCATGACTATTGTTCCCGGGGCATATATGGTCGATGTAGTTTTTAGCCTCCACATCGCCTACGACAGGTGCTGAGTTTATTGTCTCCAAGCATCTGAAGGCCGGCCAGGAACAACGGCGTCGATGTTCGCGAAGGTAGGTGTTTCACCACATTGTTTACACTTGCCAACAAACGTTCATTTGCAGTGTGAAAATCCTCATTATCGTCGAAGTAAATTGCAGTTTATATCGATTTCCAAACAGTTATTTGGTTTATGCGCCATAAGTTTCACAAACAACACAAAATTCGTCGTTTATAACGTTCACTGTTTAACACAGTTTGCAACACTTTTTGCCACATTTGCATTTTAACAGTTCACTTTGTCCAAGCATGTTTACATCGTTAATTATGAAAGCTTACATTTCGTGGTCACGTTTCAAAATATGTTGACAATATGCAAAGTTTTAACACATATACAAATACATATAAATTTACAAGAATATACACGTGAAATATTTACACTAAAAAAAAAATTATACTAAGTCCCATTGGCTTTCTTTTATTGGGGTTTATGGTCATTTTGATTTTCTTTATTAAGGTTGTGACGTGCCAAGGGATATAAGACTTAATGTTTAAAGCACGGGCTTTCCTTCATTTATTATTTCTCTTTTTTTTTTTAATTCCATATCTTGGCTAGTGGTTGACCAGGCTTGTAATGCCATACTCAGTTTTCTTCATGTCTTTTTATTCATACCTGAAAGTTTACTGTCACACAATATATTCTTACATTCCATAAACAAACAATACCCAGCTGCAGTACGTGGTAGGATAATGGAGAAAGAAAGAAAGATAGACTGGAAGAAACTATTTACTACCTAAAAACTGCCAAATCCTACTGCTAATACAAAAAAAAGAGAACACAATACGTTATAATGTTTGCATGACCTTCAAGGGGTGTGTGAAAAGGGGTGCTTACAATTTACCAAATCATGGGTAAATGTAAGTGTCCTGACGTCAAGTCTGTGTAGCGTAACATCATGACAGATTCTCTGTTTGTGTTGTGATTGTTCATATGACTTAGTGTATTATACCTTAACAAATCCTTGCACGAGTGAATCGCATATCTGCTCAGTACTTCCTCAATATCTCCACTTCTTGTGGATACCGTCTATACAAATGGAAAATGTATCTCAGAGATTGTCTCTCTCATAATGTGTATTATATGATAACATATCAAATTTCCTCTCAAGAGTTCAACCATGAACTTTCTTCTACTTTAATGAAGGTTAAACATTATGTATGTTGTGTGTATATACATCATTTCTATCTATAAATCATAAATAAAGAACATATTATTATAATTGACAGTAAAATGTCTCTTTCTCACTGTCCGTTGCTCGACGTCGGTTGCACGGGTGGTCACTGCTCCTTTGCACTTACCTTGCATAGCCTGAAAAGTCAAATGTCTTCAACGTAGATGTAATTTTGTCATCTGTTCGCTTAAGTGGAGGTGTTGTACGAGTCGCAAAACGGCCTTAATAACTCTCCTATCTTTTGCTTCCTCAGGGTTTTCTGTCATGTGTAAGTAGAATAAAGGCTAACATGGCACTAAATTTCACTTTCGTAAAAAAATTTTTTATACAAATGCATTCACATAAGGGCTGTGTAAAAACTATATTTCAACTTAAGTTCCTTAAAATATCATTCTCCTGTCTGAACACGAACTATAAATGTTTTCTTCCACACAATGGCTTAACAAAACTTAACGAAATGTTACAAAGTTACACTTCTGAAATAAATTAAAGCTAATGTGTTTCCAAGTTACATTCTTATTACGCTTCTTTCAACAGCTGTAATCACCATTATGTTCACTCTGCTTTTCTTACATTCGTTCATTTTCAAGGGCACTGTAAATAGATTCACCTTTAACGCCTTGTACTCGCGTGTTTTAACTCATCACAAATGTTTTCTTTCAAACTGAAATCCTTATGTAATCTTAAAGATGTAGACTATTTACTCACTTCTCTATGTAGCACAATATTACTAAAACATTCTCACTCATTCCTTACTCACATATTCATCATAATATATATATATCCTTATACATTAAATATATTCCTCATCAAACATTAATATATCACATACGTGGGGCCATTTGGCCCTTCCATTCTCGTAAAACTCCAATAATATTTTCCTCAAATAATCTCTTGTATCCATCAACTACTTCTCAGTAACTTACCTTCTTATATTAACCTAAATATTAACTCATTCATACTGATAATTCATTCTTACGTCCTCATTCATTCTGCTACATACATATGCCATTACTGGTCTCAATAGCTATTATTTCCTCTCATTGTAGTGCCTTGAAATAACTAACTAGTTGTTGATTCACCTTATAATTTACAATTAACAACCAATGTAACCTGCGTAGGTCTCATTCCTATATGAATATCTTTTCTCATTTAGTAAGTGTACTCACCTGGGTTTACTTTCTCTTCATAATTATGTGTACAAGTGTAACTGCAGTATATAATTTCCATAAATGAATGTTTGTGTTCTTATGCTGTATAACTTAATGTTCGTGTATTCAATACAAATATCTATGATCTCGTTTTCACAGCAACTTGCTCATGTTCAACTTAGTTATCATTATATTATGTTGTTTTAGTGCACAAAGGGTTTCAAATGTCTGTGGGGATGCAGCCCCCTCGGCTTGTGAGATAACGGGTATTCTAGGGAGTAACAACCTGGGTGAGGTATGCTTGCTATTCTGAAAGGACCTGAACATAATAGCTGTCATTTTCTGTTCAGTTGTTTTAATTTTGTAGACTTGGGATGTGAACGCAAAATAACAAGGTCATCAACGTGATAGGTTTGTTAATTCCTGTTCTGCTGTCATTTTGTCGTCGTACCTGAGGAAACAAACCGTCTCAGCCGCTGCGCTCTTACAACACCTCACGACCGAAGCACGAGCGCTTAGCTCGGTCGTCGACTGTTTTCCGTCGTCTGCTGTGTTTGGCCGGGTTCATTGACCAGCTCCAGTATGTTTACATTCCGGCCGGTTGGCGCCCACGCGTCAGCTGATGGCGCGCCGCAATTGTTGTTGCTACTTCGTGGCGGGGAGTGCATAACTGTACTAGGGAACGGCGGCGGATTCCGTGGAGGGTTATGATTTGTCATGCGTGAATTTTGTGTGTTCCACATATTCTGTCGGTGATTGTTGGGATTGGTATTGTTTTGGTGGTAATTGTCTGTTATATGTCATGTTCCTGTCAAAGTAGCCCGCGTTGTACCGGTTTTTCTCACGTCTCCTATTGTTGTTGTTGTTGTACTGTCTGTAATTTTCATTTTGCTTGTAGTTACCATTTTGATATGGGTGATAATTATTGTTATTATTCCTATTCCACGAATTTCTGCGGTTGTTCCTAGCGTCATACACGTTTCCATTTGAGTACGTTTCGCGCGCAGGCACCGTATTGTGTCGCGGCGCGGACGGATGGTTCCACCAACCACCGTCACTACGGTTCCTTTGGGGTGGGTGCTGGTTTTGGTTACTAATATGAATAAAATTTGAATGGCGTGAATCGCCTCTGTAAACTACGTCCATTTGATCTAAGAAGTTTAAGAAAGTCTTAACGTCATTCTCCGGTACTCCTATTAATCTGTCTCGGTATGGAAAGGGTAAGTGGCTCTTTAAAGTGTCAATTATCGCTGACAAGTCGGCTGGTTTGGACCAGTACAGTGTCTTGTCTAGGTACCTCTCAAAGTATTGTCTTAATGTCTCTTTATTAGGGTCATAGGTCTCGGGGTTGCACACTTCTCTCCTTAGACTCTGTTGCTCATTCTCGGACCAGAATTCGTCCAAGAAGGCTTGTTCGAACTGTTCAGACGTAAGGCATCGCTGTTTCATAGCGGCACCCCACTTAGCTGCTCGTCCTCTCATGAGATTGGTGACGTATCTGATTTTATCGACTTCCGACCAACTACGTGGAAAAACACCGTCAAATGATCTAATTAACACAATAGGGTGGACTTTGTGCTTGTCCTCACTGGAAAATGTCTGGAAATACCCATGTCTTACAAACGTGTCATCGGCCATGCCGGTTGGCATAACTGTATTGATGTGATTTAGGTCACTTGCTACTCTAGGTGTGGTAACGTAATATTGCTCGTTGAGTGGAAAAGAAAGCGGCACATTGTAATTTTGATTTGAAATAGGTGATTCTAAAATAGGTGGTGATCTGTCTGTGTCATTAGCCATGGTTTTAGCTGTTTTGTCGTTTCCTGACGATGCGTTTGCACCTATCGCCAAACACGGCACAACATTGTCTCGTAATTTTGTCACTTCGTTTTGTATGTGTTTTGTCTCGTCTTTAACATGTGTCTTTGTTTTTGAAAGTATGTCTTCTGTAATTGTTTCAAGTTTTTTGTCCAGATAGTCATCACACAATTTACATTCATGTACAATTCTTTCGGCCATGTTGGTGTCGCTGTTTAGTGACGCGAGGTCCGCTCGATCTTCTAGTTTTTCTATCTTTTCTTTGAGATGGGTTTGTTCAAGAACTACCATAGTAAGTTGTTGGGTAATATTTCCCACTTCTTCAGTCAGCTTTTCTTGGGTGGAGCTAGCTGAAGTGTGGGCCTGAGCTAACTCTTCCACACAAGTGTTCACTTCCTGCTGCACATTAACTATTTGAGTTAACTGATTCTCACATCGGGTGTTATTGTTTTTTGTTTCATGTGTGAATGTAACCAAAGTTTCTTCCTGTTTAGTGACTCGGTTGGACAAAGTTTCAAATCTCTGGCTGAGCTTTTGAGTGGCGTTATTTAATTCTGCCATCTGTTTTGTCGTTCGTTCAAAATTTTCGGTCATAGTACGGTTTAATACGTCAAATTTTTCGTCGCTTTTATCTAGCCTTTGTTTAAAGTCCTGACCAAGTGCGTCCAGTTTTGCGTCAATTTTCTGACTAACGTCTCGTTTCATGTCTGCAAATAACTCTAATAGTCGGTCCAGTTTGTCAGTTTCCTGTGTCCGATTTCTGTCACATTGCTGAATTTGTCTCATATTCGGTTCTGACATTGATGTTAACAATGGCGCTGACGGTCTAGTCTCGCGTCCATTCCACATTTCGTCATTTAAAGTCGCCATCTGTGTATTATCACAAATGTTGCGAGTTTGAGGCAAAATCATTGCATTGATCTGTGAACTGGTCCATGGAGGGAAACGCGGACTTTCTTGTTGGTTGAAAGATGAATCTACTTCACTTAACTCATCTGCCGAAACTATCTCTACCTTACCGCGTTCCATTGTAATAGAATGTATAATCGTAAGTCAAAAAGGGAATAATATAAGTCTGATTAATAAAAATTTGACTCGAATTTAGGTTGAAATATTTTCTCGTCAATGTAAATGATTGCTCTATTGCAAACAATGATTGAGAAAGCTGCAGCAGGGCGTACAAAATTTTTCGTAACAAATGACTGTTTGGCTGTCAAATTCACGATCTTCATATGCTACAACAATACTATAATTACCACAAACTACAATAGAGATAGATAATTTTAGAAAAATCTAGAAGAAGACTACAGGATGTGTGGAAAGGGAAAAATGGATTCTGCAGTTGGCTATTGAATGCTTGAATGAAACATCATTGTGTGACTCACCATTAAATTTTCTGTCCTGCAGCGGCTGGTCAAACACTTCTGCGTAAATCGTATTCGTCAAAATATGGATTTTCTTAATATATCTCCATTGGATAATCACCAAAAGTCCTCAAAATAACAGTTTTGCATCAACATATGCCATGCAAAGAAAAACAGATTGAATTAGTTACAAAAATTCTTTACAATATTGTTGTATAATCATTTGCTTAGGTACAATAAAGTTGGTGTTTTCGTTACCCTTTAAACTTCAGGATTTTTGGTTATTCTCTGTTGGGAAAAAATACAAATTAAAGTTTCAAATTTGCTCAAAAACGACACATCCGAAAACTGCGTCCTGTCGCGGGAGCCAGTTGTATTGGTTAGTAAAAAAAATGGGAGAAGAGAGACCGTGAAAAAGGGAAAGAATGAAAGAAATTCAGATCGGACTTCGTATTACGGAAAAGCTATCGGACTTCGTTATTCGGAAAAGCTATTGTTGGGGTGGTCCTTGTGGCGTTTTTGAGCAAAAGTTAAACCAATTTTCACTACAAAAGTTATTGAAAAGAAACAGAGAATAACAGAATGTAACTGACAGGGGGAAATGGCGTAGCTTAGAGTTCATTCTTTACCAGGTTAACATGTCTTCTTTCGGGCGGCGTCCACGTCTTCAAAAATCTCCTTCATTTCAGCGTGAAAAAATCTGCTCCGAAATCTTGTAATAGTCCAGGGTTCACTAATTTATACCAAATAAAATCATCTTGATACTGTATGCAATTTAATTCACTTTGCTACTTCCATCCACCAAATTTCTTAATAACTTCCACACTGTCTACACATTACAATCAGATCAAGATTAGCCATTAAGTTTTTTACGTCAGCATCTGATCACGCCTGCCTTAAGCTTCGGCTAACAAGAGACAATTGAAACAGAATAAAAAAACAAAAAAGAGTTAACAATTTTGGTAGTTTCTCTGCCGTCGAGCGCTCATACCGCTGCGACGGGATATTTTTATCTGAGGGAACGAGTGTAGCGCGGCGAAATTCAAAGTCCCGCTACATAATGTAAAGAAAAGAAAGCAGCTACTCCCCGTACAAAGACCTGTACACACCTACAAAAGATAGTGTGATGCATCTGATGCAACAGTGACGATGTGGTGTTCCGTGAATTGCTTTCCTCAGGTTGGGAAGTCATTCGACGCCCACCTTATTCACACAATCTTGCGCCCCCAGTTTTTTGTCTTTTCTCCTCTCTGTTGAATAACTTTCAAAGAACTTCCTTTCCAGATGAAAATGCATTCCAATCGTGGCTTGTAATTTTTCCTCCTATCTTTTCTACGTAATTCTGTAGCTCTCAATTTGTTCGAGCAATCAATAATTCATGATAGGAAACACAGTCATAGCTCAGTCACTCAAAATGATTCTGAAATTTTACTTGTTAGAATGAAATCAGGCAATGATTCTTCTTCTCTGCAGGCTCGTGCTTTGCGGCAGTCTGCTAATCTGTACAAATAAAATGCCTCGTAATTTTGGGAGCGTTGTATAATCAGTCGGGAAACCTCATATCAAGCGGATATTTGGCTTTGGTGAAGTTTAACCTTCCGAAGAAGTAATGGAGCTCTTGGATTATTAAATTCAGGTTCGTATCCAGTCTTTCGGAAGTTCCCTTCTGATTAACAACTACGCAATATATCGATAAATATCATTAATTCTCAAATTTCAAATACACACCAAAAGGGGCAATCTATATATATTTCCTCTTAATCGTACGGTTCGTATCAGTTATCTTCTGTGATAAATCTCAATAATCAGATTACAGTTCATCCAAACCAAGCTCAGGCTAATTGGCACGAAGACAATCTCGGAAGCTCCCATTCTTTTTTTTCTAACAACCACCAGAGAGAGTACTACAAAGAATACTTATGCACTCATGGCATAGCTATTGTATGAACTACTTTTCGCATGGATTCTGCGAGTATGAAGATAGAAAATTAGTAAACGTCATTCAAGGGTAGAATTGTATCTGAATAATTCATCGAATGTAGAGAGATATTACAGGCTTAACAAGTTCTTCACTTCAAAACCACACGATTCCCATAGTCGCGGAGTCGAAAAGTCACTCCACCTTTGGCAGACAGTTGTAAATAGTTAAGGAGAATATATTATTGATGACTACAAGCTCTGTTATGTGTATGTGTCGTGTTTCGTCATGTTTATTAAACATATGGAAAAATCCCATAAAAGTATGCACAAACATAGTATTTAAGAAGTGTAATTTCGTGTTGTAATAACTCTGAAGGTTAGATTTGTGCAGTTTATAGCACAGTTGTAATTTTTTTGGAACGGCCAGGTTTGCAGCTCAGTAAGGTATCGGCCTCAGGTGGCGATACGTCAGTAGAGCAGCGAGCTGTGTGTTTACGTTGCTTTCTGTGCATTTATAGTCAATTGAGAAGTGAGTCCTACTTGGACTGAAAGGATGTGTGCACATTGTATACGGATGCGAGAGAAACTGCCTACAGTTTGTGAACAGCTTTTGGCCACGAGGCTCCTACCTCAGGGTGTAGCAGTGGCACAGAAACTGGTGCGTCACCCGGAGCACCTGAGGTGAACCTCGTTTCACCCGAGGGCTCTTCTGCCGCGGGACATTCTGATGAACCCGATACGCTAGATCCACCCTCACCACAGTGTGAATGGCAGGTGGTAACGTTTTTGCATCATTCGAAGTGGATAGACAGTACGGACGTTGGATGTTTACCCGTGTGAGTGAATGGGTGGCCATTCCTTCATCACAGTCCGAGCAGGCACATGCAGGTAGGGGTTTGCCAGTTATTGGAAGCTTCAATATTTCACTTTATGGAGCCCCTCAGGAAGGTAGTGTTCGGGGGGTGCAAAGAAAGCTAATGTGCACTCAGTAGGTCTGCCAGTTGGCCTCTTCAGAGATGTGGAGGAGGTGCCGCCTGCGGCTATCGAGCATGCAGGGTGCAGTCGTCTGCCAGTTGTGGCTCACGTCGGCCCTGGTGACACCTGTCATTTGGGTTCTGAGGTCAGTTTGTACAGGCAGGGTGGGACTGCTGTAATTCTCTGTACGGGAAGGTCAGAAACAGATAGTAAGTGTGCTGCACCGTAGGATGTGCTGAGGAATAATTGTTAAGAAAAATATTCCATACTTTGGGCTGTTTTTGAGCCAATTTAGGATCTAATTAGCCAATCGGGGAGGTGCATGTGCAAATTCGAGTAGCTCGCCAGAGAGACAGTGTCGCCACAAGTGTTTTTTTGTTTGGTTTCCTAAAACCAAACAAGAGAGTGATACAAAAATTGGACACGGGGCAGTGGGAAGAATCGAACCCGAGGCAAAGGCTGACAAGTCTCGTCCACGACCATCAATGGTACGAAAACAATTGACACTAATTGTGTCGGGCGGGCTGCTCGAATTTGTGTGTGCAGTGGCCTAATTGGCTAACTTCAATGCTAATTAACTCGGAAACAGTGCAGCGTATTATTTATATTTTTTTCTCAACTGTTATCTCTCAACACAACCTACACTGCAACATCCTTACAAGCTTTTCAGACTGTTTCAGACCACACAATGTACGAGGGTTGTTTGAAAAGTTCTCAGAATCGCCACAAGAGGTCAGTGCTAGTGCAACAAGTTGTACATGTGATATTCATTGGACTGGTGCCTGTTAACACGTGCCACGTCAGTGCTCTTGGAAAGAGCTGTGGCAGTGATGTCGCTCTATTGTTGTTCCCGCGTAGTGATTTGTGGAGATGGAAAAAATCGAGATTCGAGCAGTGATTAAGTACTTCGTAAGGAGAGGTATGAAAGCAAAGTACATTTGTGCCGATTTCCAGAATACACTGGGGAACTCTGCTCCTTCGTATTCAACTGTTGCCAAGTGGACAAATGAATTTAAATTTGGTCAGGCAAGCTTAGATGGTGATTTGCACAGTGGCCGGCCGAGATGTGTGACTAATCCAGAAATCACTGCAAAAGTGCACAAAATGATCACAGAGGATCGCCGATTGAAAGTGCGTGAAATTGATCACACATGCCAGATGTCATCTGAAACGGTATATCACATTGTAATTGAAGAATTATCTACAAGATGGGTACCACGACTCTTGATGCCGGATCAGAAACGCACAAGAATGGACGTATTGGAACAATGTTTGGCTCATTTTAGGAGAAACGAACAAGATTTTTTGCGCCTGTTTGTGACCACAGATGAAAATTCAGTGCACTACTGTACTCTAGAGACAAAACAACAATCAAAGCAGTGGAAGCATGCTGATTTTCCGCCACCAAAGAAAGCAAAGACAATTCCTCCGGCGGGAAAGATCGTGGCATCAGCGATCTGGGATATGAAGCGGATTCTGTTTGTGGTTATCTCCCCACTGGTGCAAACAATTACTGGAGAATTCTATGTTAACCTCCTGGACAAATTGCAACAAAAGATATGGGAAAAAAGGCCAGGTTTAGTAGCAAGGAAGAAAGTCATCTTCCATCGAGACAATGCGCACCGACACACGTGTGCCATCGCCATGGCGAAATTACACTAACTAAGGTATGAATAGTTGCCAAATCTGCCTTATTCACCTGATATGGCTCCATCAGACTTCCACCTCTTCCCAAAACAAAATTTTTCTTGGTGGACAGAGGTTTACTTAAAACAAAGAATTGATAACCAGAGTTTCAACTATTTTGCAGGCCTGGATGAAACTCATTTTCGAGATGGGATTGAGGCACTGGAACATCGATGGACTGAGTGCATTAATCTACAAGGAGACTACACTGAAAAATAAATAAATGTGTCAGCGACGTAAGTACTTTTTTTAATTCCGTTCTGACAACTTTTCAAACTACACTCGTAAAAAAAACAATATGGCTGACAAGTTGCGAACCTATCTGTTGCTGTTTGCTGATTATGCTGTGGCGTACAGGGAGGTGTTGTCGTCAAGTGACTATAGGAGGAAAGAAGATGACTTGCACAAAATTTCTAGTTAGTGTGATGAATGACAGCTAGCTCTAGATGTAAATAGAATAAAATAAGGTAAAATGGTTCAAACGCACAGGAATAATAATTCCAATGTCTTCAAATACAGTATTAGTGGGTTGCTACTTAACACAATAAGGTCAGTTAAATATATAGGAGCAACATTGCAAAAAAATACAAAATAGTTCAAGCACAATTCTAACGGGGAAGGCAAATGTATCAACTTCACTTTAATGGGAGAATTTTAGACAAGTGTTCTTATGTGTAAAGGAGGCTCCATGGGATATAGCTTTCTGTTGCTGTGTTTTTGAATGGAGCGGGAAATTAACTAATAGTGGTACAAGATACATTCTGCCTTGCACCATACGGTGGCTTATGGAGTAGATCTAGATGTGGGCTCACAAGTTCTCCTTGGGCTATGATCCATCTCATAAGGAAAGGTGAGGTTTTGGAATTGTTCTAATGTTTATCGCTCTGAAAGGTTTTGCGCACGTCACGGACATAATGAGAGTGATGAGATACAGAATTGCTGTAATTTGATTCTCCTTCTGGAGCCTTTGTAGAGTATCTATAGCTACAATTACATACTTGCTGGGCAAGCCACCAGCCAGTACATGGCAGAGTGTATGTCACACCACTTAGCCTAGACTCAGTATATATGAACCGGTGCCCTCTAGTTCACCTATTCTTCACCAAGTGCAGCAGCTCCACTTTCACCATTCAGACACTCAAATAATTATATATATTTTTAAATAATGGATGATCCTGGTTGGAATGTAACAATTTTATGAAAAGGATAGTTGCTACTCACCACATAGCGGAAATGCTGATTTGCGGATAGGCACTACAAAAAGACTGTCAGAAAGTGAGCTTTCAGCCAACAAGGCATTTGTCAGAAACACACACAACATATATGTATTTCTGACAAATGCCTTGTTGGCCGAAACCTCGCTTTGTGACAGTCTTTTTGTTGTGCCTATCTGTGAATCAGCATCTTCTCCATATGGTGTGTAGCAGCCATCTTTTTCATAATATTGTTATATGTATTTTTGTTTTCTTTACCAAATAATTAGTGTGTCGTATTAATAATTCCATTTATCCCAAACAGACATGCTGCACTTTTCAGTCTGCTGCTATTTAATAAGCAAAATCGAGACTCCTGGCTGTTACCAGCCTTCAGTTTCTCCACTCGGTTGTTCTATAATCATTGTCTCCTACTTTCACCAGAAAATGTTGGACTGGAGTATTCTGAGGTCTGTGAGAATGTCAAGATCTCTGACCTAGCGCTAGATGGCGCAATGGTTAGCACACTGAACTTACATTCGGGAGAATGACGGTTCAAACCTGCATCTGGCCACTCAGATTTTTGTTTTCTGTGGTTTCCCTAAATTGCTTCAGGCAAATTCTGGGTTCCTGTAAAAGGGCATGGCCAATTTCCTTCTCCATCCTTGACACAATCTGTGGCCTCGATGTTGATGAGACGTAAAATCTTCCTTCCTTCCTTCAAGATCTCTGCCAACTAACTCCATCCACTACATGTTGTCCAATGAAGACAAAAAAAAAAAAAAAAAAAAAAAAATACTGGAACATATAAAAAAAACGTTGCCCATGTATAAATAACACACCTTCTAGGACTACTTCCACATTTTTGTCCCTTTGCATTATCGTTGAACTACACAATACAGTTGTTTTAAATTGAAAGTAGCAAAATAACAACATGAATTACTTACAAAAGAATGGAAAAACTAGTAGAATCGACCTTCGGGATGGTCAGTTTGGATTCTGGAGAAATTTAGGAACACACAAGGCAGTGCTGATGCAGTGACTTCTCTTAGAAGATACCTTAATGAAATGTAAAGAATACATTCATAGGTTTTGGGAGTTTGGAGAAATCACATTCATAGCTTTTGGGGTTTGGGGGAAGCTTCTGATAGTGTCAACTGGAATACACACTTTGACCTTCTGAATGTAACAGGGGTAAAATACATGCAGTGAAAGTTTATTTATGACTTTTACAGAAACTAGACAGTAGTTGTAAGAATAGGCGGGTGCAAAAGGAAACCAATGTTATTCAGTCTGTACATTGAGGAAGCAGTAAAGGAAACGAAAGACAAATTAGGAGTAGGAATTAAAGTTCAGGGAGAAGAAATAAAAACTGTGAGGTTTGCCGTTGCAGAGACTGCAAAGGATTTGGTAGAGCATTTGAACGGAATGGACAGTGTCTTGAAAGGAGGATATAAGATGAACATAAACAAAAGCAAATCAAGGATAATGGAATGACTCAAAATAAATCAGATGATGCTGAGGGAATTAGATCAGGAAACAAGACATGAAACTAGTAGATGAACTTTGCTATTTGGGCAGAAAAATAAGTGTTGATGGGTGAGGTAGAGGGGATATAAAGTGTGGACTGCTAATGGCAAGGAAAGTGTTTCTGAAGAAGAGGAATTTGTCAACATGAGTTCAGAGGATAAGGAGTTAAGTATTAGGAAGTCTTTTTCTGAAGGTATTTCTTTTGGTGTGAAGCCGTATGTGCAAGTGAAACATGGACGATTAACAGTTCAGACAAGAAGAGAACAGAAGCTCTTGAAATGTGGTGTTAGAGAAGAATGCTGAAGGTTTGATGGGTAGATCACATAGCTAATGAGGAGTACTGAATAAAACTGGGGAGAAAAGAAATTTGTGGCACAACCTGACTAAAAGAAGGGATTGGTTGGTAGGACACACTCTGAGACATCAAAGGGTCATCAATTTAACATTGGAGGGAAGTGTTAGGGGTAAAAGTTGTAGAGGGAGACCAAGAGATGAATACAGGAAGTAGATTCCGAAAGATGTAGGTTGTAGTAGTTATTCAGCGATGAAGAGACTTGCATGTGATAGAGTAGTGTAGAGAGCAGTCTCCAGACTGAAGACAAAGGTGACAACACAAACAAAAGCAACCCCCCACCCCCACTCTCTCCCTCTCCCCCTCTATCTCCCCCCCCCCCCCCCCCCCTGTCTCTCTCTCTCTCTCTCTCTCTCTCTCTCTCTCTCTCTCTCTCTCTCTCTCACACACACACACACACACACACACACTGTCTTTCTCAGTTATAGATGATAAAGGTACAGAAATTTAATATCTTTAATGCATACACATACGGAGATTTCACAAAATTTGATCCTGCTGAATTCTGTACCTTCTCAGCTCAACAGCACATACTTCCAGCCTACCTACTGAAACTGAGGCATCTTCATTATCATCCATGGATTCTCAGGCTCCAGATCTGTTTTCTGTTGCATGCTTGGGAGTGCAACATGCACTAGAGAATTTGTCATAAAGCTGTGAATTTGCCATTCACAAAAAAAAAGTGTGTGTGTGTGTGTGTGTGTGTGTGTGTGTGTGTGTGTGTGTGTGTGTGTGTGCGTGTGCGCGTGTGTGTGTGTGTGTGTGTGCGTGTGCGCACGCGCGCCTGAGGCAAATAATTAGATATGCAAAAATATCAAATACGAGGGCTGTTCAGAAAGTAAGGTTACTTTTCAAATTGTGCGGGCAACATACATTCAATTATCAATGTCTCTAACTGTGTGTGTGTGTGTGTGTGTGTGTGTGTGTGTGTGTGGGTGGGTGGGTGGGTGGGGGTAAACATGTTCCAAACATATGTTCACAGTTTCAACTGTACAGCATATTTCGTTTGTTTTTGACAGATACAAATGTTGGATATGTTTTAGTGTGCTCGGCGATTTTTGATTACTATAAAATTAATGGAGCAAAAAATTCGCATCACATTTTGTGTGAAAAGTGGAATCCAGTGCTCTAAAACACTTGAAATGAAATGTTGGTAATGGCATATGATGAGTCTTAAAAAAAACAACGGGGTTTACAAGTGGTACAAGCTCTTCCAAGATGGCCAAGAAAATGCCAATGATGAACCTCGCTCTGAATGCCCCAGCACATCAGCAACACATGATGACATCGAAGCTGTGAAAAAAATTGTTTTGGAAAATCGTCGAATTACCGTAAGAGAAGTTGCCAAGGATGTTGGCATATCAGTCGGCTTGTGTCATGCAATTTTTTCGGATGTTTTGGGCATGAGACGTGTATCAGTGAGGTTTGTTCCAAAAGTTCTCAATTTTGATCAGAAGAACCATCACATAACGCTCAGGAGCTCTTGAATGATGTAAATGATGATCTTGATTTGCTCAAAAGGGCCATAACTGGTGACGAAATATGGGTTTACAGCTATGATGTGGAAACCAAAACCCACTCATCCCAGTGGAAGCATTCTGGAGAGCCAAGACCAAAAAAGTATGCCAAGTTCGATCAAATGTCAAAGTTGTGCTCACTGCCACCCCCCACCCCCACCCCCTCCAAAATTACTGTGGCATAGTGCATCATGAAGTTTTGCCTCAAGGCCATACGGTCAATTAGGAGTATTACCTTGACGTTTTGCGCCATTTGTGAGAAATGATATGCAAAAAAGTCCAAAATTGAGGAAAAATAATTCATGGCTTTTGCGTCACGATAATGCTCCTGCTCATTCAGTTGGAAAAGACCTATGAAAGAACAAAGATTTTCAATAGTTGAGGAAATAAAAACTGCATTGCTGGAAGTACTCAAGGCTGAATGAAAAAGTGCTTTTGAGAATAGTTTCGAGGATTGGAATAAGCATTGCGACTAGTGTATTGTATCTGAGGAGGGTTATTTTGAAGGGGATGACATGAAAATTGATGAATAAATAAATATTTTTTCATGAAAATATAAAGTCACCTTTCTTTTTGAACACATCTAGTATAAAGTAGTGCTTCTATTTGGCGATTTTAAGAATGCTTATGATTTCAATGGACAGAGACTCCCTCCTCAGAACTAGGAAGGACTATACAGTCGATTGGAAAACTGTTGAAGTAACTAAAGAATCTATTACAAACACAGTATCTAAAGGTAAATTTTGTTGGAACAGCTTCTAGTCCCTTCCAAGTTGTATCAAAAGTTGAGACTGTTTGTCACTACTATTTTTCAATTGTCTACTGTAAAAAGTTATAAGAGACATGAAAATAGAGGAAGTAAAGCAGAAAGTTGATAACTACAAAAAGCTGGGTAGATTGGAAGAAACACTAGATTGTTTTGCTTTGCAGGGGATCGTGCGATAATAGTTGGAGTCGTACAGACCATAAAGAAAAGGCCAGAATGTCTGCTTAGGGAGACAGCTGAAAAGCCTGGTCTTCAAATATGTTTTGAAATAACTGTATTGGAGTCGTACAGACCATAAAGAAAAGGCCAGAATGTCTGCTTAGGGAGACAGCTGAGAAGCCTGGTCTTCAAATATATTTTGAAATAACTGTATTGGTGATCAATGAAACTAACTTCTCAAGAATTCTAAAAATCAAATACAGCAACATTAAGAAAATTGGATAGGTGCTAGTAGGCCTCGCACACAGAGGGTTGCGTGCAAACTTTGTTATGTATATAGACAATCCACCCATTCTATAATTAAGAATCTTGACAATTTTTGCCTGTTATCAACATTGATACTGGCAAGATATCAGTCCCAGGGATTCCAAGATTTTCAAGAATGTTTTATTTCAGTAATATAAATGTGATAGAATAGAAAGTTGTAGTGGTTAATAAAAAAGGAAAAGAGAAGAAAAGAAAAGTTTGAAAATGTGGGAAGAAATGGTTAATAAAAAGGGGGTTTTAAAATTGTTAATGACCGTGAAAAAGGGAAAGAATGAAATGCAAATCGGACTTCGTATTACAGAAAAGTTATCGGACTTCGTGATTCGGAAAAGATATTGTTGGGGTGGTCCTTGTGGCGTTTCTGAGCAAACGTCAAACCAATTTCCCCTACAAAAATTATTGAAAGGATCAGAGAATAACAAAATGTGATTAACAGGGGGGGAGTGGTGTAGATAAGAGTTCATCCTTTACCATGTTAACGTGTCTTCTTTCATGCGGCGTCTAGGTCTTCAAAAATATCCTACTTCATTTCTGCGTGAAAAGTCTTAGCTGCTCCGAAGTCTTGCAATAAATTTTCACTGTCCAGGAATTACTAATGTATGCAAACTAAAACCATCTTGGTGTTGAATGCAATATATTTTACGTTGCAGCTTTCAACCTCCAAATTTCGTACAAACTTTCACAACACATCTGCACATCAATGAGTTTTTTCGTCTTAATCCAACCAAGACTAGCTAATAAGTTTTTTACATCTGAAATAAGCTTCGGCTCTCAAGAGACAAAAAACTGATAGAAAACAAAAAAAAAAGAGTGTTACAATTTTAGTATTTCCTCTGCCGTCGAGCACTCATACCGCTGCGACGGTATAATTTATATCTGAGGGAACGAGTGTAGCGCGGCAAAATTCAAAGTCCCGCTACAAAGTTATGGAGGAGACAGGCGACCATTATTATAATAATCAGTAGTTCTCCATTCAGGCTGACTGGGTCGCAGGGCAAAAGTGAAACATCGGGCAAGGAATGACTTTACTGCTCGTTTGACACATTTCAGAATTTATCGATCATCAGTTCTGCAGGAGTGGGCAGACCAGTCTGCGAATATTTGTCTCACGTGCAACTTGAAGTGGGGGTGGGGGCTGCTATGTAACCCAGTATACTGTAGAAATAATAAAAAGAAGACACCAATGTTTTTTCAGTCATTAAATTTCCTATTTTTTTCCATTAAAAGATTTCCCAAGATTTCCAGGCCAAAATTCCAAATTTGCCTAAGATCATTTTCGTCCTATGTGGGAACAAATTTTAGTTTACTGCTTTTCACAGCTACAAATGAAATTTGAGTTGCTACGTAACTTTTTAGTCATTACTCTTTGGTCACATTGGTCTGAAAACAAGATATGTATGAATAACACCTCATTTTTCTTTTCAAGAAGAAATTTTTGACTGTAATACATTACAACACATTTACTGCAGCTAAATTTATAATGTTTTATTGTAATGTGCAGTACATACTAACACTTTGTGGTTTACAGAACGTCTTCAGTTGAAGTGTGGGTTCTTTTTTTTTTTTTTTTTTTTTTTTTTTTTTTTTTTTTTTTTTTTTTTTTTTTTTTTTAATCCACAGCTATTTGATGTAGATTAATTTTTGAAAGCACAAAATGGTTACCAAAAGGTACTACATATAACCTTTTGCAGAAAGACTTTGTGCACATTGCCAGTAAATGAAATTTTGTTTGCTACCATTGGAGTGAGAACGAATTTGTGAATGTGCAAACAAAAAACTGTTGTGCTGAGAAGTACGTACATTACTTAATACTTTACAGACCGAGCCCGAGCGTAGCTCATGCCACATTACAGTGTTCAAAAGATCACGCGAAGTGTAGCTCAGGCCGCAATTTTCTCAATTCAGCTTACGTCTTAACTTGCCCTTGAAATCTCAAAATTAGTCAGGGAAAAATGGGGAAACTTATGGCAACCTTGATTATGCCCAGGTCTGCCAGACAATGAGATAGTGTCAAAACTAAGCGCACAGTAATAAAATAATTTTCTCGTCTCTCTCGCGGTTTTATCGAGAAAGTGAAGTGACATTTAGTAACGACGACGATGCAAACGGTGCGCATGTCCCTCAGACGGCGGACAACATCCCGCTGCGCATAATGCTGCTGCTGATGGACGAGGTGTTCGACCTGAAGCAGCGCAACCAGTGGCTGCGGCGGCGCATCGTGACGCTGCTGCGCCAGATCATCCGCACCATGTTCGGCGACATCGTCAACCGCCGCATCCTCGACTACGTGCTGCTCATGACCAGCCCGGACCAGGTGGCGGACTACCTGCGCGCCTTCAAGTGAGTGGGGAGTACTTTCCCTCTGTAAGCTGGCTTTTTATTTTAAACAAAACAGTTAGTCTAATTACCCAGCAATTCTGTAATTTTGCTCCCTCGGGCACTATAGATTTCTGTCACAGTAAAAATTATTTTGCCAGTTTAATATTTTATTTTAGCCCTTGGAAGTAGTCAGTGAAAGTCTGTGACTGTAAAAGCAGCAGTTTTGTTTGTGTAGACCATACTCGGATTCACGTTGCATCCAATCTCGGTAAAATGTGGAGCTGTCAAAAAAATTGTCTGTCATCTGTGTCGGGAGTGACCAAGTGTTGTAGATAATGTCGTGTTGACCATTTGTAGTAATACGTGGAGGTGAGCCCTCTACGCTGCTGACGAGACACAGCCAGATGTGCCGAGTTGACGTGGCCATAACCTATGCCGGAGCGACGTAATGGTGACGTATGCCGACAACTGCGAGCTGCTTGTGTGTTGTAAATGGTCACCACAAAAGCAGCCACGACACGCAATTGTTGCTGATAAATACAACAGAGTATTACAAGTAATAAAATGTTCTGCGCAATAGCGCTGTGGTCGAATGAATTCCCGTTAAAATCCAACATTTCATCCCCGTCTGTGGAGGACATTTTTGAGGGAGATTGTAGATTTTTTGGGTGTCCAAATTCACTCCCTGCCTCGCTAGTGACTGGAAAAAAATTCTGTTTGCATCTGTCTCCTTGCAATGGCGTGACGTCACACGTTTTGAATATCCGAACGGAACTGGCTGTTGTTGACTGTTCTCTTCTGCTGTTGCTGTTACCCATGGAAGAAGACTGGTACACATCTTCCTCAGCACCAGAACCCAGATATCATTTAATTTCACGCCCTCCGCCTTCCTATTGAAATTCCTGGGTGTTTTACAATCTCTATGGTCTCTCTGTATAACCTTTTGTGGTATTCACTTGTGGCTGTGAGTACTTGAGTCATATCAAAATGAATGTGGTGGTCTCACGACCACAAAACCTGTTCCAAAACAGCTGATCTGTCTATCTCCCCTCTTGCACAGTTGCCCCTGTGCTCTTCTAGTTGTTTCTTTGAACATTGTTTTTGTAATACCCACATATTCCTCCCCACAACTACACGGAATCCTATAAATTCTTGCTTTTTTCAGTGGTTTGTGAGCATCCTTCGCTGATTTTGGATGCTCCTGTATCTTCTGGGTGGGTTTGTAGATTACCATAATGTTCAATGTTTTCAAAATTTTTCCTATGCGGTCAGTAACATCCTTTCGAATTCACAAGCGCCTGTGCGTCACTGTGATGATCAAGTATTCTGTCAAAAGCTCAAAGTCATGTCTGGCTTTGATGTGCTGAGTAAACCAAAAATGTTATAGATGTGGACATCGATGCATGAAATTTTGATCTTCACAGTTTTGTTCATTGACAAAATAACATATGCACCTGCCACTCAGGAATTTCCTTTATTTATTCCCTGCACTATGCATTTTGGGAAATAATTCCCATTATCAAGTGTGAACTTAATGTATTATATCAATATTGATCAGCCAGAAAATCATAAGCAACTGCCTAACAACCAGATGTCACTTTGGCGTGGATAAGAGCGGGGATGCATCATGGCATGGAAGCAATGAAGTCTTCATAGTTTGCTGGAGGTAGCTGGTACCACCACTGCACACGAAGGTCACCTGATTCCCATAAATTCTGGGGAGGGGGCCAATGAGCTCTGATGTCACGTTCAATCACAACCCGGATGAGTTTGATCGGGTTCATATCAGGTGAGCTGGGGGAGGGGGGGGGGGGGGGGGGCAGCACATCAACTGGACCTCGCCACTGTGTTCCTTGAACTACTCCGTGCTGCTTTCATTGAAAAATGCCACTGCTGTCAGGAAACATGTTTCATTGAGTGATGTAAATGGTTTACAACCAGTGTACAATACTTCTTGGCCATCACAGTACCTTGTGCAAGCTCCACTGGACCCACGGATGCTCACGTGAATGAGCATAACGGAGCCGCTGCCAGTTTGCCTCTGTCCTGCTGTACAGGAGTTGTTCCTGTGGAAGGCAACAGATTTGCGCCCTCCCATCAGCACAATCAAGAAGTTTGTGGGATTTATCAGACCGTGTAACACTGTGCACCAACATCCAATGCCAGTGGCCACATGCACACTTCAGGCCCATTTGCCAGTGTCGTGGTGTTAACATCGACACATGCACGGGTTGTCGGCTGTGGAGGCCCATCATTAGGAGAGTTCGGTGCACTGTGTGTTCACACTCTGCACAGCATTAAAGTCTGATGTTAGTTCTGCCACTGTTTGCTGCCTGTCCTGTTTTACCGATCTGCCCAGCCTACGATGTCCGACATCTGCAATGAGGGGTGGTTGCCCAACCCCACGACCTCTGGACGTGGCTTCACCTTGGTTTTGCCAGTGTTGAAAACACCACATTTCTGAAATGCTCATCCCAAACCTTCTGGGCCATAACATTGTGCCCTCAGTCAAAGTCAGATAGATTGCACGCATTCTCCACATACAGCATGCTCTCTGAAACTACATGCCAAGTGACGCTGCTATCACCTGGATGTGTTTATATCAATAGTAGGTCAGTGGTAAATTTTTTTGACGTGGGATTCGTACACTGCCTTAAAGATGGGAGAAAGTGGTGGCCGGTGATGAAAAATACTGGGTGATCAAAAAGTCAGTATAAATTTGAAAACTGCATAAATCACGGAATAATGTAGATAGAGGGGTACAAATTGACACACGTGCTTGGAATGACACGGGGTTTTATTAGAACCAAAACAATACAAAAGTTCAAAAAATGTCCGACAGATGGCGCTTCATCTGATCAGAATAGCAATAATTAGCATAACAAAGTAATACATGGCAAAGATGATGTTCTTTACAGGTAATGCTCAATATGTCCAGCATCATTCCTCAACAATAGCTGTAGCCGAGGAATAATGTTGTGAACAGCACTGTAAAGCACGTCTGGAGTTACGGTGAGGCTTTGGCGCCGGATGTTGTCATTCAGCATCCCTTGAGATGTCGGTCGATCACGATACACTCACGACTTCAGGTACCCCAAAGCCAGTAATCGCACAGACAGAGGTCTGGGGACCAGGGAGACCAAGCGTGACGAAAGTGGCTGCTGCTGAGCACACGATCATCACCAAATGACAAGCGCAAGCGATCTTTCATGCGTCTAGCAGTGTGGGGTGGTTCTTATAAATCACCATGTCATTCCAAGCATGTGTGTCAATTTTTACCCCTCTATCTACATTATTCCGTTGTTTATTAAGTTTTCAAATTTATACTGGTTTTTTTGATCACCCGGTACTTTGAATGATACATATGTAACCAATTTATTTCATTAAAGCCTCAAATGTTGGGGAAACAAAGTTGTACACCTTGTAGGATAATCCAAAAATGAAGCAGGGAGTGTATATACAGAACTGCACAAACATGTTGTGTAGTAGGTAGTACACTACATAAATGGTGAAAATAATACATCATTTACATTTTGCTTCATCATGTCAGTTTTCAAAATCCTCGATCATGCGTAAATGTCATCATCAAAAAGAAGGCTTTTCACTTAGTATATTCATACTATTTAGCAGTGTATCATATTATTGTATAATGACATGTTACACTTTTATTGCAAGCATTTTAATTACTGTGCAATTTATTATTATATATACATATATTTTTACGTATTTACATTCCCTATATTAGGGCTCGGCAAGAAAAAATACAGTGTACGTATGAGGTAGTGTCTCGTGGTGTATTGTCCAGTTTAGTTGTGCTGCACTGTTGTCAGTATTATGGGCGAGTATTTTGCCCGGTCTGTGTTTTTTCATAAGTTGCGATGTACACATAAAGAAAGTAATGTGTCGGAGTTCTGCTGCCATATTCTGTGTAGATACCAAAGTTTGCATGAGACCTTTTGAACAGATAACATGTGTGTTTTTATGCAACTCCATTACAAATAAATTTTTCCCATACAGTCTCCTTGCATCTCACACAATCACCTAGAAACCTGTGTGTTGTCAATGGACATAAAAAGATTTTAAGATAGGAAGCTCACAATATCACCACAGGAATGTGCTCTCTCTGATTAGCACACAGACAGTCTGACTTGTGAAAGAATTTATGCACAAAAAGCCTCTGTTCACATGTAAATGGCGAATCGAGACATTGATTTGTAGCGATTTATGTGAAGGGTGTTAACATTGGCAATATTTCACACAATTTACATCATTTCACAATGTACAGGGGTAAACAATCATTTGATGTTACTGTATTTCTACAGTGAAAGGCCTATTCTTGATGATGACATGTATATGTGTTGGAGAATTTTAATGTCGGACGTGCTGAAGCAAAATGTAAGTGATATATTATTTTCACAATTTTTGTAATGTACTAGAGTCTACACGACATATTTGTACAGCTCTGTATATACACTCTGTGCTTCATTTTAGTATTCTTTTAGCTTCTGCAGTACTGCTTGAAAATTGTCCAAAGGCTGAAATTGCAGTCCTTTCTACAGTGAACAGCAAATATGACGTCCTTTAAGAGAAAAATACGTGGGTATTTATCTCATTTAGGTGTCACTTTCACCTGTGTAACACTCATATTCTCCACTACTCCACAACTCAGGAACAGCTTTGTGCCGACTGATGAAATTCAAAGTGTGCATCACCATGCTTGAAGTTCTGGCTGAGGCAGAATACTATGAACGCTATTCTGTATCGTCTAATGCAGACAAAGGAAATCCAATACCAACCAGTGAGATTGGAGAATCTATGAAGGAGATGAAAAATGGAAAGGCAATGGGAATTTATGAGATTCCTGTGGAACTGTTAAAGTCATTGGAGAAAGAATGACAGGAAAATGGCCAGAGGACTTTACAGAAAGTATCTTAATACCTATAGAAAAGAAAAAGAACAGCAAAAAGTGTGAGGAACATAGAACAGTGAGCCTGATATCTCATGCAGCCAAAGTCTTGCTGAGGACACTCAACAGAAAGCTATATGGAAAGCTGAATTGCGTAATAAGAAATGAACAATTTGGTTTCAGGCAAGGAGTGGGAACTAGAGATGCCATTGGGCTGCTGAGAGTGATAGGGGAGAGGTACTTGGAGAAGAAAAGGTAGGTGTATGTTGTGTTCATTGATTTTGAGAAGGCTTTTGACTGTGTCAGATGGGACAAACTGATGGAAATCTTAAGGAAATGTGGAGTTGACTGGAGGGATGGACGGCTAATTAGAAATTTATATTTGAACCAGAGAGCAAGAGTAAGAATAGGTGGTGTGATGAGTGAAGAAATGGAACTGGGAAGAGGTGTAAGACAAGTTTGTTATTTATCACCAACACTGTTCAATATACATCTGGAGGAAATTATTAGTGAAAGTTTTGATGGAAGGAGGGGAGTTTGTATAGGGGGTCGGAGAGTAGAGTGTATAAGATTTGCAGACGACATGGTTGTGATGGCAGAGTGTGCAACAGACATGGAACAAATGTTAGATGATCTAAACACAAAATTAGAAGAATATGTAATTAAGATTAAGAAGAAGAAAATGGTAATTGGAGGAAAGGGGAGGAAATGCTGCATGAAAATAGAGGGAGATGAAATAGAGCAAGTGAATAACTTCAATTACTTGGGAAGTGTAATAATGGATGATATGTATTGCTCATCAGAAATTAGGAAAATAATTGAAATGGCAAAAGAAGGATTCAAGAGGAAACAGAAATTACTTTGTGGACCACTAAACAAAGATCTGAGGAAAAGACTTGCCAAATGTTACCTCCGGAGTGTTGCACTATATGGTGCAGAGACCTGGACATTGAGGAAAGAAGATTGGAGGCACTAGAGATGTGGATATGAAGAACAATGGAATAAGTGAAATGGGAAGACCGAGTAAGGAATGAAGAACTATTAAGAAGAGTTGGAGAAGAAAGAAACATGCTGAAAGTTATCAGAAAGAGAACTGGATTGGACATTGTTTAAGGAGGGACTGTTTATTGAAGGAAGCAATAGAAGGAATGGTGTGGGGGGAAAGGGGGAAGAAGTAAAAGAAGATATCAAATGCTGGACAGTATCAAAGGAGGCAAATATTCAAAAATGAAAAGACTGGCTATGGACAGACAAAAGTGGAAGAGGCTTAACCCGTGACAAGACCTGCTGTAAGGCAGAATACTATACTATTACTAATGCAGACAAAGGAGCAGTACTTTGATTTTTTATAGTGACAGCTTTCAGTTTTAGAATGCAGCTTACATTCTTGTTTTATTTTTGCATTTCCTTTAACTTGAGCTATCACATGATGACATCAGTTATGGCCAGTGTCACCAGTCCAGATTATAAGTGCTCCCACTAGACTATTCTGTCATTGGCTCTGCTGTCTCATGTGCTATGATAAATGTGCAAAATAACATCATTTTTTCCGTAAACAAAGCTGCACAATTAACGTATAAGGTTGTCACATAAGTTTGTAGCATTTTTGTTTTCCATGTTGGTATTCCAGTTGCTATGGCTTTATTTATCGGCTGTCATGTTTTATAATAGGCTTTCAAAAAGAAACGAGCCAGAGTCATAATTACAGAAACCAGTACCTGTATGGTAGAAATATTGTCTCTGGCTGTTCAGACAATTTTCCCACTGTGACACAAGGCGGTGAATGGCTGTCTCATAAAATTCCTGGGGTAGCGATGTTAACCAGTTCCGCACTTGCAGCCGGATGTCGTCGTGCGAGGTGAATCATTTGCCCCTCAGAGCCTTTTTAAGGGGATCAAAAATGGTGCAATCACAGGGAGAGAGGTCCAGACTGTACGGAGGGTGGCCGAGAACCTCCCATTTGAATTTCTGCAGGAGTGCCGCGACTGTGTCGGCTGTACGAGGCTTTGCATTGTCGTGGAGCAGAAAGATCCCACGGGTGAGATTGCCTGGTCGTTTTGATTTGATCACTCGGTGAAAGTTGGTCAGGGTTTGCGAGTAATGCTGGGCATTCACTGGTGTCCTGTGCTGCAGAAAGTGAATCAGAAGGGGGCCATCTTGTTCAAAGAAGAATGTCAGCATAACCTTTCCTGCACTTGTGTGGATGGGCTTGGCTTTTTTCCGTGGTGGTGACCCTGGATGCTTACACTGGAGACTTTGTCTTTTGCTTCCGGTTCGAAGTGACGACACCGTGACTCGTGTCGAAGACCGTGTGTCACCTGTCGGGCACACACTTTGCGCGTTTGTAGTCATTTCTTCACGACGGTGTGAACACTTCCGATGCTCCGTCCGAACGTGGCTGCTACGGCTTTCACTCCGCCACTCGGTGGTCCTAGGAATGATTGCATCCACCAGCTGGACGATGTAATCGGTAATACAGTGTGGTGCTCCAGACCACGCATCATCGGCTAGCGACACCCGTTCTTCCCTCGAGCACTTGGGCCGAGCCTTGCCCCTCACGAGGGACGTGCAGTGTTCACCGTACATTTGTGACATTCGTTGATCAGTGTCTGTTCCTCCTCCTCCTTTCGCTGTCAGAAAATGAACGACGCCCCTCTGCTCTTCTGTTGGTGCCTCCGTGTCACTGTGTGCAATGCAACTGGCAGCATTGGACGATTTATACGTGCTGCTGCTAGCTCTGTATAGTCATGTGATGTGCAGACGTGCCCTCTAGTGACGGGCTGTGAACTTCCACGCTCTGTTCAGAACCTCTCCTCGTTACACACGTCACAATACTACCCTCCTGTCACCCGTTCGCTCAATCCAGACTCCGGCTCGTATCTTTTGAAATGTCCCTTATATTTGTAGTTCACTGTTGCTGCTTGAGGGCACATATTGTCATTTTGTGATTTGAAGATCATGAGTGGAGCTGTGGATGATAGAAAATGGAGTTCCAAGTATAGAAATCAGAACATTTCCAGCGTATTCTTACGTGAAGAGTTCAATGCAGGGTGACTGCAGTGGGGGCAGCCAGAAATATTTGCAGCATATATGCGAATAATGCCATTGGACAGAACATGGAAAGAAAATGGTTTTCTCACTTAAGGAAGGTTGTTTTGACATTAGTGACTCTCCATGTTCAGGTAGACCTTTGGGGTTTAATGCTAATCTTTTAAACACATTAATGCACAGTGATCCATTTTGGTGTACTTGAGAACTGGCAAATGTGATGAACTGTGATCATTCCACCGTTGTGTGACATTTGTACGCAATGCTTAAGGTTCAAAAATTGTGTGTTTAGGTAGTGCACACACTAAGCCAGAATCACAAAAATCAGCAGGTGGCCATATGTGCATCTCTGCTTGATTGTCATCAGTTGGCTCATGAACAACAATGACCATTCTCATCATGTATCATTACTGGTGAAGAGAGAGACACATTTATGCTAACAAAAATGGTTCAAATGACTCTGACCACTATGGAACTTAACTACTGAGGTCATCAGTCCCCTAGAATTTAGAACTACTTAAACCTAACTAACCTAAGGACATCACACACATCCATGCCCGAGGCAGGATTCGAACCTGCAACCGTAGCAGTCGCACAGTTCCAGACTGTAGCGCCTAGAACCGCTAGGCCACCCAAGCCGGCTTCATGCTAACATAATGAAAAGAAAGGAATAGTCATGCCCAGACAGAGCAGCAACTCCCCATACAAAGACCGATGTGCATCCACAAAAGATAGCGGTATGCTTCTTGTGTAAGGGTGATGATGTACTACGAATTGCTTCGGCGAAGTGTAACAATCACTGCTGACACTTGTTGCTAATGGCTGAGATGTCTTGCAGACACAAACCAAGGACAATGACCGTGAAGACTATGCAAAATGATGCTACTCCACAATAACGGGTGCACACATTCTGCTAGACTGACACCAACACAACTCCTATATAGTGTTTTTAAGTCATTTCCCACCTACCTTCTTCACCTGATCTAGCACCCTCAGTTTTTCGCCTTTTCCGCTCTCTATCGAACAAAGGTCAAGAATCTCCTTTCCGGCTGAAAATGTACTCCAAATGTGGCTCTGTGTGTTCTTCACCTCGGAGCGAAGTGATTTCTACAATCTCTGTATTCAAAAGTTACCACAACATTGGCAAACTGTTGTAAATAGTGGAGGAGAACATTTTGTTGTTGACTAGATTCTCTGTTATGTGTATCTGTTGTGTTAGTAAACGTATGGAAGAATACTACAACAGATGCACCAACCCAATATGTTATTTACATAATGGTATCATGAAACTTCCAAAAGCTGCTTAATGCATATTCATTTACTGACAACGAGTTTCAATCAGGAGACTATCTTCATATTGCGGATACTATTACATCAGGTTAAAGGAAGATTCCTTGGCGTCAAGTGCATAATTGTTATAAGTTATGGTATCTTGTCACTTATACGTGTGGCCACTGTGTTATACTACTTTTGCTATTAGCCACTAACTGCACAAATTGACAGTCCTTTGCAGTATTCAGCTTAATGTCTCACAAATGTTGCAAACTCAGGTTTCTGATATGACTTTGCTGAGACAGTAATGTGAATAGTACAAAATAATGTCAATTTGTGCACTTAGTGAGCACTGCTCGTGGCCTCGCGGTAGCGTTCTCGCTTCCTGAGCACAGGGTCCCGGGTTCGATTCCCGGCGGGGTCAGGGATTTTTCCTGTCTCGAGATGAGTGGGTGTTGTTGTGTCGTCTTCATCATCATCATCATCATCATTATCATTCATCCCCATTATGATCAGAGGAAAATTATGGCAAACCACCTCCACTAGGACCTTGCCTAGTACGGCAGTGCGGGTCTCGGGCATCGTTCCCCTACACTCCGTCACAGAGTTTGGGACTTCATCATCATCATCATAATCATCATCATCAACAGTGAGAAATAGAAAAAAATGCATAAGATAGTGGTTGCATGTATAAGTGGTGGTGGTGGTGGTGGTGGTGGTGATGCTGAAGAACAAGAAGAAATGAGGAGGACAACACACACACACCCAGTCCCCGGACAGAGAAAATCTCCAACCTGGCCAGGAACCCCGTGATCCAGAGGTAGCAACGCTAGGCTCTAGACCACGAGCTGCGGACATGGATAAATGATGTGCTGCAATTTGAAAGGTACCTGTCGGATCTTTCATTTTCTCCCCACCTATTTTATCTTTTTCAAGATGTATAAATATTTTACAACTATCTCCGAGATATTAAGTCAGCCAGCTTGAATACTTTCCAATTCTGAGAGGTTCGTAAACTCTTTGCACAACCACTGTATTGGAAAGCTTGTATTTGGCGAGCCATTGGCCTTCAGCCAGTCACATGCTCTGACAGTAGAGTATCCATTTGCTTCTTGCTCAAAAAAGATGCTTGCCATTACAGTGGAATTGCTTTTACTGTAGAGTTGTACACAATTTCTTGGAGTGATGAGATGTGCTTTGTATCGGAACCATATTTTGAGGAATCTGCTGTTCTGATGAAATTTTGCATGGATGGGCGCCCGCAATGACGTCGAGTAACTTGTTTGATGCATCAGATCACTGATATGACAGTTACAAATTTTTTTATTGTGCTGAGTTCTGTGCTGCAGTTTGAGGTGATATAGGTCATGACTTCGTGTCCTTCCATGAACTGGTGTTGACTTGTGTGTATTCATATTTTCTAAGTTAATTTGATTCTGTTTTGTACTCAACTCCTCCTTCATAAATTTTGTGAGAAAGAGAAGTTCCATATGCCAAATGATATCAGATTGTGATACCGAAGATGTAAGCATATTTTGCAAAGCTAAATATAGACACAACTTCCACTGTGCTTGTATTTTGTGCTTATGTTTTTTTGTACGCTTTAACTGCACACATTGAACAGTCACAGCTAGCTAGATCATTCTGTTGTTGATGATTTGCTTAAATATGGTGCAGGTAGGTTGCTTCCATCTTGCTGATCTAATGTTAGGCAAAAACGGACCAAGTTAGTAAGTCCTGTCCATGAAGCAATGCGATTAGAATAGATTTTGGCATACTCTCTCTGCAAGGTAGTCAGTGCTGACGACTTCACTGTTGAGCACCCTCAGCCATAAATCGTCATCAAGGTAGTCAGTCATTTCAATTGTGAAGTAGGGTAAGTTGACAGAGATTGCTTTTGGCAGACATCAGTCTCTGGTAGCACCACGGAATGGTGTTCATTTTACATGCAAGACATGTGGATGTGCTATGGGGTGGTTCTTATTTCAAAAGCTTGGCTGTTGCATTTACTGTGAATATAGGAGCACATACTCAGGGGAAAAAGCCCCATTACACTGTGGATTGCCACAAGTGTGAAGCTAATACACATTAGTGGACACTGTTGCTCTGTTTGCTTGCATATAAGAGACAGTCAATTGAAAATGAGACAGAGTTTATTACTTCAGAAGTAATCAACTTAACTTAATACATGTATCTCAGTGTGAGACAAGATGGTCAATGCCTATGTGGATTAACTTAATACATGTATCTCAGTGTGAGACAAGATGGTCAATGCCTATGTGGAAAAATGTTTGCAATTGCTTACAGATCCACGACTGTATACAGGTGTGCACCTGTTTGTCAGAAGCAAACCGACGCCACGAATGTCTTCTTTGGGGCTCCAAAAATATGGAAATCGCATGAGGAGGATGTGCCACGGCTTCCCAGTGAATCTTCTGCAGTGTTGTTGAAACAACCTTGGAAATTTGTTGACAGGCATTATCCTGCCACGGAATGATGCCATCCGTCAAAATTTTCTGGGTGTTTGGCACGCTTCACTTTTTGCTAAGTGTACGCATACTGCTGTGTGCTAATTCTGGCATTGTTTTCCAGAAAGTCAGTGAGCAGCAGGCCCTTGCAAAAAAAAAAAAGGAGTATTAGGACCCTGTGATCTTACCCCAAAACAGACATTCAACCAATTCAACAAAGTAGTATAGATTCCAAATTCATTACAGTGCTCAAGTAATGATTAAGATTTGTACAGTTGATCTCTCTTGCTTGAAACATATAGTGGTCTTGCATCGTTGAACATACAAATGCCCACCTATGATTTCACATATCATGTATGTGTATCATTTCCATTTCGGTTACGGGCTACCATCATCTGTTGCCATTATAATATTCCAGTAACAGTTTGTACACAATGTATTAAAAAACAGGGGTTGATGAACATCGTATGATGCTGCCTGGATCAGAATTTTCCCCCATGATATTGGATTATTGTACTGTGTGTCATGGCCAGAAAAACGAATCAGCAGTTCCTTTGTTTGTCATAAAGTGATTATATGTGCACCATTTAGGATTAGACCAGTAAAAATAAGTAGCAAAATCATTCAGTCTTGAAAACGTTACATCACTTGGAATTTGACATGTTTTTCTGCAAACCTAATCATGACTGTGTGCGGGTAACTCAAGTGGTTGATGTAAAAAAGAATATAATCATTTTAAATCATGTGTAGAAAACATTACCAGTTCTTTCATGCGTAGTAGCTGTGTTGGGAAAGAACCAGATCTGCAAGTCCTAATAGAAAGCACTGAAGCTAAGCTGGCTAAAGCCGAAGATAAGCTGAGCTGAAATTTTTTCAAACGGCCTAACAGTGTTCAGAAAGGATAGATTAAATACAGTTGGTGGTGGAGTACTTATTTCTGTCAGTAGTAGTTTACCTTGTAGTGAAATTAAAGTGGATAGTTCGTGCGAAGTTGACAATCGGACTAAAATATTAATTGGATCGTTTTACTTAGCCCCCAACTCAGACGATGTAGGTGCTGAACAGTTCACAGAAAACTTGAGTCTCATTTCAAATAGGTATCCCAGTCATACAATTATAGTTGGTGGTGACTTCAATCTACGCTCAATATGCTGGAAAAAATATATGTTTGAAGCAGACAAGTCCACTTGAAGCGTAAATGGTTACGAAAGCGTACTTGACCTCTTAGCAACAAATAATTCTGAACAAATAGGGAGTATCGTGACGAATACAGGGATTAACGACCACAAGGCAGTCGGTGCTAGGCTGAATACCATAACACCCACAACCATCAAAGAGAAACACAGTGTACATCTATTTAAAAAAGCTGATAAAAATGCTCTTAAATGCCTTTTTAAGAGACAGTCTCCACCCCTTCCATTCTGATCATGTAAGCGTAGAAAAGATGTGGAATGATTTCAAAGAGATAGTATCAACGGAAATTGAGAGATACTACATAAATTAATAAGTGATGGTGCTGATACCCCATGGTACACAAAACGGGTCAGATCACTGTTGCAGAACCAGCGAAAAAAGCATGCCAAATTTAAAAGAGTGCAAAATCCCCGAGAGTGGCAGAGTTTTGCAAAAGTTCGAAAGATAGTGCCTACTTCAATGCGAGATACTTTTAGTAATTTCCACAATGAAACTCAGTATTGGAATCTGGCAGAAAACCCAGAGAGATTCTGGCCATACATAAAGCACACCAGTGGCAAGACGCAATCAATACCTTCACTGCGCAATAACAAGGGTGAAGTCACTGATAAGTGCCACAAAAGCAGGGATATTAAACACGGTTTTCCGAAACTCCTTCACCAAAGAAGACAAATATTCCTGAATTCCAATCGAGAACAACTGCCAAGATGAGAAATACAGAAGTAGATATCCTCAGTGTAGCAAAGCAGCTTAAATCACTTAATAAAGGCGAGGTCTCCAGTGCAGATTTTATACCAGTCAGGTTGCTTTCAGAGTATGCTGATGAAATAGCTCGAAAGATCCGCACCTAAAGACTCGAAAATTGCTGAAGTCACACCAATACCCAAAAAGGGAAATAGTAGTAATCCACCCAACCACAGGCCTATATCACTAAAGTTGATTTGCAGGAGGATTTTGGAACATATACTATGTTCAAACATTATGAATTACCTCGAAGAAAATGATTTATTGACACATAGTCAGCATGGATTGAGAAAATATCATTATTGTGAAACACAACTAACTCTTTATACTCATGAAGTAATGAGTGCTATCAACAGGAGATGTCAAATTGATTCCATATTTTTAGATTTCCAGAAGGCTTTCGACACCGTTCCTCACAAGCATCTTCTAACCAAACTGCATGCCTATGGAATATCGCGTTAGTTGTGCGACTGGATTTGTGATTTCCTGTCAGAAAGGTCACAGTTCATAGTAATAAGATGCAGAGTCATTGAGTAAAACAGAAGTAATGTCTGGCATTTCCCAAGGAAGTGTTATAGGTCATCTATTGCTGCTAAGTGTTATAGGCCATCTATTGTTGCTGATCTATATTAATGAGATAGGAGACAATCTGAGTAGCCCTCTTAAATTGTTTGCAGATGATGCTGTCATTTACTGTCTTGTATATGACCAAAAGGAATTGCAAAATGATTTAGATAAGATATCTGTATGGCACAAAAAGTGGCAATTGACCCTGAATAAAGAAAAAAGTGAAGTTATTGACATGAGTACTAAAAGAAATTCGCTAAATTTTGATTACGCAATAAGTCACACAAATGTAAGGTTGTAAATTAAACTAAATACTTAGGGATTACAAACACAAATAACCTAAATTGGAACGATCACATAGATAATGTGTAGAGCAAACCAAAGACTGTGATTCATTGGCAGAACACTTAGAAGGTGCAACAGGTCTACTAAAGAGACTGCTTACACCACGCTTGTCCGCCCTATTCTGGAGTATTGCTGTGCGGTGTGGGATGCGCATCAGGTGGGACTGACAGATGACATCGAAAAAGTTCAAAGAAGGGCAGCTCACTTTGTATTATTATGAAATTGGCGAGATAGTGCCACAGAAATGATAAGTGAATTGGAGTGGGAATCAATGAAATAAAGGCTTTTTCATTGCAATGGGATCTTCTCATGAAAATTCAGGGATCTTCTGATGAAATTTCGATCACCAGTTTCCACCTCCGATTACGAAAACATTCTGTTGGCACCTACCTACATAGGGAGAAATGATCATCACAATAAAAAACAGAAACCAGGGCTCACACAGAGAAATTGAATTGCTCGTTTTTCCTGTGCGCCCATTTGAGAGTGGAAAGGTAGAGCGACAGCTTGAAGGTGGTTCATTGAACCCTCTGCCAGGCACTTTTATTGAGAATAGCAGAGTAATCACGTAGATGTAGATATATACATTATTTCACCAAATTGTTGTGGAGGAATGAGACCACCTCCTTCATCTGATGAAGTATCTGATGTTTCTGGTAACTGTGATCTATTGTATGCTCAAATACCGTATGCACCACGTTCTAATACATTGACATCTGGTACATGTAATGGACTCGATGCTACTCCATCAGCATTGTAGGTTTGCCGATTTGTAGGATGCGTGATATTATTACCGACACCACCACTACCATCAGAGCTGTCAATTTTAACAACAAAACGACCTTGAAAACTAGTCAAAATTTACCAGTTAGAACATGAAGAAAAAGGCAAGCAGTAGAACCCATAAAAAAGATTGTCTTATGCCTGCGACCATCTAGAGACGACTGTGAACGGGAGAAAATGTCGCTTCTCTTATATACCTCCCCAGATAGTAGCACAGGTGTGATGCCATTTGTTGTTTACTGTTTGCACAAATGTCATTTACGTCAGTGTTGACGAGCAGCCTCGGACTGGTAACTTGCCGACAACCACCCCCACCGCTTCCACAGCGGTGTGACGCCACACTGTTCCATTCCGAAGGAGGGAACAGAGTTTGCACGGAATGCAATTTCCGTATTTATGTAGCCCCGAGGAAAGACATTTGTTCTTGGCGATTTGCTACACAGGTACAGTTGTGGTTTTGTAGGCAAGTACGGACGTTATTCTCTAAAGCCACTGACCGTCTTGTCTCACCGTGGGATAAACATATTAACAGTTAAGGCGGTTATTTTTGAAATACTAATCAGCTTACGCCTTTTTTCATCGTATACTGAGACTTGTAAACCCTTTACTGTCCATTGTGCTCAATTATATGAAAATCGGTATTTTGTAGCTACCTTGGAAGCATGTTCGAAGTTAAAATTAGTATTATTAATTCTTTCATTGCTGTTTCATTTTATTTTGGGTATCATTATAGTGTCCTGACTGTCATGCAGGTATCTCTGAGTGTGACTGACACTTAATTTCAAACATACGTATCTTAAAGACTGACAGTTACGTACTCGCCACAGAGGACCCTTCCTGTAACGGGATGTAACTGTATCTGTAACCGGATGTATCTGTGCCTCGGATATGGTCACACGACCAGAACGGGTTGTCGATAAACAAATACGCATGACAGCAGCTACCGGAGGTTTCACAATATTGTTTTTTAAATACACGTTTGTATACACAGTTGTATTTATGTATGTAAATGTGAAGCTTATCAGTGCAGTTTCTCACGACCTGTCGCCCGTGTCGCAGGCAGGCGCTGTGGCCCAACGGGGCGCGGGCGGAGGGGCGGCCGCCCCGGGACGAGGCGATGCGCAGCCGCACTCGTGTGGCCGCCAAGGTGGCGCTGCTGTCCAGCCTGTCGGGTGAGTTGCGATCGGCGCTGTGACCCCTGCTAGCGAGAGCAGCCGGCTGGGCGAGTTCGTAATCGCGGCCTCTGTTTGGACTTCCTCCGTAAATCGTGTGAGACGTTCAGTTTACTAACAGATATCTGATTAGTCGACTTGCAATTAACAGAAATACCCTTTGGTAGTTTATCCAGTTAATGGCACTGTGCTACTGATTAATTGCAGTATGTAATAACACACAGTTTTCTGGTGACCTTTTCTGTTGACACGTAAAAATGCTAGCTACGAGCAGCACTTAAATGAAACATAAACATCAATTTAGACAAAATTGTCTGCAGAGAGCAGTGACTTGATGCTATATTTAAGTTAAAATGAACAGTCGAGATCACAGTAATATTTGTTTGTTTATTGGTTTCGGTTTATGTGAAACCCATCTTCAGAACTCTGGCCCCTATGGATGGTGCCGCCGGCTCCTCAGTTTTCTCGTGATGCCACCAAGAAAACTGAGGAGCAGTCAGCACCAACCGTAGGGATCCAAAAATTCTGAAGATGGCTTTAACATAAGCCAAAACTGGTAAATAGACAAATATTATTGCAATCTCAACTGTTCATTTTAACCAAAACATGAACAGGTAAAACAGGCTTTAAAAATACCTGTAATATAAACAAATTGTGTGCTATACTCATTCGAGCAACTAGAACCTGTACTCATCATTCTTCATCCAGGTGTTATGTGACTGTCATTTGTTTTGAGTATGCATGGGTAGTACAGTCCTATACTAACCGTTATTACTCAAATGTATGAAATGTGTATAATTTGTCAGTCTTACAGTGGAAATGAAAGCAGTTATGTGCACAATACAGTGTTACGACAATTGCAAATACATAACTTTTATATAAAAAGATTATACATATGAGATGTGATCATAAAGTAATAGGAATTTTTTAATTTTGCGGTCTTTATACATCCAATTTACATTTTTGAATCTCGTGGTACACATGTTTCTAATGTATGTGTGCATTTTCAGCTGTTTTGAATATGTAATGTATTGTTGATAGTCGAAAAGATTGTGCGTGTTTTTGAGAGCTCAGTGAATTTTTATTTTCCAGAAGGATGGATCAAAGAATTTGCAGTAAAGTATTCTTAAATGAAATATTCTGCAGCAATGCATTCAAAATGTTTCCTGTGGCTTTTGGCGAATCTACTATAAGCAAGACAAGAGTTAACAAGTGACTTAAATGTTTCAAAGAGGGTTGAGAGGATGTTGAAGGAGATAGCTGTCTTGGGTGCCCTAGCACATCAGTTTGCTGATGACAGTGTGAAAGAAATGAAGAAAATGGTTCTGGAAAGTCATTGAATCACCATCAGAGAGCTCAGTGGTGATGTCGTCGTATCCTTTCGCTCATGCCAAGCAAATTTTTTTGTATGGTTTGGGCACAAAATGTGGTGCAGCAAAGTTTGTTCTGATATTGTTGACTTTTGACCAAAAATGTCACGTAGACATCGCTTAGGAATTGCTGAATGAAGTAGACAATGATTCAGAACTTCTGAAGGAGGCTGTAACAGGTGGTGAAACTAGGTGTATGGCTTATGACGTCAGTACCGAGGCCCAGTCGTGCCAATGGAAACTTCCTGATGTTCTATCACGTGTGAAGATTCATCTCACTGTTTTCTTTGATTACTTTGGGATAGTGCATCACGAGCGGTCAATAAGGAATACTACCTAGAAATTATGTGCCGTGTGCACGAATCAATTCGAAGAAAAAGACCAGAATTGTGGCAAAACCACTTGTGCAAATTGCATCATGATAATGCTTCAGGTCACAACTCAATGCTTGCCTACGGTTTGTTGGAAAAAAACAAAACCGTTAAGTTGCCTTAGCAACTGTACACTAAACATGAACCCATGCAACTTCTTTGCATTCCTGTGGAGCAAACAATGGAAGGATGTCATTTTGCCATCACTGGTGAGATAAAAACAGAACCGCTGAAGAAGCTGAACACCATAACGAAAAGTGACTCCCAGAATTACTTCAGACATTGGAAAAGCACTACCACAAGTGTATTATAATTCAGGGGGATTTCTTTGAAGGATGGGGACAAAGTTTATGTTGGTGAGTAAATATTCTTAATAATAATAATAAAAAAATAAATTCCATTGCTCTTTGGTCACACTTCTTAATAGTTTAAAACAGGGCACTTAATCTGTACAATATTTCCAGTTTGTCATTATTCAACTTTTCCAGCTACATTGATGTTCCTTATACCTGGTGTTTCATCCATGCAAGATAATCATTGATTCAGTAGCACACCCACAACTGTCTAGTCACTGTCACATTCTCTGTGGGATATCACACATGCTTCTCCAAACAGCTGTCCACGTTAACTGCAAGTCAGACCTCACTTTGCTGCCACGGTACTCTGTAGGCAACCACATACACGAGCTGATGTTACTAATGTGGCACGCAATTCTGTGTGTCGTGGTCTGTCATCTTCTGTCTCGCATGCTGGCATTAGATGTGCAACTTAGCAGTTTGGCTAACTCAGTGTAGTGTCTCAGCTCACTGGTGCTACCAGTACTGAGATACACTCCGCATCCCCTTGCTCTGTATCAGTCCACCTAGTGGAGAATATTGGTTTCTAGTGCCACTTCATTTCACTTTACTACAACAGTGATGATGAGCGTGTGTTGTTGAATGTTCTGCACAAATCCCAACACACCCTTTTCTTCATGTTCTGCTTTTGCTCTATCCGCCATGTTATAAAGGTTAAATTATGTGTTTGTGTTGGTAGCACTGTCAAAAACAATATTGTATCGTTTCATAGTATAAACACGCATTGTATGTCGAAGCGTTAATGTGTTTCGAAGGAAAGATGATGAATAGATGGGTAAATCTCTCGAAAAGTAAAGTGTGACACCAAAACCAAGTGTTTTTAAGAAACATGGGTTTCATGGTAACAAATTTTTGAGTAAAGGGAAACATTGTGTTCAACATTGGCGTATGAAGTTACAGACAATGAAATACAGGCAAACTTGTCAGTATCTAGAGAAACACCCACTAGTGCCTCAAAGATTAAAATAAAATGTTGTGATATGCAGTTTACTCAAAATGAAGGTGATGTAAATGGTAGGTTTGGTTACATACTGATAGATTTACACATCCTGTACTGTTAGGTGAATGTCGGTGTGTTGTAAAATATGTGGGGGGCCAGTTAGTTTACATGAAGACAGTGAAGTATCAAATGGACTATCCAGGAACTTATTATTAATTGTGTAAATATACTCATTCATTTTGGAATTCTGATAAGTGTAAAGATAAATATTTTGAAGTAAATGTTAGTTGGTTTTATGGATTGAGAGCTATTGGCAAAGGACAGACTGCAGCAATAACAATGTGTGCGATGTTGAATGTGCACACCCACCTTGTAAACTTGACAAGTATGCAGGATTTATTGGAGCTGCTGTGGAATATGTTGCATGTGAGTCAGTGAAGGGTGCTGCAAATGAAGCTGTTGAACTAAATGGTAGTATGACTGACATACCCCGTAACTTTTGATGGTACTTGACAGAAATGCAGCTACAGTTCTAAGAATTCTGTTGCTCCGGTGACAAATACGGATACTGGAAAGGTAATAGATTTCCAGATTTTAACCAAACATTGTTATAAGTGTAAATCAGGGAATAAAGAAGGGCATATCTGGACAGAAATTATGAAGGAACACATGGTGGTATAGAGGCCTCTGCAGGTATTGACATTTTTAGTCGATCTGTGAATGAAAGGGGAGTGTGTTACACTAAGTTCTTAGGTGGTGGAGACTCAAAAGCATATAATAATGTAGTAGCCGCTCAGCCTTACGGTGAGAAGATTATCGCAAAACTGGAATATGTTTGTCATGTCCAGAAGAGGATGGGCACCAGTTTGAGGAAGTTGAAACAAAGTTTGAGAGACAAGAAACTTTCTGATGGTAAAACCATAAGAGGCAGTCTGGCAGACAAAATGATTGATGAACTACAGCAGTATTATGGGATGACCATTAGAAATAATACTGAGGATTTGTTGAAAATGAAGCAGGCAGTATGGGCTACCTTCTTCCACAGGCTGTCAACTGATGAAAAACCAGTACACCACCTTTGCCCTCCTGGGCCTGATTCACAGTGCAATTTCCGCAATGCCCAGTACTCGAACAGTTCATACAGCCATAAACATTCCAGCCCAGCAGCAGTCATGGATATCATAAAACCTATTTACAGAGACCTGGCAAATCCTGAAGAAGTGTCTGCATGGTCAGACTCAAAATACCAATGAGTTGTTCAATAATCTTATACGGACTTTTTTACCAAAAATTGTTTTTGTAGGAATGAAGACACTAAAGTGGGATACTGTTACTGCTTTTAATGATGGCAACATTGGTAGGGTGAAACTTCAGAATCCGTTCCTGAAAATTTACATTTCCTGTTGCATTTTCCCCTAAATCTCGGAAACTACTTCAAACAGAGTATTCAAATTTTCAGGGAATAACATACATATCCTGAATCTACAGAACTAAAAGAAGAACATAATGTTATGCATAATTAAAATTATTTAGGACAATGTACAAGAAAAGAATACAAAATTTTAACCGTGTAATTAAAAAATTTATTTCCGAAAGCAGTGGCTGATATGCAATTATTGTAGTTCAGTAGACTCAGAAGATACAGTTTAATGTCCTGTAAAAGTTTCATGTCAATGGCCACAGTAGTCACTGAAATACAGGAAAGGCAAGTCACTAAATTTAACATTGTCAGGTTAGGGCTTTCCAGCTCCCCTTAACCTACAGTGATCGTCATCAGTGTACTGCAAATGTAATGACCTGTGATCATTCCTCCATTGTGGGACATTTGTATGCAGTGGGGAAGGTTCAAAAATTGGGTGCATGGGTACGGCACACTCTAAGCCAAAATGACAAAGTCTGTGGGTGGCCATACTTGCATGTGTGCTTTCTGGTCATCAATTAGCTTGTGAACAACACTGACCATTCCTGTTTCTGTATCATTACTGGTGACAAGAAATGATTTCTTTATGCTAATGTAAGGAAAAGAAAGGAATGGTTGAGCCCAAACAAAGCAGAAACTGCCCATACAAAGACCTTTGTGCATCCACAAGAGATAGTGTCAGACATCTGGGAGAACAGCAACAGCGTGGTGTACTAGAAAATGCTTCCCAGAGGTGTAACCGCCACTGCTGACACTTTTCATCAATAAAAAAGTTACACCAGCACTGGCAAACTGTTGAAAATTGAGAAGAAGAATATATTATGGATGAGTAAAGTCTCTGTCATGTTTGTCTGTTGTGTTTATTAAACTTACCAAACTACAAACAGCACCCATTCAGTATCCTGAATATGTTGCAAGTATCATTTTTGGTCACGACAGAGTCCTGTGTAGTTGTCAGTGCATTATGTTGGAAGTAAGTGAATCTGAGCGTGGACAGATTTTTTGTACGAGGTCTGTCTAAAAAGTATCCAACCTTTGATTCTCCTGCGCAAAATAGAGATGATAGTGCGGTGCCTCTGTACACACCTTTATGAACACGTGTGAATTTTGTCCCCACCTTCCAGCGTGTCAGTCACTGTCTGCCTGTCACTGAGTGAGTTGCTACAAAATGTGTTCATCGGATTACCGATTCTCTCGAGATGACTGAACGTATTGAGCATAGATACTGCATCAAATTTTGTCAAAATCATGGCGATTGTGAAAAGCGAAACAATTCGTAAGATTCAGCAGATGTTTAGAGAAGATGCGATGGGTGAAACACAAATTAAGCAGTGGTTCAACCGATTCAAAAATGGCCGCACATCAGCGGAGAGTGACCAGCGTTCTGGCAGGCCCCGAACTACTCGTAGTGCAGCTGTTGTTGAGAGGGTGCAAAATTCGGTGATGACAGATCGTTGTTTGACAGTGTGGGAGATTGCCCGAGAAGTTGGAATGAGTAAAAACTCTGCAGATGCAGTTTTGCATGATGATTTGAACTTGCACCGAGTGGTTGCGGAATTCGTGCCCAGGTTGTTTTCGCTGGAGCAGAAAGACCTCCGTTTTGACGTTGCACGGGACCTTCTGGACACCACCGACACTGATCCTGTGTTTCTGAACACTGTGAAAACTGGAGGTGAGTCACAGGTGTATGAGTATGACCCAGACACAAAAAGACAGCCGTAGCAATTGAAGCATCCCGAGTCTCCGAGGCCGAAGAAAGTACGGCACGTGAGAAGCAAAATTGAGGTGATGCTGACTGTCTTCTTTGATGTCCGTAGAATTGTGCATCACAAATATGCCCCGGAAGGACAAACAGTGACAAAGGAGTACTATAAAGATATTCTCTGGCGACTCTGTGACGCATTTCGGCACCAAAGACCAGACGTGTGGATGGCGAGAACTGACAACTGCATCACAACAATGCCCTGACACATTCATCCCACTTGATGCAAAATTTCTTGGCCAAACATAGAATTACAGCCGTTCGCCAACTTGCCTACTCTCCAGGCATGGCTCCTTGTGACTTCTGGGTGTTTCCAAAATTGAAGACTTCATTGAAAGGATCCCGTTTTGAGAGTAGAAAAGAGATAATGCGAAAGTGATTGTGACAGGTGGTCATTGAGGAGGGTTGTGACAAAAAATAAAGAGGACGACGACTGAAAAAATTCATAACAGTACTGAATGTCACATTCACAAACATTGTCAGACCAAAATGACACAAGGGGTGTCCGTAAGCTGGGAACTGCAGGGCGAGGTGGAATTCTGAAACCATTTAGCAGTGATAAAAATGACCGTAACAGAAAAACACTGGACCAGAACCATAAAACCTGGATTATGGAGCGCTGGAAGATGAGTGTTTCACACTTTCCACCAAGATCTGGCAGAGTTCCCATACGGCGTACACTGTCCCATTCCTACGATGCAGACAGCTTGCAGCCAAGAATGAAACACGGTGCTGTTTCGGTGACGAGTTGGCAAGCCGTTCTGCTGTAATCTGTGAGAAGGCTGGAGTACTGCCGAGGATGATGCAAGCATTTTGGCTGATCAGGTCCTGCCTGTGGTAGTGTTTGTTCCCCAGTGGTGGTACTGTGTTCAGAGGTGTCGAGGCCCCTGATCACACGTTTTGCCTCATCCAGGACTGGTTTTGTGAACACAAGGATGTATTTTGACATCTCCACTGGCCACCACAGTCACCAGATGTCAGCATTATTGAGCCCTTGTAATCTACTTTGGACAGAGTGTGATCACTGTCTACGTCTACATCTACATTTATACTCTGCAAGCCACCCAACGGTGTGTGGCGGAGGGCACTTTACTGTCATTACCTCCCTTTCCTGTTCCAGTCGCATATGGTTTGTGGGAAGAACGACTGCCAGAAAGCCTCTGTGCGTGCTCGAATCTCTCTAATTTTACATTCGTGATCTCCTCGGGAGGTATAAGTAGGGGGAAGCAATATATTCGATACCTCATCCAGAAACGCGCCCTCTTGAAACCTGGACAGCAAGCTACACCACGATGCAGAGCGCCTCTCTTGCAGAGTCTGCCACTCGAGTTTGCTAGACATCTCCGTAACACTATCACGCTTACCAGATAACCCTGTGACGAAACGCGCCGCTCTTCTTTGGATCTTCTCTATCTCCTCCGTCAACCCACACTGATGAGCAGTACTCAAGTATAGGTCGAACGAGTGTAAGCCACCTCCTTTGTTGATGGACTACATTTTCTAAGGACTCTCCCAATGAATCTCAACCTGGTACTCGCCTTACCAACAATTAATTTTATATGATCATTCCACTTCAAATCGTTCCGCATGCGTACTCCCAGATATTTTACAGAAGTAACTGCAACCAGTGTTTATTCCACTAACATATAATCATACAATAAAGGCACCTTCTTTCTATGTATTCGCAATACATTACATTTGTCTATGTTAAGGGTCAATTGCCACTCACTGCACCAAGGGCCTATCCGCTGCAGATCTTTCTGCATGTCGCTGCAATTTTCTATTGATGCAACTTCTCTGTATACTACAGCATCATCCGCGAAAAGCCGCATGGAACTTCCGACAATATCTACTAGGTCATTTATGTATAATTGTGAAAAGCAAAGGTCCCGTAACACTCCCCCGTGGTACGCCAGAGGTTACTTTAATGTCTGTAGACATATCTCCATTGAGAACAACTTGCTGTGTTCTGCTTGCTAAAAACTCTTCAATCCAGCCACACAGCTGGTCTGATATTCCGTAGGCTTTTAGCTTATTTATCAGGAGACAGTGTGGAACTGTATCGAGCGCCTTCCGGAAGGCGAGGAAATGGCATCTACCTGGGAGCCTGTATCTAATATTTTCTGGGTCTCATGAACATATAAAGTGAGTTGGGTCTCACACGATCGGTGTTTCCGGAATCCATGTTGATTCCTACAGAGTAGATTCTGGGTTTCCAGAAATGACATGATACGCGAGCAAAAAACATGCTCTAAAATTGTGCAACAGATCTATGTCAGAGATATAGGCCTATAGTTTTGTGCATCTGCTCAACGACCCTTCTTGAAAATTGGGCTACTTGTGCTCTTTTCCAATCATTTGGAACCTTCCGTTCCTCTAGAGACTTGCGGTACACGGCTGTTAGAAGGGAGGCAAGTTCTTTCGCGTACTCTGTGTAGTATCGAATTGGTATCCCGTCAGGTACAGTGGACTTTCCTCTGTTGAGTGATTTCAGTTGCTTTTCTATTCCTTGGACACTTATTTCGATGTCAGCCATTTTTTCGTCCGTGCGAGGATTTAGAGAAGGAACTGCAGTGCGGTCTTCCTCTGTGAAACAGCTTTGGAAAAATTCCCTTGAAAATCATACAGGACAGACACGAATGGAAGCTGTTATAAATCCCAACTGTTTCCTTATACTGTATGGGGCATGATAATGGGTTCTGTTTTTGGTGTTCCCATATTCTTGCTAACCCTCCGTATTTGCTTGTCAGTTACCAGATCTTTTCCAGTTCTTGAATCTAGATATATTGCTCTCTATCAAACAATGGAAACTTCAGGTAGGAATATCAACAGCCGGCCACTGTGGTCGAGCGGTTCCAGGTGCTTCAGTCCGGAACCATGCGGCTGCTGCGGTCACAGGTTTGAATCCTGCCACGGGCATGGATGTGTGTAATGTCCTTAGGTTAGATAGTTTCAAGTAGGGGACGGATGACCTCAGATGTTAAGTCCCATAGTGCTTAGAGCCATTTGAACCATTTTTGAATATCAACAATGTAGGAAAAGACAGTTTGCTACTTAGGTAAAGAAGACATGTACATGAGGTGTGCTTTCGTTTGTGTGTGTGTGTGTGTGTGTGTGTGTGTGTGTGTGTGTGTGTGTGTGAGTGTGTGTTTGTTTGTTTGTGTTTTACTGACGAAGGCTGTGGCTGAAAGCTATATGTGAGTGTCTTTTAATTGTGCCTGTCTGCAACTTGACGTATGTTGCTGTCTAGTTAGGTATGTTTCCAGTTTTCTTTTCAGATGGTAACGATCACAGATTTCTTGTTGTTTGGTAGATGGGAACTTGTCAAATATGCTTAACAGAGCATATAACTCCATTCTGAGCCTTAAACAAGAAGGCAAAGCCTGCACGAAAACTATTTTTGTGTCTCGTATTGTGGCTCTGATCTGTGAAGTACAGCTGAAATTGATATTTATTATGAACAACAATAATTATTTTGGAGTAAGTTCACTAGGAACTCAGATTAAGAATTTCAGTGGCCCTAAAAGGCATCTGGAATACATACAGTAATCTGCTGTAGACATTACTCTTCTGAATGAACACTTTTATTTATTTTTAGCCAATGTTCCTCTTCTTTAGGCCAATACAAGGAGAGATATTTCTAAATGCAAAACATGCTGGCGTGCACTGAGATTCTCTATTATTTCATGCCAGTTTTAACTTACTATTTGGTGGGGTGCCAGGGAATTTTGCACAGCGTTTCATTTAGTGAATGGTCATTACTGTCCACTTCCAGTTTTAAAAGGTCATTTTTGTTTGTTTGGAATTGCATTGATTGAGACTTCAAGACTATACTGACGTGACAAAAGTTGTGAGATACCTCCTACTACCACGTTGGAACTCCTTTTGTCCAGCTTAGTGCAGCAACTCAACTCGACTTGAAATATTGAACCGTGCTACCCCTACAGCTGTCCATAATTGTGAAAGCGTTGCCAGTGCAGGATTTTATACATGAACTGACCTCACAATTACGTCCGATAAATGTCGACGGGATGCATGTTGAGCGATCTGGGTGGCCGACGTCTCGCCTGAGAATCATATATATATATATTTCTTCAAACTAATTGCAATTATAGCCTGGTGACATTGCATGTCGTAACCCATAAAAATTCCATCTGTGTTTGGCAACATGAAGTTCACGAGTGGCTCCAGATCGTCGCCAATCACTTCCAGTCAATAATCGGTTCACTTGGATTAGAGGACCTAGTGGATTCCATGTAAACACAGCCCACACAGTTATGGAGCCAGCACCAGATTGCACATTGCCGTGTTGACAACTTGGGTCTGTGGCTTTGTGGGGTCTGTGCCACACTTGAACCTCACCATTAACTCTTACCGACTGAAATTGGGACTCATCTGACTAGGCTATGCTTTTCCAGTCATCTAGGACCCAACGAATGTGGTCACGAGTGCAGAAGAGGCACTGCGGATGATGTCGTGATGTGAAGCTAGCAAAGGTATTCACATTGGCCGTCTGCTGCTATAGCCCATTAACACCAAATTTCACCACACATTCGTCATGTGTCCCACGTTGATATCTCTGATTATTTCGCATTGTGTTGCTTGTCTGTTAGCACTGAAAATGGCAGGCAAATGCCACTGGTCTCAGTCACTAAATGAAGGCTGTTGACCACTGTGTTGTCCTTTGTGAGAGGTAATGCTCGAAATTTGGCATTCTCAGCACACTCGTGACATTCTGGATCTCGGAATATTGAATTTCCTAACTATTTCTGAAATGGAATATCCCACGCATCTAGCTCCAACTACTATTCAGTATTCAGAGTCTGTCAATTCCCATCGTGCGGCCGTAATCTTACCGGAAACCTTTTCACGTGGATCACCTGAGTACAAATGACAGCACCACTGTAGCACTGCCCTTTTATACCTTGTGTATGTGATACGCCATCTGTATATGTGCGTATCGCTATCCTGTGACGTATGTCATCTCTGTGTGAAACTAAAATGATTTGCTTCCATCTCTTGTAGGTCTGTTCAGCTACCTACATCTACATACATATTCTGCAAACCTCTGTGACATGGATGACAGACTGTATGTCCAATTATACCAATTATTAGGACTTTATTCCCTGTTACAGTCATGTACAAAGGGCAGGAATGATGGGAAGATGATGGCTTAAATGCCTCTGTGCTTGCTGTAATTAGTCTAATCTGACTTCAAGATATCTATGCCTCGTTGTGAGTGCCCCAGTGGCCAGCATACGCAAACGTCAGAAAATTTGGGTATGTAGACGACAGGGCACTCACAACGGGGCATTAGAGATCTCGAGCTTACCGAGTCCGAATTCCTCAGTGATGTGTCGACCGTGGGTGAACTGGTGAATATTTCTGCAGACGGAGATTGCAACCGTGATCCTCTAAGACAGAAGTCTCGACATTTCACCTAAACGACAAGATGGCTGTTCATCTTGAAGGAAGTTTACTCAGACATAACAGAGACCCAAAATATCTAGGAGTCATGCTTGATAGGACACTCAGCTATAAACAACCTTTATTAAGAACAGCTGCAAAAATCAGAACTCAAAATAACTGTGGCATGTGACAGGGATCAACTGCATCAATACTCAGTACTTCAGCTCTGGGATTGGTACCGCCTGGTGCGGAGTATTGCTCATCAACGGATGAATTGTGCTCACAGAAAACTTGTAGGTACACAACTTAATCGTACCGTGCATCTTATAACTGGTACCGTCAGGCCCACATCAAATGCATAAATCTGTAGCATTTTCCCATAAATTTAATAAACTCAACAAATACACATAACAGAGACTTCAGTCACCAATAATATATTCTCCTTCACTATTTACAACAGACTGTCAATGCTGGGGTAACTTTTCAGTACTGCAACTGTAGAAATCATTGTTATGAGGCAAAGAGCCCATCGACCACGTTCAGTGTGCATTTTCATTTGGAAAGGAAGTTCCTTCAAGTTTGTTCAATAGTGAGTGGTGAAGGTGAAAGTCTGAGAGCACAAGATTAGGTGTGGAATGACTTCCCAACCCAACTCCTGGGTAGCACTTTTTGTCGGTCTAGCACAAAGCAGGCAGGCATTATTGTGGATTAACATCACTTCACGCAGCCCTTTTGGTCGTCATTCTCGGATTGCGTCTGCGAGACATCTCAGTTGTTGGCAGTAAATATCAGCAGTGACGGTTACACCTCGGGGAAGCAATTCGTAGTACACAACACTGTAGATATTCCACTAGATGAATAACATTATCTTTCGTGGATGTGTGCATGTCTTCGTATGGGGTGTTTTCTATCTTTTTCATTATGTTAGTTTAAAGACACCATTTCTTGTCAACAGTAATGATAGAGGATAAGAATGGTCAGTGTTGTTCACAAGCTGATTAATGATGAGCAATGGTCATCTTCCGATTCTTGTGATTTTGGCATAGTGTGTGCACTACCCGTGCACAGTTGATTTTTGAACCTTCCCCACTGCATCACATTATGGTGGAATGATCACAGTTCATCACATTTGCCAGTTCTCAATTACACTGAAGTGAACTGTTGAATACAAAAAACTACAGAAAAATCCTAATCTCCCTGTTCGTGCAGACATTCCAAGTACCAGAAAATGTAAGCTTTGCTCTCATCACCCACATCTGGAAACTGCAAGAATATTAGTCATAAATGGCTTTAATACTGGTAACCAGTGGAGACACACATGGCAGAGTAATTCTGTGACAGAACAGCTGAAGGTATCACGCATATCGACTCAGTTACCTGGCTTCAAATTTCCGTTCAGGGACTGTTGGGCTCTTAACCAAATAAGAGCCAACACTGGAAGGTGTTTCAACTCTTCCATCAGGTTGAAGAAAATAACTTCACAAACTGTGACTGTGGCATTGTAAAGCAGTCTGTTTGCCATGTAATTCAAGAATATCCTCTGGGCGCTTTTCCCGGTGATAACGGAGGGGTCAGTAGACGATATTTGTGGCATGATATTATAGGCTGATTAAAATTGCATAGCTGATGTGTGTCACTCGCTGATACAGTCACAAGGCACTACATTTCCTCGAGCGGCTCACCCGTCTTCGTTCCTCCTGCCTTCTTAACAGTATTAACAGTACTGTGCACACCGTGTCCACTTTCGTGATTCTCGGCTGAAATGCACATGTAACAACATTGATGAACTCACTTTCCCGCTGGTTCTTCAATAAAACATGATCACTACATCCAAAACTAAAAATCACTCAGTATTTCTAAAATAACAAATTGTCTCTGCAATCGAACTGAACGAATGGCCTTACTGACACCTCACCATCTCTTGGCGCAGTAGACGAAAACTTTTCCGGCAGGCTGATCGGTAACAGGCCTCAGTAGCGTAAGGAATAAAGACTTCAGCTACTGAACCAATAACTACATCACTACTGAGGCTAACCTACAGAGCTGAACAGTATGGACGGTACAGAATACGACTACTGACCTAGTGTCAAAATGTCATGTTTTCTGTAATACTCGATGTGACCGCAAAACTCAGTAGCAGTCGACAAGTGTACCGGATGAATACACGCGATTATGACATCACTTCCCAAAACTTCGAGTGAATCTGAGAGCATCCCCTATGCTTTATTGTCGTGCTACACCATTTTCTTTTTGCTGTTTTGCTGGCATGTTACAGCATGGTGCTGGGCATTGTAACATCTAACAGGACTGCAGACGTGTCCATGCAAACAAACTGAATGTTAATAACCTTACTTTATATTTCCGATGTGACTATTATAAATTAACCCACACCCCTCATATTTTGGATGCAACTCACTGACAATATACATTTACTGATGTTCTGTTGTCAGTTTCGTGGAGACTGATTGAGCCTATGGAAAAATGCAATGTAATATGAGGTTGGTGCATAAGTTTGTAGCATTTTTGTTTTGCAGGTTAGTATTCTGAATGCTATGGCTTTATTTATTGATTGTCATTTTTTATTTGTGCTGTTTGAGTGTACATGTTGTCATTTTGTCCTTTGAAGATAGTGAGTGGAGCTGTGGATGCTAGAAAATGGAGTGCCATGTGGAGAAATCGGAATGTTTCCAACATATTCTTCTGTTTGAGCTCAATAGAGGGGTGATAGCAGTGGAGGCAGCTGGAAACATTTGCACTGTGGATTGGGATAATGCCTTTGGACAGAGCATGGCAAAAAAATAATTTTCTCATTTCAAGGAGGATCATTTGGACATTAGTAACTCTCCACATTCAGGAAGACCTTAGAGTTTTGATGAAGATCATTTAAGCTCATTAATCAACAATAACTCACTTCAGTGTACTCAGGAACTTGCAAATATGAGGAACTGAGTCATTCCATGTCAAATCAACACACCTATTTTACCCCACCCTCTTAGATTTTGCTTTCAGTATATTTTAAAGAAATTCCTGTTTGTTAAAGGTCAATTTGGTTAAACTAGGGCCGTTAGTGAAAGACGAGTCCGGAATAATTTTTTTTAACAATGAACCCATCATCATCCCAGATTTATATTTTGCCATGTGATTTACAATAGTATGAAGTAGTTATGGAAATATTTTGAAAATTTTCAATTATGTACTTTTTGTAAAAAAATTAAAATTAAATCAAAATATTAATTAGTATTTTGAAAAAGTTTATTAATTAGAAGCTATGTTTTGTTGTATATCCCTGGAAAGAGCATGAAAAATGCTGCAAAATGACACCTTTCCCAGTTCTCTAGCTCAATTAGGGCAGATCCTAGGACAATTTAAAAAAAAGTCCGTTCACACATTTTTGACTGGTTTTTGAAAAGTTTACATAGCCATATTTCAGGAATGGTTTGAGGTAAATTGAAATTGAAATTTGGTATTTTTCTTAGTTTCAGTACCCACTATAAGTATACCAACTTTCAGCAAAATCTAAGAGGGTGAGGTAAAATTTTTATTTAAAGTGTGTTGATTTGACATGGCATGACTCAACTGTGATCATTCCCTCATTGTGTGACATTTGCATCCAATGGGGAAGGCCCAAGAATCGGTTGAAAGTGTACCACATGCTCAAAACCAAAATCACAAAAGTCAGCACGTGGCCATATGTGTGCATCTGCTCGCTCATCGTAAATTGGCTCGTGAACAACACCGACCATTTCTATCCTGTGTCATTATTGGTGATGAGAAGTGGTGTCCTTATATAATCATAATGAAAATAAAGGAATTGTTGATTGTAAACAAAGCAGCAGTTCTCTGTACAAACACCAGCACACATCCACAAATGATGTTACGCACCTGGTGAAACAGTGACGGTGTACTGTACTACAAACTGCTTCCCTTATATGTAACCATTACTACTGACTCTTATTGTCAACAACTGAGATCTCTTGCAGACACAATCTGATAACTCTGACCAGGAAGTCTGCATGAAGTAATGCTACTTCCACATTCTGCTAGACTGACAAAAAAAGCACTATAAAGGAGTTGGGTTGGAATGTCATTCCACAACTGCCTTATTCAGGCAGTGTTGCACCATCATATTTTCACCTTCTATGCTCTCTATTGAACAGCCTTCAAAGAACTCCATTTCCAGATAAAAATGGACTCCAAACCTGGCTCAACATAGTGAAGGAGAATATACAAGGTGTACATAAAGTCTGATAACACTTCAAATTATTTATTGCACAAGAACAAAACATTGTACAGATATCATACATATGTCATTTTGAAGAGAAACTCTTCAAGTCCTCCCGCCCCCCCCCCCCCCCCCCCCCTCCCCATGTATTACACCAGAGCATAGTTTGGCAATTTGCCGATAGTCTGCGCTGGTCGCAAGTGTGATGGATCAGTCGTGCTACAGAAGGAACAGCTGTTTTACGATATGGCCCCCCGATTACCTGTTCTCATTCTGTGTGACTTTTTTCTTTGGGGATGCATTAAAGATCTCCTCTACCACGTCACGTAGCAGAACTCCGGGAGAGAATACAAGAAGTGACTGCCACAGTCAGTGATGCTGTGCTGGGACGGCTATGGCAAGAATTCGATCACCGTATTGACACCTGCTGGGTCACTTGTGATTTGCGTATCGAAAGTTTGTATAGAAAACTTTCGGAGTTTCTCTTCAAAATGCAATATGTATGATATCTCTATGAGGTTTAGTTCTTGTGCAATAAAAATTGAAAGTGTTCCCTGACTTTATGTACACCCAGTATTATTGATGACTAAACTCTCTTATGTGTGTCTGTTGTTTTTATTAAACACACAGAAAAGTGCTACAATTTTATGCACTGACCTAATATTTAAATGCCGCTACAGTTTCTACCGCTACCTTTTATTTTATCAAGGATCCAAAACATGTTATGGTCTCCTGTTAATTTATTGTTTATCTTGTCCAATAATGTACATTCCGGGTGACCAAAAAGTCAGTATAAATTTGAAAACTGAATAAATCATGGAATAATAATAGATCATGCTTGGAATGACATGGGGTTTTATTAGAACCAAAAAAATACAAAAGTTCAAAAAATGTCCGACAGATGGCGCTTCATCTGATCAGAATAGCAATAATTAGCATAACAAAGTAGGACAAAGCAAAGATGATGTTCTTTACAGGAAATGCTCAATGTGTCCACCATAATTCCTCAACAATAGCTGTAGTTGAGGAATAATGTTGTGAAGAGCACTGTAAAGCATGTCCGGAGTTACGGTGAGGCACTGGTGTCAGATGTTGTCTTTCAGCATCCCTAGAGATGTCGGTCGATCACGATACACTTGCGACTTCAGGTAACCCCAAAGCCAATAATCGCACGGACTGAGGTCTCGGTACCTGGGAGGCCAAGCATGACGAAAGTGGCAGCTGAGCACACGATCATCACCAAACGACGCGCGCAAGAGATCTTTCATGCATCTAGCAATAGTTTTTGTTCTAATAAAACCCCATGTCATTCCAAGCATATGTGTCAATTTTTACCTCTCTATCCACATTATTCCGTGGTTTATTAAGTTTTCAAATTTACACTGACTTTTCGATCACCTGTTGCTTTGCTTATGCGAAGGAATTTGATGTCTGCTGACTGTGCATGGCTCTTGGCCTCAGTGGCCTCTGGTTTTTCTCCCATAGGGAAGTACAGATACACCCATAACTTTAAAAAGTTTGCCTGTGTTTCTACTCTCAGTTTTCCTTCCAGACTGCATTTAATTGTTTGACACACAGGCGGACGCCCTCAATATTAATGTCCACAAAAATATGTCTGGATACTGTCAACCAGATGGTATATGCCTAGTACGGGAAAAGTAGCGCATCTGTTGTTTGGTAACTGTGTATTGTGTACTTTAGTTTTTCTTGCACATTCCACATCCTCGACGACTTGTACACTAAAGGTTTACAATCAGGCAGTGTATCCAATCGTGTCTAATCACCTTTCCTAAATTGTCTTCTCTGTTCGCCAAATTTATCAAAGTTGTTCCACAAATTCTAAGCCTCTTCCTTAGGGGTGCCCATCCCCTTCTCCCCGTCATCCCGTGCCGTGTAATCCCACTGCCCACTATCCAGTGTGACATCGTCCCACTCTTACCTGCTCAGACCCATCAACTCCAAATGCTGCCTCCGGTTAGACTGGCACCCCACCACTTGTACCACCCCGCCACCGGTACAGCGCTGCCGCCCTCGTGAACCTTCCACCCCCTTCTTAACTCTGCCCCCCTCTTCACCTTCGACCAAAATAACGGTGTAACAGTAGTGCAGAAAATGGGGCGATGCATGAAATCTAGCGGAGCATTACTGCAGGGTCGTGTACTTTGCAGACGAGCTGAAGCACATAATCGGGAGCGAGACGGCGCGGCGCGGGCTGCTGCGCGTGTTCGAGCTGTTCCAGAGGCCGGTGCTCAACCGGCGCCTGCTGCACGTGCTGCTGGAGGGAGTGCTGCGGACGCTCTTCCCGGACAACAACCTCGAGCAGGTCAGAGTGGTGGAATATCTTTTTCTCTCCAGATACGGTATGGTGTTCAAACGTTCCCCCAGATTAACATTACTGTGTCTTGCCACGCTCTCATTGTGCACTGCCATCTTCAAAGGAATCCTTTTGTGAGCAAATATGCCAATCCCCTGTTTCCGCCACTTTTAAATGCATCCTTTCTGTTTTTCTTTGTTACGTTGTTTCATATCCTCAGCAGTACCACTCCAAACGGTTGCCCCTTCGACATAAATTTCGCCGTGGGGGGGGAGGGAGGGGGGGGGGGGGGGGAAGGAGGCACATGGAGTGAAGTCTGTTAGTGCAGTGTTTGTGTGCGGAACAACTACACTTACGGCAGTAAAAGTCAACCTCTTTCACCTTCCGTGCACCTTTGTATCTCTGTTGCTAATAAAATTTTCTAATTCCTCACCAGTTCCACAGTAATGGGCAGTAACTTTACTTTATAAAATATATAAAGTAGAGCTACAAAAAGTTAAAGCATATGATATTACAATATTGAAAAGGAAAGTTGCTACTATATAGCGGAGATGCTGAGCTGCAGGTAGGCACATCAAAAAGACTGTCAGAAAGTGAGCTTTCAGCCATCAAGGTGTTTGTCAGAGGCATAAAAACAAACACACACACACACACACACACACACACACACACACACACACACACACACTCACTCTGGATGCTGACACCCACTCAGACCCAGCAGCCACTTTTCATTGTTAAATTATATAATAATAATAATAATTACAGACCATGTACTGTACGCCAAAATTTTTTTAACACCCCTACTGCCAGCTGGCCATTCAGAAAGATTTAACACCAACAAGTGGGCAGTAAGGTCTGGGTTGACTACAACCAGTGTTGGCCATATGTGTTCGTGCACTGTTGTGGTGGACTATCCAGTCGTTCATATCTACGTCTGCCTCTACATCATACTTAGCAAGCCACCAAGCAGCATGTGGCACAACACAGCAGGTGTGTGTGTGTGTGTGTGTGTGTGTGTGTGTGTGTGTGTGTGTGTGGGGGGGGGGGGGGGGGGGGTGGGGGGTTACTTCAGGTACCACTTGCTGATACCTCGTTCCCTGTTCCACTTGCAAATGATGCACAGCAGAATGATTGTCGGTAGGGCTTAGAATTAACTCTAATTTGTCAGATTTTCTCATCTTGGTGGTTTTGCGAGATGTATATGGGAGGAAGTTATATGTAGTCCGACTCTTCTTCAAACTTTCTCTCTCAAAATTTCCACAGAAAATCTCTACGTGATGCTCAGCACATCTCTTGTAATGTTTGGCACTTGACTTTGCTGAGCATCCCTGCAGTCCTCTCGCACCGACCAAACGACGCCTAGACGAAACGTGCAGCTCTTTGTTGGATCTTCTCTGTCTCTTCTATCAGTCCTACCTGGTAAGGGTCCCAGATTCATGAACAGTACTCAAGAATTGATCAAACAAGAGCCCTATAAGCTGCATCGTCTGTGGACGAATTAAATTTCCTTCAGATTCTGACTGTGAATATGCTTGGTTTCTGCTTTACCTAACGGCCGCCCTGGGTAGGTGCTCCTGTCTATTTTTTGATAGACACTGTTTCTAGCACTTTATCATCAGTAGTGTAGCTGTACAGTAGTGGATTTCTTTTCCTATGTATGTGCAATATGTTAACATTTATTTAGATTTAGGGTCAACTACAAGAGCCAGCACCATTCATCAAGCATCTGCAGGTCATTCTGCAAATTGATACTGTCTTCTGATGGTGTCAGTTTCTTTCAGACAACTGTATTGTCTGCAAACAGTCTTAAGAGTTTCTGACACTTTGTACTAGATCATTTATATACATTCATATACCTGTCACACTTCCTCTGGGTACCGTATTTACTCGAATCTAAGCCACACCTGAAAAATGGGACTCAAAATCAAGGAAAAAAAATTTTCCCCAATCTAAGCCACACCTGAAATTTGAGTCTCGAAATTCAAGGGGAGAGAAAAGTTTTAGGCCGCACCTCCAAATCAACAAAGTTGGTCCATTGTAATATGAGACACAATTTAGGTCGAATGAATGACTGTACAGCTACAGTAGTTTGGTTCGAGTCGTAAGGTTAGCAGTTAAGCTTTACCAGGTAGCCACTGCTATGCGTCAGGAACTCCGTACGTATTTATACGGATACCCTTCCTTTTACATGTGCTTCGTCTGGTTTGAATCGATTGCTGTATTTTGCTTTGATCTGATAAGTGCCGTTTTCTTTGTTATAGGTGTTTACGTCACTCTAAGCTGAAAATGAATTACTGTACTGTGTCACGCATTGTTTGCCGCATTCTGATAATGAGTGTTTACGGCCTGTCGCTGCTTGCAGCATGCCTTGCTTTTGTGCGCACTGTCGCCGCTTACAATAAAAAAAAATGATGAATTGTCTCATAGCGAAACAATAGCAAGAGACTGTTATTTGTGGTTACTTACATTGCTGCTTTCTTTGATAATGATCAACAAGAACCAAATAATTGACTGCGTATGATAGAAGATGTTCTGAATGAGAGTTTAGCGAAAAATTTTCTCCGGTTGAAAATCTTTGCAGACGCCTCTTTAGTATGTTACATTCTGCACAAAAATTATACTAATCTTAGATTTAAAAATCTTGTCAATTGCCGTGCTTCATTTCTGACTGTATCACTATTAGGCATAACAATAATACAAATATAAACATGACATTATATGTATATTCTTCCGCATTTGTTGTTGTCTCACTCTAGTTTTGTAGTTTATTAGGCAGACAGGATTTAAATAAGATAGCAGCAAACACGAAAGAATACAAGGCAAAATGTTTATATTCGTGTTATTCTTATGGCGAAGGGAATACTGCATGTGATTCACAATTCATAAAAGTTCTTATTAGCAACCATCTCTTGTCACAGGTAGGAAAAAATTCAGAACGTAGAGTTGGCCATATTGACAAACATCCCAAACAGTCTTGCCAGTCGGATTTTCATGGTACATTGAAATGCTGCTACATTCGAAGATGAACAATACGGAATTTGTAATTACTTCATTGGATAATGTATGAAAATGCAGTGGTCGAAACTCGGGGCGGAGTAAAAAGCTCGTCTTCCACCTTTTTTTTTTTAATGACGCAGAGGTTTTGGTGCCAGTATTTATCTTTGTGCCTGCAAAGCATGCCTGTGTAGCGCTACATATATTCGATGGCAGAAGTTAGTTGTGGCGACACCTACCAACATTTTTCAGAACTACCACTTACTTTGCACTCGATTCTAAGCCGCAGGTGGTTTTTTGGATTACAAAAACCGGAAAACCGGAAGATTTGAGTAAATATGGCACTCTGGAAATTACCTTTACATCTGTTCAGTTAGTTCCATTAAGAGCTAGGTGTTGAGTTGTATCTTCAAAGTTGAGTCCAGTCACAAATCAGGTCTGATACTCAGTAAACCCTTCCATCCCCCCCCCCCCCCACCCACCCACACACACACACACACACACACACACACACACACACACACACACACACACAATAAATGGCAGTGCAGTATGATGTGAAATACCTTTCTGAAGTCAACGAACACGGCATCTGTCTGAGTGCTGTCATCTGCAGCTCTACGGATTTCACGGATGAATGCAACTTCTGTGGACATTTTCCTCTTGTGGCCTCCCTGAAATGCTCCAGAACATTGATGTAGAACTCGTTATTCATCTCACCAGGAGGGACAGACTCTTTTTATTTTCAATCCCCTCAGTAATTCAGTTCTTGTGATGGAATACGTTGAGATGTACCAAAACTTGTTCCTAAGATGTTGTAGATATGTCATATGGTCTATCCTTAACCATGCAGAATCACACCTCTCAGTTTCTGGACATTTACTGGTGTGATGCCAGTTGACTGCTGACTAGAAAGATTGCCACCATCAACTGGTGTTCTCCAATTTTTGAAATGCCTAAGCACTTCATTCGTCTGTGTCTGGTGCAAAGCATTATCTTGAAAGTCTCCGCTTGTCACTTGCTGTGTTTCTGTAGCATGATTCCGACACTTACAAACAAAACTTTATGCAGAGTTGCTATTTTCTTCAAGGTTCCCAGCACAAAACCGCAAACTCGTGATACCGGGCCAGTGGAAATACATTGAGGTGACAAAACACATGGGATAGCAATATGCAGGTATACAGGGTGTTACGAAAAGGTACTGCCAAACTTTCAGGAAACATTCCTCACAGTCAAAGAAAGGAAATATGTTACGTGGACATGTGTCCGGAAACGCTTACTTTCCATGTTAGAGCTCATTTTATTACTTCTCTTAAAATGACATTAATCGTGGAATGGAAACACACAGCAACAGAACGTACCAGCGTGACTTCAAACACTTCGTTACAGGAAATGTTCAAAATGTCCTCTGTTAGCGAGGATACATGCATCCACCCTGCGTCGCACGGAATCCCTGATGCGCTGATGCAGCCCTGGAGAATGGCGTATTGTATCACAGCCGTCCACAATACGAGCATGAAGAGTCTCTACGTTTGGTACCGGGGTTGCGTAGACGAGAGCTTTCAAATGCCCCCATAAATGAAAGTTGAGAGGGTAGAGCGTGGAGGCCACGGAATTGGTCCGCCTCTACCAATCCTTTGGTCACCGAATCTGTTGTTGAGAAGCGTACGAACACTTCGACTGAAATTTGCAGGAGCTCCATCGTGCACGAACCACGTGTTGTGTCGTACTTGTAAAGGCACACGTTCTAGCAGCACAGGTAGAGTATCCCGTATGAAATCACGATAACGTGCTCCATTCAGTGTAGGTGGACGAAACTAAAATGAGCTCTAACATGGAAAGTAAGCGTTTCCAGACACATGTCCACATAACATCTTTTCTTTATTTGTGTGTGAGGAATGTTTCCTGAAAGTTTGGCCGTCCCTTTTCGTAACATCCTGTATAGATGGCAGTAGTATTGTGTGCACAAGGCACAAAAGACATTGCATCGGCAGAGCTGTCATTTCTATACAGGGGAGTCACGATGTAATTATGGCTGCACTACAGGAATTAACAGACTTTGAGCACACGGAACATTCCATTTCATAAATCGTTTGGGAAGCAATTTTCTGAGATCCACAGTGACAAGACTGTGCCGAGAAAACCAAATTCCAGGCATCACTTCTCACCACGGACAACACCGCGGCTGACGGCCTTCACTTAACGACCGAGAGCAGCGGAATTTGCGTAGAGTTGTCTGTGCTGACAGACGAGCAGCACTGCACGGAATCGACGTGGGATGTGTGGCAAAATGTATTACCTGGGACAGTGCAACGAAATTTAGCACGAACAGGCTACGGTAGAAGACGACTGACTGGAATGCCTTTGCTGACAGCACGGCATCACCTGCAGCGGCTCTTCTGGGCTCTGACTGTATCGGTTGGACCCTAAACGACTGGAAAACCGTAGCCTGGCCAGCTGAGTTCCAATTTCAGTTGGTAAGAGCTGATGGTAGGGTCTGAGTGTGAGGCAGACCCCAAAAAGCTATGAACCCGAGTTGTCAACGAGGCACCGTGCAAACTGATTGTGGTTCCAGAATGGTGTGTGCTGTGTTTACACAAAATAGACCGGGTCCTCCGATCTAACTGAACCCATCGTTCACTGGCAGTGGTTATGTTTGGGTACTTGGAGATCGTCTGTAACCGTTTGTAGACTTCACGTTCCCAAACACTGATGGAATTTTTTATGGATGGCAATGTGCTCTGTCACTGAGCCACAATTGTTTGCAATTGGTTGGAAGAACGTTGTGGACAATTTGAGCAAACGATTTGCCCACCCACATTTCTGGACATAAAATTCGTCGAACATTTACGGGACATAATCGAGAGGTCAGTTTGTGCACAAAATTGCATACTGGCAACACTTTCACAATTCCACTGTGTGATCAAAAGCATCCAGACACCTGACTGAAAATGACTTACAAGTTTGTGGCACCCTCCATTGGTAATGCTGTATGGTCTCAGCCCACCCTTAGCCTTGATGACAGCGTCCACTCTCGCAGCAATACGTCCGATCAGGTGCTGGAAGGTTTCTTGGGGAATGGCAGACTATTCTTCATGGAGTGTTGCACTGAGGAGAGGTATCAATGTCGGTCAGTGAGGCCTGGCAAGAAGTCGGCGTTCCAAAACATTCGAAAGGTGTTCTGAAGGATTCAGGTCAGGACTTTGTGCAGGCTAGTCCATTACAGGAATGTTATTTGGGAAGCAAAAAGGTGCTTAAAGCATCAGTGTAGGCCTGTGGTGTGATAGTGCGACACAAAACAACAAGGGGTGCAAAGCCCCTCCATGAAAAACATGACCACACCATACCACCACCACCTCTGACTTTTACTGTTGGCACTACACACACTGGCAGACGGCGTTCACCAGGCATTCGCCGTACCCACATTCTGCCATCAGATTGCCACATTGTGTACAGTGATTCGTCACTCCACAAAACATTTTTCCACTCTTCAATCGTCCAATGTTTACGTTCCTTACACCAAGCGAGGTGTCGTTTGGCATTTACAGGCTTATGAGCAGCCACTTGACTGTGGAATTCAAGATTTCTCACCTCCTGCCTAGCTATTATAGTACTTGCAGTGGATCTTGGTACAGTTTGTAATTCTTTTGTGACGGTCTGGATAGATGTCTGCCTATTACACATTACGACCCTCATAAACTGTAGGTGGCCTCGTGTCGGGTCAGCCTATATGCTTTTTTGCTGTATGTGTCCCTTCACATTTACACTTCACTATCACATCGGAAACAATAGACCTAAGGATGTTTAGGATTGTGGAAATCTCGCTTACAGATGTATGACACAAGTGAGACCAAATCACCCGACCACATTCGAAGTCTGTGAGTTCTGCAGAGCACCCCATTCTGCTCTCTGACTATGTCCAATGACTAGTGAGGTCGCTGATACGGAGTACCTGGCAGTAGGTGGCAGTACCTTGCACCTAGTATGCAAAACGTGTCGGAATACTTTTGATTGCATAGTGTATGTTCTGCAGGGGACACCCAACAAGTTGGTGAGTCCACGCCACATCGTGTTACTGCACTATGGCAGGCAAAAGGAGAACCAACACGACAGGAGGAGATATACTGTAGCTTTTATCAGCCCAGTGTGTGCTCACCAGCGACACACAGCTGCCACTCACAACACAGATTTGAGAAATGTGTGTGAGGAGCACCTGTTTTCACCAAAGTGTACGGGTCCGAAGATGGCGTTGATGCAACACTGAAACTAGTAGCGCAGTAAATAAATAATCTTAAGTACAGCTGCAGAAATTTCGTTTTTAATAAAAATATTATGAGAAGGAAAGTTGCTACTCACCATATAGCGGAGATTCCGAGTCACAGGTAGGCACAACAAAAAGACTCTCACAATTATAGCTTTCGGCAGTTAATAGATAGACATACGCACAGGAGTGCTGTTGCTTGCAGTACGGTTTCAGTTGCCTGAGACTGCAGTCGTGTGGGTGAGTTGCGTTTGCACGCACACGTTTGTGTGTGTGTGTGTGTGTGTGTGTGTGTGTGTGTGTGTGTGTGTGTGTGGTCAGCCTATTAAATGCCTTAATGGACTAAAGCTGTAATGTGATACTCTTTTTGTTGTGACTATCTGCAACTGAGCATCTCCACTGTATAGTGAGTAGCAACTTTCTTTCGCATAATATTGTTTGTATAATTGTGTGTTCTCCTGCCACATTTGGTGAGTAGACTTTTTATCTATCCAATTATATTTTCAAAAATTGTTTATTTTTGTTGAAAGGGATAGATTGCCACTCATCAGACAGAGGATGAATTGAATCGCAGACAGGCATAGTGAAACAGACTACTAAACATTTAAGCTTTCAGTCAAAAAGTGCTCTCCTTACGAAATAGAAGACGAACAGATTCAGACGGACACAACTCGCACACGCACAGTCCTGCAAGGGCCAGACTGTAGTCTGCAACTGCATCTGAAATGGTCGGCAGTCTACTGGGGTCGGGTGGTGGGGGTAAGGACGTGGCGTAGGGGAGGGATAGGGAGTGATAGCAGGGTAGGAGTGGGGGAGGGCGCAGAGACTCGACGGGGGCAGGATAGGGTCACTACGGGCAGAGTTGGGAGGCTATGCTGGGATAGCGGAGGTGGAGGGGATAGGGAGAAAAGAGTAGAATACGGGTAGCGTAAAAGGCCATCCGGGACGGGAGCACCAAATCCCATTCTTCGCCAGGGACTCAAATACCTCTGTTTGTGCTCTGTAACGAGGAATATCCTCCCTACCTTTTCGACAGTGGTATTGCGCAACCTACCCTTATCCGACCCCACTCCACCCCCCTCAGAACCTCTTTTCTCGTGGCTCGTATCCTCGTAACAGTCCTAGATGCGAGACCTGTCCTGTACGTCCTCTGACCGGCATCTGCTCCAGCCCTGTCAGAGGCATTGCCTGTGCCGTCAGAGGCAGAGCTACCTGTGAAAGCAGTTCACAGAACTACAAACTAGGCCACAGCTGCATCGTATGCGGGTAGGACAACTGACGAGCTGTCCGTTGAAATATGGCATCCCGGCTATTACACAAGTTGAAAATATGGTCACTATTTTTTATAAACTTAAATTTGCCATATTTCGTGACAGTACCTTTTCCATTAGACGTTTGCAAGCAAATATAAGTCTTGGCTTCAGTTGTCTAAGTATGATTCCACAATGCATCGTTGTCGGCTGCAGAAAATGACGTGGTTCAGCGTGTTTCTCTCATTTTGGTGTTTCAAATACAGTTTCTTCCAATGTAGTTTCTTCTTTTCAGATAATACAAAAATAATAGTTAACATAATTCAAAATTATTTATGACTGCGACCTTCACATTGTTCTTCCGTCAACAACACACCAAGAGTTAGCTTCCGACTCGGACTGACTATAGTCAAAGACTACTCCAACGTCAAAGATATTTTACACAATCAGTTTCTTTGCTATTCTTCGATACATTTTCTAATAGTAATCAATATGCTTTTACTCTCAAAAACAGAAGTAAATTAACATATAATAAGACAAATTATAATAAATTCTGACAAAAATATAAGAAAACATTTTCAATTCAATATCGACAAATACGGTAAAAAAAAATAAAATCTCCCAGATCCATTACAACTGCTCCCCAGGGCTTTTGTTGTTATGGACAATACAACAAAATCCCGACAACACTCAGTGATGGATCTGTATTACACAATTAGTACACTAATGATGCAGTCTGATAACCTCTTCCAAATTTGAACTCTGTGAATCTGTGGATTTGTTACTGGCTGTTGTTGCAATGATTCTTCCCCATCAATCTCATACACAAAAAATTCAAGTAAAGAAATTATTTGACATGACAAATATACGTGGTATAAAACATACATGAGAAATATTCTAACATACAGCATACAGATTGAAAATAATAGAAAGGTAAAACTCATTTCCTAGAATAAGATTTAATTTTTTTTTTAAATATTAATGTTAATTTCATTATGCTTACATATTGTTCAGTAAAAATGATACTGGACATATATAGTGTAATGTGTTTTTCTCTATATTTGCCTTTTATATATATATATTTTTTAACTTCTGATTTTTTAAAATTTTTATATTTTTTTTATCAGTCAAGGTTTTTTTGTATAATTTTTTTTGCTTATGATTTTCTTTTTAAATTTTTTACTCATATTTTTTTATTTTGTATTTTTTTTTTCTTATGATTTTCTTCTTTTAGTACAGCTAAAGATACATCAGTATTATCTAAATTTTTGCAATTGTTTATGTACACTTTCCTCTCTACTACAATATTACTACAAGTCACATTTTTATGAAGAGTACTTTTGCTCCCCACAACATCGGTATAAACAACAACAGTATAAACAACAATAAACTGCTCATATATCATGAGGTTTTATCTAAAATTGGTTTTGAAACTTATACCTTTGCATGCATGTCCTCACATGCATGCCTTCACCCACAGGGAAGACTTAGCTTCCAAAATTAGAAAAATTCAGAAATGCTCACTAGGGAGACTTTTTTTGTAAAAAAGTAAAAATAAATCTTTCTCTCATTCTTTGTTACATCAGTGTTTTTTCATCAGTTTCAATTAACATGTGACTTCAAATTATTAATTTATACATGCAAATATACATACTTGGTTGTACAGGTAGTTTTGTTCTAACAAGCATATTCCAGTGGAGGACTTTTGTTTTAGATGATAATAGATTATTTAAATTTTTGAAATTATGATTTCTGTTTATACAGTTTTAAAGAGACAACATTCTTAAGACCAAATAATTTCTTTGACTTAGGATACACCAAACGATAAGCATTAGGGTGTGGATTTTCTACGACTTTTCTCATGCTTGAGCAACATTCTGCTTGCAAATGCTATGGTACAATGTATCTCTACTCTTTCTTGAAATAACTCTGCTCCAAGCCCATAATTACTGCTATCAGTGTTCAAACAAAATGGTAAATTAAAATCAGGTCTGTGTAATAAGTGTTGCTTCCTCAACTCTTGCTTAATTTTATCAAACTCTTCCTGACAACTTTTATCCCAAACCCAAACAGTGTTTTTCTTAAGTAACTGACTTAAACATGGTGCATTCAGACTCTGATCATTTATATGTTTTCGGTAATAACCGCATAACCCAAAGAACGACTTTAATTGTTTTTTAGTCTTAGGAATAGGAATTTCTGAAATTGCTTTAATTTTTTCTGGATCTGCCAAAATTCCCTTGTCTGTGACAACATGACCCAAAAATTTTAATTCAGAAACTGCAAATTTACATTTCTCTAATTTCAATGTCATCCCCCCTTTTCTAAGTTTTTCACAAACTGACTTCAAAATCGAAAAATGTTCCTCCCAATTTTTCCCTGTAACCAAAATGTCATCTACATAGATTATCAGTTTAGACGCAAGCTCTTGCCCCAGTACATGATCCAAAGCTCTTATAAATTTGGAAACAGAAGAATTTAACCCAAATGGCACAACACAATATTGGTAACTCTTACCATTGTACAAGAAAGCAGTATATTTTCTAGAATTAACCGAAAGTGGTACTTGATGAAAACCCGAAGTTAGATCCAAACTTGACATATATTTTATATCTGTAAATTTATAGAGTAACTCATCAATATTTTCAGGATGGTCTGTCTGTCTGAACAAAATTTTGTTTAAGTGTCTAGAGTCCAAAACCAATCTTACTCCACCATCTTTTTTCGAAACTACTACTAGAGGATTATTATATGCACTGATACTCCTTTCTATTATATTACATCCTTCCATCTTTTTCAGCTCTTTCTCAACAGCAGGTCTTTTTGATATTGCAATAGTGTATGGTTTTATGTCACTAAAAACATCACTGTATTCCCACAGCAGATTTTCTAACTGTTGTTTTTGCTCCCCAGATAAATTTTGTGTTTCTGAAATTTTCAAATTTACTAAATTCCCAAATTCAACTTCATCAGTATCAAATCTATGAATTTCAATATTCTCCAATCTATTTTCTTTTAGTAAATTAATACTGTCAAAATTTCCATTACTCTGATCACGAAGTGTGTTCACAAAATTTGTCTGAATGTATTCCCTTTCACTAGTTTCTATCAAACGTTTTCTTCCAACCCAATCAAATGCTGTATTTACTTTTACTATCCAATTCATACCCAAAAGAAAATCCTCATTAAATTCCTGAATTACAAAACATCCATGTGTGAACAACTTGCCTTCAATTAAAATTGTCACTAAAGCCTGGCTTTTTACCAATTTACTGCTCTTCCCAGTAGCACCTTTTATCTTTACCCCAACAACTGGCATTTCAACATAATCTTTCCCCACTTTCAATTTTTTGCTTAATCTTTCAGATATTCCCGAGATCTCACTTCCTGTATCAATTAAACATTTACCAATCCATGACCAAATTTGAACTTTTATATAAGGACTGCAAAATTGATCACTTTTCTCAGAACCTGTATCCTCATGTAATAAATCACTTTCAATTTCCCCAAACCTATACTTATCAGAATCATATGGTATACCATTATATGTATTATTTGTCACAGTTATAAAATTTGCACAAGATACAAAATTGTCATTAGTACTCTCTATTATCTCAAATAGCCAAGAATTTTCATCCAAATCACATTGTATACTATTGAAGTACTTATCCTTCAGCTTTTCAAAAATAAAATATCTCATCTTTTTCCACCACTCAGGACATACAGTTTCACATACATTAATAAGCATCTTTCTGAAGTTCTTGTCAAAAGAAATAGTTTCACTGTTCAGCCATGTATTCATAAGAAATGTGTGTGTATCATTAGTATCTGTAAAAGTTTCACTTAGGTTAGAAGTTATACATGTGTCATCGTTATTTGTGTAGTCAGATTCTTTACCAGCAACATCTAAATTCACACTTTTACATACACCCAGATTGCGAGTATTATTCATCCTGGTAACATCCCTGGGAATTTCTATAATATTCTCACTATTTAATCCATTTTCAACCATGTGTATACCCAACTCCCTATTTAAACTAATGAAATACCTTTCCTCAACATCATCATCAATACCATTACCATCATTATCAACTTTGTCAACAACATCATTATCATTACACATATTCAGGTCATACACATTCAAATTATTCCCCAAAATATTATTTCCCCTTTCTAAAGTTACCAGATCCCTTTCACCAACATTTTCATTCTCACAGCATGCATTCTCTCTTTCATTCACACACATCTCTGAACTACTGCAAATTACATCATCCGACAAAGTGTTTTTCTTTTCTGCCCAAGTGTAAAACTCTGTTAAATTAAATGAATCACAATTACTTTTATCTACTGTATGTTCTTGTGTATTGAAAATGTTATCTTTATCATTATTATTTTCCTTTTGAAATTTCTTCAATAAGTAACAACTAATGACCTCATGTGATAGCTTAGGTTTGAAACTGACCTGTTTGGGTTGATGATAGTCACATCCATTGGTCCTTTCATCATGCTCACCTTCTGCCTCAACCTTGCGGACCTTCAAGGGGGCGTCTACTCGTTTTTTATTTCCGGTTCCTGTTTGAACTGCTGATTATGGTTCTGCCAATGTCTCTGATCAACATTTCTGATCCCATTCCTATACCAAACATTACCTGATTGTTCGTAGTTTCTATTGTACTGACCTCTATCAAAATTTCTGTGATTTTGATCCCTAAAGTGTTCTCTATTTTGTTGATTATTAACGCGAAAATGTTGTTCTTGTTTTGGATAAAAATTATGGTCCTTCTTTTCAAAATTGTTATATCCCCCTGAATTTTGACTGACACCATGATAATTGTTTTGTTCCCTTTTTTGAAAGTTGTCATTTCCCCAATTTTGACCATTACCTTTCTGAGTAAACCCACTGTGTGTTCTTGTTGTTACCCTATCCAACTTTTCAATATAATTGAGAAACTGCTCTACATTACTATCAGGACAATGAACTAAACTCAACTGCATTGCTGATGGCAATCTTCTCTTTAAGGTATCAATTTTGATCAAGTCATCCAAAGGTTTTGTTAAATGAATAAGTTTTTGAAGTTCACTTTTGCAAAATTGTTTCATGTTCCCATCTGATTCCCTATAGTTTCGCCCATTCAAAAATTCACTTTTGATTCTAGTTTGTTTAAGATCATCCCAAAATTTTTCCAAATATTTTGATTCAAATTCTGAAAAGGTCATCCCCAAAGTTACAATCTGGTTTGCCCAAGTCAAAGCTTCCCCTTCCAAGAATTTTTTCACAAATTTAATTTTTATGTCATCTGGTGAGTGAGGTAAAAAACAATCCTTACAATACTGCATAAAATCAACGGGATGTAAGGGTCCATCTACCGAAAAGTGCTTCACTGGAATATTAGATATAAGATTACACGTGTTGACATTGTAATTTTTGCTTTGAAATTCAATGTTAAAACTTTCAATTTTTTTGCTAAGTTCTTTGACAGATTTTTTGTTTTCTAAATCATTACATTCTACTTTTTCTTCTAGAGTAACCAAACGATTGTCAGTTTCTTGTTGCACATTTTTAACTAAAACTTTTGTATTCTCATCCAAATTTTTAATTTCCCCTTTTATCTCATTAAAATCAATTAAATTTCTTCCCCTATCTACCAGTAACTCATTTTTTACAATATTAATTTCACCGCTCAATTTAACATCAATTTCATTTACTTTTGCTTCCACAGATTCAATTTTTTCCTCAACACTGCCAACTCTGTTCGAAAGCTCACCCACTTGGGTATTGACTGCTTGGACTTGCAACAAAATGTTATCAATTTTTTCATCCCAGTATGTCTTATTGTCGTCAACTGATTGTTTAATTTCTTTCGTGAAATTTACAAGAAAACTTTTTAAATCAAATTGATCGGTTCTTTCTCTTTCATTTGACCTGTCCTGATGTTCGAAGTCTATTAAATTACTACTTTCTACTTTAGGCACAATACTCTCGAAAATCTCATAAGTCATTGTGAAGAACAAGAATTTATACACAACAATACAAAACAAGATAAAAATATTGTTTTAACAAAATACGAGGGTTTCGTGACTTATCTGGAACACTCTTCTACTGTTGCAAAACCACGTTTTCCATCCATGTGATTGTTGACCAAAATTCTTGAAGTATTTTCTTCTGTCGAAAATTATATTTTTTGCCGAAACATTTGTTCTCCAAAACTTTTACTTCCCGATGAACACAAACACTGTAACACACATTCTGAAGAAACCGGTATTAACACACAAAAATTTTCTTCCTCGTAGCACTGTTGAAAATCTCGTGAACACAATATCCCGGCTACAGTCCCCAGTTGAAATATGGCATCCCGGCTATTACACAAGTTGAAAATATGGTCACTATTTTTTATAAACTTAAATTTGCCATATTTCGTGACAGTACCTTTTCCATTAGACGTTTACAAGCAAATATAAGTCTTGGCTTCAGTTGTCTAAGTATGATTCCACAATGCATCGTTGTCGGCTGCAGAAAATGACGTGGTTCAGCGTGTTTCTCTCATTTTGGTGTTTCAAATACAGTTTCTTCCAATGTAGTTTCTTCTTTTCAGATAATACAAAAATAATAGTTAACATAATTCAAAATTATTTATGACTGCGACCTTCACATTGTTCTTCCGTCAACAACACACCAAGAGTTAGCTTCCGACTCGGACTGACTATAGTCAAAGACTACTCCAACGTCAAAGATATTTTACACAATCAGTTTCTTTGCTATTCTTCGATACATTTTCTAATAGTAATCAATATGCTTTTACTCTCAAAAACAGAAGTAAATTAACATATAATAAGACAAATTATAATAAATTCTGACAAAAATATAAGAAAACATTTTCAATTCAATATCGACAAATACGGTAAAAAAAATAACATCTCCCAGATCCATTACACTGTCCACACGAATAGTCACTGCCAAACTGTGGCTGTCAGACAGCTGGACCCCACAGGTGCCGAACATGCTGTCCGACACAGTGTGCTTCAGTGCGATGATTCACAGTCTGCCCCCATCGGGACCCTTCCCGCTGACAACAGCTTTCCTGAATTTCACAGGTGGGAACTCTCCCTGCCGTATATCCTTTGTTCCCAAAACTGCCCCCTGCCTAAATCTTCACCAATCCCTGTTCTCCACTTACCTATGCCCTTTGCTGCTTCCCTTTGGCCACAGGATACATCTTGCACTCCTCCCAGCACAGCCTACCTAGCTGCCTTATCCTGTCCCCCACCGTGCCCTTGCACTCCCACAGCAGTGCAGCATCTTCCCTCACCCCACTACTACACTGCTATCCTCCTCCCCCTAGCACCGTACCTACACCAAGAGGTTGCTGCTCATTTCAGGTGCAATTGCAGTTAGTTTCCAGTGGGCAAAGACAGTGGCCTTGCATATATGAGGTGGCTTGTGTTAATATATGTGTGTCCTATTTGGGAAGAACTTTTTCATTCAGAAGGTTAAATGTTTAGCAGTCTCTTTCATGTGCTTGTCTCCAGCTCGAGAACATCTCCCATAGTGGCACCGCTGTGAGGATGCAAATCACGTTTTCTGTAAATACACACAGTGATGTTCGTGAGCGTCAGTTACGTTTGAGATTGGACGTGATGAACGGATGTTTTTCAAGAATGCCTTTAAGGTGACAAAGATGGCATTACGAACACCCCACACAGTTTGAACGAGGTTGTGTAATAGGGCTACAAGAAGCCGGATGTTCCTTCTGCGCACTAATATGTGGCAGGAATTTAGCCAATGTACAAGACTGCTGGCTGTTGTGGTCAAGAGATGGTACGGTCTCTAGAAGATTGGGCTCCAGACAGTAGTGTGGCGACACCGAGAGGGAAGACCGTCGTATAGCTCTGGCACATTGTACTGCATCTGCAGCAGCAATTTGAGCTGTAGTTGGCACCGTAGTGGAACAACACACTAATTATTATCCTTGACAATGAAATGCTTTCAAATTTGGTTTCAACCTGAGGACACAATACACTTGCACACTCTACCGTGCACTGTTTAATAAACTCACCACCCGAAAAGGTTTGTTTCGTTTAGCAACGTTATAGGTGACCGTGAAACTTGCTTCTGTAGCACTATTTTGAAGCGGTGTTTCCTTCGTAAATAACACTTGTTGCTTCTTTGAGCGTTTCACGAACTCCGCTGCTTTCATTTTTCGTTCTTCAGATGAAAGCTTGCAGCCAAAGTCACTGTGTTTTGTTTCGTGATGTCGTTTAAGTTTGTACTCCTTGAAACAGACAAAACACAAGTAAAACACCCGAAAAAGAAGAAAATTGCTCTGAACGTCGTACTATTGACTCGGCGCGGCAGAAATACCAGGCTCCCATCAGCCGTCGCGTGGAGCATAAATTTGCGCCTTAGCAGGATGCACAGTGCTTTTTTCCGTGCCCGTGGTTGCTGGTGGTAGTGCTCCCATAATGCACCGCACCCACGTGCAGCTAGGTTGGTTGCGTGACTTTAGAGATATCTGTCGGTAGTACGCACTGCCGAGTAGCACAGACGCTTGCCAAATTTTTTAGTCACGCGGGGAAGGGAAATTTTGTTTATCTTTTATTTATCTATTATAATATTTAAATCTTTAAAAGTATCGCTCTAATGGTTAAAGAAAGGAACAAAATAATTTGTTTTTATTGGCTGTGCAACAGACAAAAGTTTTATTTTTTGTTACTAGATGTATATTTTTTCAACTACATCTACATAACTTCTAGGCAGCCCGTGCTTGAGACTTGGCAGTGGTTTCATAGAACAAATTCCAGATTAGTTTTTGATACCCCATTATCACATGACATGTGGCAAAAATGAACACCGTTCGAGCTCTGATCTTTATTATTATTTTATTGTGATGGTCATTCCTCCCTGTGTAAGATGGAACTGATGAAATATTTTTGCCTTCGGAGGAGAGAGTGGGTAATTGAAATTTCGTGAAAAGATCATGCCACTGTGAAAAATACCTCTGTTTTGATAATTGCCATACCAACTCGTTTATCATATTTGTGATACTCTCTCCCCTATTTTGCAGTAATATAAAATGAGCTGTCCTGTGAACTGTTTTTTCGGTGTTCACCATCAATTCTGTGAGATAAGAAGCCCATGCCGTGCAGCAGTATTCCACAAGAGGTCAGACAAATGTCGTATAGGCAGTCTGTTTAGTGGGTTCCACCTAAAAAACAAAACAAGTAACAAGTCACAGTTATCAGATAACAATGGTGCAATCTCCTTCTGAAGATAATTTTTTAATGATCAAAACCTAGGTGTTCACCCCCCCCCCTTCCCCCCCGCCCGCCTCCAGGGGGCTCGCGACTCTAAGGCTGGTTCGTGCTCAGCTACCAAAGTGTCCCAGCTCCCATCGGCCACCGTGTGGAGCATAAATTTGCGCCTTAGCAGGATGCACAGTGCTTTTTTCTGTGCCCGTGGTGGCTGATGGTAGTGCTCCCATAATCCACTGCACCCATGTGCAGCTAGGTTGGTTGCTTGACTTTAGAGACATCTGTCGGTAGTACGCACTACCGAGTTGCGCAGACGCACGTGGAGTTTTTAGTCGCTCGGGGAAGGGAAATTTTGTTTCTCCTATGATTTTTGTAAATGTCTTGGCAGGCCACCAAAACCCCTCTGCGGGCCACATGTGGCCCGTGGGCTACTATTTGCCCACCCCTGCACTAGTACAAATTGGTTACATAGAGGACAGCTCCGAGCCAGACACCCTGTAGTGTGCATTCCACTGACGCCCAACCACCACCACCTGCGACTTCAGTGGTGTCGAGTGAGAGCTCATTGGGGGGCAGGGTGGAGATCTGCTGTTTTTTCTGATGAAAGCTGGTTTTGTCTCAGTGCTAGTGACAGCCATCTGTTGGTTAGGAGGAGACCATTTGAGGGCCTGCAATCAACCTCTCTGCAGCTAGACACACCGGACTTACACCTAGAGTTTCAGTTTGGTGTGTGATTTTGCGACAGCGGGAACACTCCTTGGTTATCCCGTGCACTCTGAATGCAAATTTGTACGTCAGTCTGGTGGTTTGACCTGTTGTCCTCTGTTCGTGAACAGCATTCCGGAGGCGTGCTTTTCAACATAACACTCGTGCACGTAACACTGTAATAGCCCGACGTGCTCTTCGGAGTGTCGACACGTTGCCTCGACCTGCTCAATTGCCAGATCTGTCTCCGACTGAGCACGTATGGAACGTCGTCGGACGATAACTCTGGCGACATCCCCGACATTAAGTGTCCCGAGTGTATCGGGCGTGGAACTCCGTACCGTAAACTGACATCCGACACCTGAACGACACAGTGCTTGCATATTTGCGCTCAAAATTCTGGTGGTTGCAACGGTTATTAATGTAATATCATTTCACATTGGCAATCGCTCACTTATATTAACCTGTGATCTAGCTATGTTAATCCCTTAAATGTGTCATCTAGACAAATGTATTCCTGAAATTTCATTATTCTATATTAATTATTCTATGGTGTTGTGATTTTTTTTCCATCAGTGTATGTTTCTTATTTCTAGATGCTTTGCCTTAACATTTTAATCATCTTATTAACTTTTTTTATTTTTATAATTTTTCCCCTTCTGAAGCATTTCACATGTTGTGTTATTAACAAGTGATTAAAAACCTTTAGGCTATTGTCACTAGCAAATCTTCTTTTTCTGTATGTAATTGACCATTCGATCCTTACTTGTTGTAATATTATGTTCAATGTGACTGGCTTATTGTCCAATAACCTGGTGTCTGTTACGTCAGTGATATGTTCACATTTGTTGTTCATATTGAAAAATATTTGGTCAGTTATTAGTTTAGTATGATTTATACATTTAGTGTCTATATGTGTGGTTGCTGTCATAGTACAAGACAAGAATAGATTGATGAGCTGTTAGTGTTTAGCACAATCATTTTAAAATTAACATTGATATTGTCAATAACAATTGCATTTTAAACAGAAACGTTGATTCTAACACCGAAGTGCAGTATTCAGAATCTGTTTCCATGCATTTTATTTTAGTAAGTTTAATTTCTCTTGAATGAAGCCCCGCCCTAACATATATTCATGTTCAATTTCCTTTATGGGGCTACAGCACTTGCGTATTATTTCAAAATCTTGAATAACAGCGGTACATGCTGCATCCCTTTGAGCCAGTGCTCTTTTGTACATAAGACTTTAAATAACAATATTATGAAAAGGATAGTTGCTGCTCACCATGCAACGGAGATGCTGAGTCGCAGATAGGTACAACAAAAAGATTTTCAGAAAATGAGCGTTCGGCCAACGAGGCCTTTGCCGGAGATTTTTTTTTTCCTATCTCCAACAAAGGTCTTGTTGACTGAAAGCTCATTTTCTGACAGTCTATTCGTAGTGTCTGTCTGTGACTCAGCATCTCCACTATATGATGAGTAGCAACTGTCCTTTTTCAAAATATTGTTACATTCCACCCTGCACTTTACATTGTTGAATTTTGCCTGAAGGCTTTAAATAGTCATTCGGAAGGACTTAAGTTTCACCTAACTTGCTACCTCAATTAGTTCTGTGCATTTTGATAGAAAACTGTAAACAGATATTTCTATTCTGATTTTGGTGCATTATTTACCTTTCTGTTTGCATGGTGCTGCCTACAAATAAAAAAATCTTAGATGGGTTGGTGGAGCCATTTTACATCTGGATTGAAGTAAAACATTTCCTTCTGGTGTGGCATCTGTCAGTTTAAGAAATGCAGTGTATGTGGGACATAACATCTAACACCTCGTACGGTTGCGACTTAACACAGCCTGATAAGTTTTGTGGTTGTAATGTAGTGTGGTGTGGTTTTTGCTTTATTATGTTTTTATTCACACTTGGTTTGGCATCATGAAGATGCTCACTTGGAAGAGTATTTATGTGGTGCCAATTCATTTTTGTTTGCCACTGGCAGTAGGAGGAAAAGGAGAAAACTGTTATTAGTTGTTCTTCATGTTGCAGCAGTCATAGTGAATGGACATGAGCCAGAAATGCCGTTGCATTTCATGTCCGACTCTGCTCAATATAGTGCTGAGCTGGTAAAAAATTTGATGTAGCCTAGATCGTTTGAAAAACAAACATTATTAACACACATACAGGGTGTAACGGGTTTATTTTTATGTCATACCTTAATATTGAAACACAACTGTTTATTGTCACAAACTTTATGGCCTGATGTTTTGTGCCCGGTTATAACTAGCTCCGTGGCCATAACTGACTGCTCTTGTCAGCGTAGACTATCTGTATTGCATCCATGCATCCACATTTCAGTACCTGACCAGGCCCCCAGAGAAAAATAGACATTAACGGCTGGCTTGTGCCGTGCGTAAGTGGAGGTACAACCCGACCTAAAAACATGGGACTTGTAATAGCTAAATTATGTGACTGAAAATTATGTAAATACTGATGTAATGTTGTTCAGTACAGTGTCCTCAGTCACCAATAGAAATATGTGCACTTACACTCACTGAACCCTTTATATTTAAGCCAATCCAGAAAGCAGAAATTGCGTATAGACAGCAAGTGGCTTAATTGAAAAGATTGGGGGTTTATGATTTGAAAGAAACAGTTCGTAATGTGGCTGGTACAGCAACCAGTACATATGATATGAAGAAACAAACAGTCTTGTTCACAGCATTGTAATTTTTTTTTAATTATATTTTATTTTCCAAGGATGTGTAACACCTTTATTTAGGCATCTTTGGATTGACCTTCTGAAGAAATAAAAAATATCTTAATAGAGGTGTGACCCCATTTAGTGAGATGGATTACCAAGAAAAAATTAAACAACTTACTAATATCTGGTATCGAATGGATACATGGCATACCGTGCACAAAATATCCCAGCTGGTAAATGCCCTTAGTAAAGCTTCTAAAACACTACACAGTGTTCTATAAAATAGAATAAAAAATATTTAACCCACTTTGTCCCTAAATTGACAAACAACACTGGAAATGAGAAGGAAGCAGCAGATAAACTTATTATGGCATGTGGTGCAGTCCAACGTAGCCTGAATGGGATCGGGCCTACAGTAAAGCTCTACAGCAAAACACTCTGAATGTGTAGTGCGTATTCTCTTGCACACGTCACACTGAATATGGAAACATATGAGGCCTCAAAAACTAGTGCGCGCAGCTCTCGGCAGATGGTGCATGCTGGCTGTGAACTGCGACAGCATTCAGTTGCTAAATCTTGTCATAACAATAAACTGCAACAGTTGTTATAGATGACCGGTGTTCTAAAAATTGCTGATAGAATGTTTACATTAATAGTCAGAATAATCAGAGTGAATAAAAATTAAAAGCTAAACTATATAAAAAATACATAGCTATGATGGGAAACCATAAAAGTACAGAGGGGAGCTCGGAATACCAATGCAGAGTGTCCCACGTAGTATTATAGCCAACACTATTGTACATACCTGAATCTCCCTAAAGCTAGAATCTATACCCATAAACCCCCCCCCCCCCCCCCCATCAACGCACAAAATCGTGCCATGCTACCTATTCCATGCTACCTATCTGTCATTGCTGACTAACAGTGTACAGATGCCAAAGAAGTGCAGCATTGAAGCCATACAATAGACTTCAGTGGGACACTGGTAAATGCAAATACAAACATAAAATCAACATTTGTCAGTAGTGACAGGTAGATAGCAGAGCATGATTTCTAATACTACTCGGGACACCAAATTTGATATTCGGAGCTCCCCTCTGTACTTTTGTGCTTTTCCATTATAGCAATGGATTATTTTATATACTTTAATTTTTAATTTTTATTATTATTTCGAAGCTAGATCAGGAATGTAAGGACTATGGTATGAAGATTAGCATCTCCAAAATGAAAGTAATGTCAGTGGGAAAGAGATATAAACAGATTGAGTGCCAAATAGGAGGAACAAAGTTAGAACAGGTGGACGGTTTCAAGTACTTAGGATGCGTATTCTGACAGGGTGGCAAGCGAGCTGTAGCAAAGCTAATGCAGTGAGCGCTCAGCTACGATCTACTCTCTTCTGCAAGAAGGAAGTCAGTACCGAGACTAAGTTATCTGTGCACCGTTCAATCTTTCGACCAACTTTGTTGTATGGGAGCGAAAGCTGGGTGGATTCAGGTTACCTTATCAACAAGATTGAGGTTACGGATATGAAAGTAGCTAGGATGATTGCAGGTAGTAGTAGATGGGAACAATGGCAAGAGGGTGTCCACAATGAGGAAATCAAAGAAAAACTGGGAATGAACTCTCTAGATGTAGCAGTCAGGGCGAACAGGCTTAGATGGTGGGGTCATGTTACACGCATGGGAGAAGCGAGGTTACCCAAGAGACTGATGGGTTCGGCAGTAGAGGGTAGGAGGAGTCGGGGTAGACCGAGGAGAAGGTACCTGGATTCGGTTAAGAATGATTTTGAAGTAATAGGCCTAACATCAGAAGAGGCACCAATGTTAGCACTGAATAGGGGATCATGGAGGAATTTTAAAAGGGGGAGTATGCTCCAGACTGAATGCTTAGTCTTAGATGATGATGATGATGATTCACCCTGATTATTTTTACTATTAATGTAAACATTTTATCAGCAATTTTTAGGACACTAGTCATGTATAATAACTGTTACAGTTTAATGTTACGTCAAGATTTAGCAACTGAATACCATCATAGCTCACAGCCTGCTTGCACCATCTGCCGTGAGCTGAACACATTACTTTTAGGGGCCCGGTATGTTTTCGTATTCAGTGTGGCGTCTGCAAGAAAATGTGCACTACGTATCTGGCACGTTTTGATGTAAAGCTGTACTGTAGGCCTGATCTTGTTTGGTCTCCATCGGGCTGCGTCACATGCCATAGTAAGGTAATCTGCTGCTTCCTTCTTATTTCCAGTGTGTGTTGTTTGTCAGTTTAGGGACAAAGCAGGTTACGTATTTAAAAAAAATACTTTTTGGGCATCGGCTGTTTTATTCTATTTTATAAGACACAGTGTGCAGTGTTTTTAAAGCTTTACCAAAGGGCATTTACTTGCTGGGATATTTTGTGTGTGGTATTCCATACCAAATATCAGTAAGTTGGTTAATATATTCGTGGTAATCCAACCTAACTAAGTGGGGTTCTTATAACCAAGACTGCTTGTTTCTCGGTAATGAGGAAAGATTATTATTATTATTATTATTAGGAATAAACAGATGTATGAGTAATATAACACACTCTCGGATTACAGGTTTTCCGGAGGCTGCACTCGCGGTCTCCACGTGTCCCTCGGCAGTCGTCGAGCGGTGGGCAGCTGAAGGGAGCGTCAAAGGGTGGCGGCGGGGGTGGAGCACCTCCGGAGCTGGGGTTGCGGGGGGAGGCGATTGCCGCCCGGACTCGGTGATAAGAGGGGTGCGTAGGAGCCCCCAGCTGTGGACCGGACGCTTCTGGGCCCAGGTCTACTCCTGATGCATTTTCCCAAAACTTTTACAGTTCCGCAATTGTTTCAAAATGCGCCCATACGTCCAGTCGGTGAGAAATCTGTGAAGTTAAGTTACAGTTAGTACAAATTGTGCAACGATCTCGGCTTTGGTGGAAAGTTTCTGAGCTGATTGTAGAGTTTGTAGCGAGTGCAAGACTGAATTCCCGGCGTCGCTTAGGACACCGGTAGGGCTGTGACGGTTTGTCTTTCACGGGCAGTATCAGAACGTTCTCGGCCTGCTAGGTGATGTAGAGTTGGTCACGAAGTGGTGGCAGCTGGTGTATGGAATGGAAGTATTGTGTAACGAAGTTGAATTAATGGCTTGTGAGTATGTGGGAGAGTGTGAGGTTGCAGGTTGTGTGGTACTGGAGAAAGGAGAGTGGCGTAGTGTAAGTGCTGCAGCTTGCCTGAGTAACTGTGTGTTTGGTATTAGTGGTCCGCAACTGTGAAGGATTTATTGTACAGCTGCCTAATAACTGAAAACTGTGAATGAATGTTGTATTGTAAAGTAATTTATTATAGTCTTGCCACTAATAACAAACTTTCTGTCATTGAGGTGGCCTGCAAGTTCAGCAAATCGTGTTATGAATGCTGTGAGGGAAGCATATCACACTTCAATTAAAAATGGTAACAGATGTCGTATATTTCTCACTTCAATGGAAGTGAGTAATTTTATTATGAAAAGAACTGTTTCCAGGAGACCAGTAATGTTGTATATAAAATGATTCAAATGAAAATATGTACTAATTAATGTTATGTTGTAGAAATCGTTCCACAGAAATTGTACATCTTTTTTTTCTGTCTTTTGCAGTACCTCCTTCCCGCAAAATAATTAATTCACTTCTCTCTCTCTCTTTCTTCTTGAAAACTTCTACAAGTGTGGTTTTGTGGGCGATTCTAGCATAAGTTTCTGGCAAACAAGTTTTTGTGTGCATTCTTATACTTGGCACCCCAAAATATGATAAAGCAGCACAGTGCATCTAAGTGATTACATGACATTTCTTCTAGGAGTAATGCCTGTTCCTCAAATTTTCTACAGAAATACATTATGGCCAACGCACTCTGCATAGTACAAGCACGTGCTGTGATAACAGACAACTTGGTCAGACAACTTTCCCACCTGAGACTAAATGGTTGTCCGATCTAGTCAGCTCTGCGTGTCCAAAAAATGAAAGCTTTGAGTTTGACAGTTCAAAAAATATATAGGTTTTTACATAGAGTTTGAAGAATTATTGAAAAACATGCTTACAAGCAGTGCTGTTTAAATGGTCTCCATTTTAACTGGTACTTTTAAAAGAAAATAAACAAAAAGTAATGAAGTTACTGCTGGTGCCAAACTTAAAAAGATGAGTATTAGTATAGTATAAACTTGCACACAACTCTAGAATTTTGTCAGCTGCTGTACATTAGATTATAAGTCTTCAAAGCACCAAACGTAATTTAGTGGTGAGTTATTGATATCTGTGTGTATTAAGTGTGGATGCTTTTTTGAGCAAGAGAAAAAGAGATATATTTATTTTTGTATTGTTCTTTGTGTTTGTGGACTGCTTACCAATTTATGTTATGGTCCTAAGCAGAGGAGACTATGTTGTTTTTAAATGGTGCTTAGCAAGTGAAAGTATTATTAGTTGTAATTTTCTGTGAGAAGAAAGATGATATTTAATCTTTATCAGTGTGTGTATTTGCAAATGTATGTGTGCTGTGTGGCTCGTGGTACAGATAAATTACTGAGCACTAGACTGCCAATGTAGGATGTAGGGATTAAAAATAAACATTATCCATTTAAATATGTATTCAGAACTCTGTCGGGGTCAATTAATTTGTCAGCCTGGGTGTATTCTCAGGAGCATTTCTCTGTGTGTTTTATGTTGTTAGCAAAAAACCAGCTTTAGTGACTATGCAAATGTCCATCAGTGACTGTTCAGTGTTTGCCATTAAGGAACTGTGTCATCGTGAGAAATAAAGCATGCGAAAATTTTATTTTCACAACTATGTTCTTACTGTGTATTTATGTTGGCACTGAATCAGCTCGGCAATGCCCATCTATCCGAATTGCCTTACAGTGTAACCTGCAAGTTTTTGACAAAATAACACTACTTATTATGTAAGTTAGTTACGGTTAGTTGATCAGTAACATGCACCATAGACCATTTGACCAATTGTGCAACGGGATGAATTCAATTATGAAATGATTGGAATAAGTCTGTTTACAGTATGTGTATTTGTGATTAGCATTGATGTTAATGAACAAATTACTTTTTAGTCCTACTCGTACAGCTACACTTAAAAATTAGTTTCCTCAGAGGCTAACAGCTTGTAAACAAGCATTTGTTCATGGAATGATAGGAGTTGTCCAGTACAAATGACTTCAGGTTAGCTTGTAAACCTGCTTTGCTACCTGTCGAACATTTTATGTTATGCAGCAAATTATCAAATAAATTTTTCTTGCGGCACATTGAACTTCTTTCTGAGCCACTAACAGCTTTAATAATGGGTAATAAAGGTCATTTTTATGTGTAGTGTTGTAGGTACGGACATCACTGTTGTGCTCAAATTGTGATAGATTATTTATGGCAAATTCCATTAGTAAGTATACAGGGTGTTTCAAAAATGACCGGAATATTTGAAACGCCAATAAAAACTAAACGAGCAGCGATAGAAATACACCGTTTGTTGCAATATGCTTGGGACAACAGCACATTTTCAGGCAGACAAACTTTCGAAATTACAGTAGTTACAATTTTCAACAACAGATGGCGCTGCGGTCTGGGAAACTCTATAGTACGATATTTTCCACATATCCACCATGCGTAGCAATAATATGGCATAGTCTCTGAATGAAATTACCCGAAACCTTTGACAACGTGTCTGGCGGAATGGCTTCACATGCAAATGAGATGTACTGCTTCAGCTGTTCAATTGTTTCTGGTTTCTGGCGGTACACCTGGTCTTTCAAGTGTCCCCACAGAAAGAAGTCACAGGGGTTCATGTCTGGCGAATAGGGAGGCCAATCCACGCCGCCTCCTGTATGTTTCGGATAGCCCAAAGCAACCACACGATCATCGAAATATTCATTCAGGAAATTAAAGACGTCGGCCGTGCGATGTGGCCGGGCACCATCTTGCATAAACCACGAGGTGTTCGCAGTGTCGTCTAAGGCACTTTGTACTGCCACAAATTCACGAAGAATGTCCAGACAGCGTGATGCAGTAATCGTTTCGGATCTGAAAAATGGGCCAATGATTCCTTTGGAAGAAATGGCGGCCCAGACCAGTACTTTTTGAGGATGCAGGGACAATGGGACTGCAACATGGGGCTTTTGGGTCCCCCATATGCACCAGTTCTGTTTATTCACGAAGCCGTCCAGGTAAAAATAAGCTTCGTCAGTAAACCAAATGCTGCCCACATGCATATCGCCGTCATCAATCCTGTGCACTATATCGTTAGCGAATGTCTCTCGTGCAGCAATGGTAGCGGCGCTGAGGGATTGCCGCGTTTGAATTTTGTATGGATAGAGGTGTAAACTCTGGCGCATGAGACGATACGTGGACGTTGGCGTCATTTGGACCGCAGCTGCAACACGGCGAACGGAAACCCAAGGCCGCAGTTGGATCACCTGCTGCACTAGCTGCGCGTTGCCCTCTGTGGTTGCCGTACGGGGTCGCCCTACCTTTCCAGCACGTTCATCCGTCACCTTTCCAGTCTGTTGAAATTTTTCAAACAGATCCTTTATTGTATCGCTTTTCGGTCCTTTGGTTACATTAAACCTCCGTTGAAAACTTCGTCTTGTTGCAACAACACTGTGTTCTAGGCGGTGGAATTCCAACACCAGAAAAATCCTCTGTTCTAAGGAATAAACCACGTTGCCTACAGCACATTTGCACGTTGTGAACAGCACACGCTTACAGCAGAAAGACGACGTACAGAATGGCACACCCACAGACTGCGTTGTCTTCTATATCTTACACATCACTTGCAGCGCCATCTGTTGTTGAAAATTGTAACTACTGTAATTTCGAAAGTTTGTCCGCCTGAAAATGTACTGTTGTCCGAAGCATATTGCAACAAACGGTGTATTTCTATCGCTGCTCGTTTAGTTTTTATTGCCGTTTCAAATATACCGGTCATTTTTGAAACACCCTGTATATATTTTGATGGTGTGGTTAAAATACTTAACTACTTGAAGAGATGCCTACATGATGACCATGGGTGAACACCACGTACAATCCTTACTGCTCGCTTTTATACAGTCAGTATTTCCTTCCTAAGTGATCAGTTATCCTAGATAATTATTCCATAAGACATTATTAAGTGGAAATACACAAAATATGCCAGGAGGTAGATTGTTCATTTCCAAGACTAGATGTTGAATGAACTACTGTTTATGGCGAGATCAAATCCCATCTATTATGATAACAGTACAGATAAGTGAATAGCCTCATAATACACTCTGTATCTGACAATATGGTTGTTCGAGTACGGTAACCTGATACTGCTTCACAAAAGTTAACATTTGGCTAAGATATATAATTAACACAATCACTGAGTGAAGTTCTTAAACAGGGTGCATACACCCTGGGACAACCAGTAAATTCAGGAAAAATGCAGGAATTTTTCATCCAAGAAAAACCTGGGAATTTTTTTAGAATTCTGGGAATTTTTCATTGTTTTAATTTTCAGTTAAATTTTTGTAATTTTAACTGGTAAGAACTGATGCTCTAACAAGAATTTTACTTAAGCTCACTATTGCAAAATAATACTGCAGCAATAAAACATAAATAACAACAAAATTAAACTTTAGTTGCATAGAAAATGTGCCATTTTCAACAACAAAACACAATGCATGCACAAGCATCTGCCGACAGCAAAATGTGTCAAAGGCTTTAGGAGGAAGACTATGCAATGCTTTGTAACAACAAACTGCTTATAATGAGTGCTATTTAACAGTGATACTGCTATTGGATGAGTACATCTTGTGTCATGTGCTCTGAATATCTGCTGTCATTGGCTGGCAAGATCACATGGCATGAGCTATGACTGGCTGACAAAAACGCATCAAACTGTATTTGGTGGAATCGTATGTATACTTTTGTAACATGAGAATATGCAGTGTACATGTTGCCGCACATCAAAGATCTTTCTAAAATATGTTGTTTTTTGCTGGGTTTCGTTTCCTAAAAAGTGCCAGGAAATTCTATGCTGGTGTATAAAACTTGTACCATCCAAAGGATTGGTACGTTTTACTGCTCTGAGGGGAAAGTATATTATTACTTTACATGGAAAAAATGTACTTTCACCCACAATGTAGTGTATTTTCGCCTGGGGGGAAAAAAGAAAAAGCATATTTTCACTCCGGGAAAAGTGTATTTTTAAGTGAGAAATGCAGGATTTCTTTTTTCTTCTTGCATAAACACCCCGTTAAATCACTGTCCTCAAAATCTAACAATCGTACCAATACAAAAATGATGTGCACGGCAAATAACTATTGGAAATAAAGTAATACTATCGAGACCTAACAATTAAGGATAAATGGATGTATGGTGAAAGGTTAGGGCCCAAATACCATCGTGTCAATTCCTGTTATTACCTTACTGATGTAAATACTTCAGAAACAGTAAGCCTTTGGCAATCATAATTTCAGTTAATTACAACACAGACTGAGTAAGATATCAGACCTCAATAATAGGGTAATAAAAATAGGTAGGCCTTGAATAATGAGAGTTTCAGCTAACCCATATTATGAAATAGCTCTTAGTTTAATTAAAAGGGAACAGAGATCCCTTTAATGATAACATCTTCAGTTAAGTAAAATTAAATAGAGAACAGGGAGGTTTTCAATTATGACAGCTTCAGTTAAGTAAAATTACCATACAGAAAGTAGACAGGCCTTCTTTAATAAGAGCTTCAGCTAAGTAAAATTACCAAATAGAAAACAGACAGGCCTTCTTTAATAACAGCTTCACTTAAGTAAAAGTACCAAGAAGAAAACAAACAGGCCTTCTTTAATAACAGCTTCATTTAAGTAAGACTACAAAATAGGAAACAGGTAGGCCTTCATGAATAACTGCTTCAGTTAAGTAACTAACTAATTTGAATTGCTTCCTCACAACGGGTACACCAAAAGGCTTATACACAAGGAGCACAAGACTACACCAAGTTGGAAAGCCAAGAAAGGTTACAATGAGAGGACCGGCCTTCCAAGGCCCCTTTCGTTGGGTACACACCAGCAAAAGACATGGTAACGCAGCAAGGTTAATTACGTGAGAGCGACAACAACTAGCCGAACAGTATACCTTCATCGCTGCAAGATACCGCCTCTAAAATGATGGTGAAATGTGCGAAAGAAAACTAGGGTGCCCAACCCAATTACATAGCCTCAGCAATTGCAAATTTTGAGACCCACTTACCTTCGCAGCCAATGTAATTAACAGACTGATGACGTCTGCAATGCCCAAAGGTATCTCGAAACCGGTACCGAGCTGTATTACAAGAGAAAGGTACTTACCTGGCACTTGAAGGCGTTTGACAGGGAGGTTGGCTGAAACCCAACCGTGTAGGTACTGCACAACAACTGGTGGGTCCGGCCACAGCATAGAAGAAACAAGTTATCACTCCAACTCGGGAAACACCATCGACCCACACAGCTTAAGACATCCTGTTAACAACCACCGAGGTCAGTCTTGACACAGGAAAAGTAAACAGCAGCTGCAGTTGAAGGAACCAACTGGTGGTGAAATAGATCAGCTAAGAAACTGCACTGATCACAACAGATCTATAAATATCAACAAGAATCGAAGCCGAAGCTTGACAGTTCCAGCACAGTGAAACTAGCTTCAACTCTCTCATAGGCGTGCCACATCTCATAGTCGGCAGGCCAAGCTACACACAAAGACGGCACTCGAAGTCAGCCACAGATTCAAATTGTCCCACAAATGTGCCCAGCAACCACTCGCCGGACTGCGTGCTCGAGGCATTTGCCTTACTCACTTGGGAGACCTCTCCCACCGTCGTCCTCGCTCTGTTACCACTCCCCAACTCTCACGCCACAACACACCCCGTCCCCATCGACAACCTCGAGCAAAGATCTTAGCGGCCTTAAACCAGAAAGACATCACACGACAGATCGAGCTAGTGGCACCGGGAATTCGAAAGGCAATGCCGGCAACCTCGTCGTGGCTCAGTGTCCTTCCCTTAACCCAATGACCCCCACCCAGCCTACAGAAGAAAGGGAATGTTAATTAATGGGCTTCAGTTGATTAAGCTGTACCCTGAGAACCTTACAAGTGACCAGATGCTTGACAATCAAGTTAACCAGACCCAGAATTTGGTGATAGAGCATAGGCTTATGAAAGGAGGAGTGAACTTCTCGAGCATGGCCCACCGCTCACCTGACTGGCACAGTTCTTCGCGAAAACGCCATATCCTACTTTTCCCTGAAAGGGGCATCTATTCCTATTACATCGTTGTGCCTGGCGGTGGTGGGATAGCGTAATGTTATTCGTGGCCCATTGAGAATTTTCCCTAAGATCTTCAGTAGTAAAGGACGAAGGTGGGAAGTCGTTGATATCCCACAAGTTGGATAGAGGAGAATTTTTGGGATATACAAACAAGAGAGCAGGAGAAACTGCCTTGGACGCTTCACGTTGTGCCGTGTTAAACGCAAAATTGAGCCTAGGCGAGGTGGCATCCCACTTACTCCGAAACTTATGAAGGTAAATGATCAAAGCTGACTCAAGGTTGTGATTCATTCTCTTGGCAAAAGATGCCTGGTGATAATATGGCGTAGTGATTAGGTGCTTAACAGCATTACGAAAGCAAAACTGCTTAAACTGCTCCAAAACAAACACCAGAGCATTATCATTAATGGGAGCTGTAAGGGGTCCAAACCAGCTGAAGATGATGTTCAGGTGTGCAATGGTAATAGCCACCGTGACCCCACGCTTAGAGATTAACCGTACAAATCTGGAAAACGCGCCAACAGCCCCAGAATATATTGGTTCCCCTTCTCGGTAAGAGGAAGAGGCCCTACGTAATTGATAGTTTGTTCATACGGCTCTCCTTGCGTTCGAAATGTAACAACCCTTTCAGAGGACTATTACTGGGTTTAGCCTTCTTACAGACTTCATGCTCACTCACTAATTACCTGCTATCCTTATACAACGTGGGCCAAGTAAGGTGAGCCTTAATCTTTTCCAAGGTTTTATAGAGGCTGAGATGTCCTACTAGAGAATTATGAAAATAATGGAAAAAGAGAGACACCAGCTCTTGAGACACGGGTTTTGATCCCGTTTGGTTTTAAGGTCCCCAAACAAGTGGGGAATTTCACCTAAAATGGTACACATGACCAGGTGAGACTCACAAATGCTCTTATTCTCAACAGCCCTCTCCTCCTGAAACATGCGACTGGAACTGTCGGTGACTTGTCTGTCAGATCCTTTTACGCGTCCCCCCTTGAAATGGAATGTGGAGATGCGATCCGCCCACCTGGCAATTCTACCAGTTTTCCTGGGTCGAGCCAACGCTCAACTTAGGGCCTGATGTCTGTCTCCGAGATCAAACTTCCTATACTCAAGATCGAACTGAAACTTCTCTAAGGTGAGAAGCACAGCTGGCACCTCACACTCGTAAATAGAGTAATTCATCTCGGGACCAGACAACCTCTAGGTGCGAAAGCTAATGAGTGTCTTATACCTTGGTCATCATCGAACAAGACTGGAGCAATACTGGCACTGGAGGCATCAGTTTGTATGATAAATCTTTTGCCAAAATCCAGGACAGCTAAGACCGGTGGGTTGGTGATAGGGGTCTTGATAGATTCAAAAGCCACATGTTGGCTCTCACCCCAGGCAAATTTCCCCCCATTCCTTTGTAATTTATTCACGGGAGTGCAAATCTGTGCAAAGTCAGGAAGAAAACAGCAAAAATAATTCGCCATCCCAATAAATCTGGTTATCTCCTTCCTACTTCGAGGCGGAGGAAATTTCTTCAACACCTTAGTTCATTGCTGGTCAATCTTAATGCTGTCCCCAGAAATTAAATGGCCCATGAAGGACACTTGTTTCCTAGTAAGTGTAATCTCGGACGGCTTAACGGTCAACCCCATATGCCCAAACTTGAAGAGCACCTCCCGAAGATGGGAAATGTGATCCTCAAACTACTGACATCATCATGAAGGTAATGAAAGACCCAAGAAAACTTCAAGTCACCCAGAATATGATCTAACAAATGAGACAAAACCGCCACCCCAGTGGAAAAGCCAAATGGCACCCGGTTGAACTTGTAAAGGTTCCAACCAGTACAAAATGCGATTACACGTTTAGACTCCTTGGTAAGAGGAATCTGATAATAAGCTTGTTTGAGATAAAGAACTGTGAACCACTTAGCCCCTGAAAACCAGGTGAAACAGATGTGAAGATCTGTCAAGGGGACAGATTCTAAGATAGCCTTTTTATTAAGGAGTCTGTAATCAACAAGCGGCCTGTAGTGCTGGGCCTGAGCTTCAGGAACAAAAAAAATTGGTAACGCATAGGGAAATGTAGACAGCCTAATGACTCCCTCCTTCAACATACTCGCCAGTTTCTGTCTCAATATTTTCATTTTATGAGGCGAGAGGTCGCTCCGGAACATCATTGGCCAAGCGTATGTGGTACTGTTTGACATTAGTGACCCCCAACTTATTAGAGAAAACTTCGGGAAACTCACCTAATACATTCAACAGCTGTCCTGCTTGTCCTGGCCCGAGATGGGCTACATCGAATTCACCAGAGTTAAGATATACCGAATCCCCCACACTTGCATGACAGCTACAGTAAAAGGGTGTCTTGTCACTAGGCGAAAGCCTGAAAGAGAAGGTGTGGCTTGTGAAGTTGAGAACTAATCCAGTTTTCTGAATAAAATCACACCCGAGCAACAAATTGAGCACTAGATCTTTCACAAGCAAGAGCATAACCGGCCACGAGAAATTACAAATGGACAAACTACTGCGAACCCTGCCGACCAGAGGCAATTATTGCTCATTGCCACACGACATCTGTGAGGGCAGGAGCGCAGGAAAGATAAATTACACAAATGCCTAAACTCCAGCCGGCCGGTGTGGCCGAGCGGTTCTAGGCACTTCAGTCTGGAACTGCGCGACCGCTGCGGTCGCAGGTTCGAATCCTGCCTTGGGCGTGGATTTGTGTGATGTCCTTTAGTTAGTTAGGTTTAAGTAGTTCTAAGTTCTAGGGGATTGATGACCTCAGATGTTAAGTCCAATAGTGCTCGGAGCCCTTTTGAACCTAAATTCCAAATACCAATTGCAAGTCAACAAGGACACAGAGCTGCCAGACTCCAACAGCACACACAAGTGTTTTTGTCCTAGATGGACACAGATGAAAGGGAGACAGATCCGGAGGGAGGCCAAATACGTGCGAACCACAGCTCGCACCACCGACGGAAACAGTCCCCCTCCCCCCTTTTACCTGGTATCATTTGCTGGGTCTAAGAGCTCGTGCTAAGGGACACTCACACACCAAGTGATTGTGACCACCGCGCCGAAAACAACCTTACCGAGAAAATCTGTCGGATGTTTGAGGAACCCTATTAATTCATTAGGTGGGCAGAGGAGTTTCCAAATGCTCCACACTCCTCCGCTCATCATCATCAAATGACAAGCATTCAGTAGAATCGGCCAATGTTTGCAATTCGTGGAAGTTAGTGGGGTGGGAAGGAAAGACTGAGCGTGAGCTATACTCGGGACACTTGCCCCCCCAAAATGATCCGATACAGTATCGAGTTCCAAACCCGACATACCGAGAGCCGAGGTGGCTAAGTGCACTCACTCAACGTACTGGCTCAGCACTTCAAATGGTGCCTGCACCCACCTGTAATATTTGCATTCGAGCTCGTTCCGCATCCGCCGCAAGAGCTTCCTGTCGACAGTCCCCTTAGTTGTTGTATTGAGCCCTCCCAGTTCAGGGCTTCAGGTATAAAACCACTCACAGTACCTTTCACCAAGGGGTAAAGTAATGCTAATATCACGTGGTGAGGCATTCCCAAGGCATCCGCATGAAATTCAGATCGTGCCAACAAAAACTAATGGACACGGCCAAAGGTAACGAGTGGAAGCTCTGAAATACCATTTAGTAAGCACATAATTGGGTTGGATAGTCTAGTGAAATGATTATCCAGAGGACTGCCTAAACTTTGGGCCCCAGACACCTGATGAAAGAACTGATTCGTGGGGGTAGCTGCTATACTTGCTTCCGCTTCCTGACTTTCCAAGCATAAGGACACTGCTTGGACCTGCATAACCATCGCTTGATCCCTCAACTGCACCACCCTGGTAACAACAGGCTGCCTAAGTTGCAAGCGGGTAGTGTCCCTCACACGATTCCCCAAATTTGCTAGGCGGTCCTGAATTCTACCAATTTGCCCAACAGTAGGTAGACTGTCCTGCAGAAAAGACAGACTCCGCTGCACCTCATCCAACCCCGTGGAAATATTATTGAGAGAAACACTTACCTCCCCAAAGGTGCTCGCTGAAACACAAAGTGGGGTGCCCAACGCCGGCACAATTTGGCTGCCAGCTGTGGAACACTACCCTCGGTGCTAAGCTCTCGAATTCTAAGTTCATACTGCCAGTACTAGTTCTTTATATGCCCGATTCAGGAGCAGCCCCTCCCTTGGATCTGTAGCGAGCTAGTGCATGTGAACAATACAATTAATTAATACAGTGCTCGACAGACTGTAAGGGATCCTTACACACTAAGGAGATTATCACCGGAATGACAAATGACCAGAGAAAGAGTAGACAATTCTAACCCCCCCCGCCCCCCCCCCCCCCCCAACAACAACAGAACGCAACCACGCTCTGTGGATACCAGTTGAGACCTACAGTTCAGGATAAAGGTATGTAAGACGAAAGGTTAGAATGCGTGTACCATCGTGTCATTCCCTGTCACTATCTTATCGACATAAAAACCTCTGAAAGAGGCAGGCCTATCACAATCACAATTTCAGTTAATTACAACACAGATTGAGTAAGATATCAGATATCAATAATCTCAATAATAGGGCAATATAAACAGGTAGGCCTTGATTAATTACTTTCAGGTAATCCAACCTATGATATAGCTCTTAATTTAATAAAAAGAAAATAGGCAGGACTCCAAAAGTAACAGCTTCAGTTAAGTAAAATTACCAAATCGAAAATAGACAGCCCTTCTGTAGTAACAGCTTCAGTTAAGTAAGACTACCAAATAGGTAATAGGTAGGCATTTATGAATAACTGCTTTAGTTAAGTAACCGAGAGTCTGAATTGTCTCATCACAAGGTGTGCACCAAAAGGCTTCTACACAAGGAGCACAAGACTACACCAAGTGGGAAAGCCAAGAAAGGTTATCATGAGAGGATCGCCCTTCCAAAGCCCCTTTCATTGGATACAGACTTGCAAAAGAAATACTAACACAGCAAGGTTAATTATGTGAAAGCAACAATAACTAGCCAAACAGTACACCCGTGTCACTGCAAGATACCTTCCGTACAATGATGGCGAAATGCTTAAAAGAAAACTAGGTTGCCAAACCCGATAAAAGAGCCTCAGCAACTGCAAATTTTGAGACCCAGGCACCTTCTAAGCCAATATAATTGCAAGAGCAATGATGTCTGCAATGCCCGAAGGTAACTCGAAACCAGCATTCGGCCCTTTTACAAAAGAAATGTACTTATCTGGCATTCGAAGACGTTTGGCAGAGAGGTCGGCTAATCCCCCAACCGTGTAGGTACTGTGTGACGATCGGGGTCTGGCCCCAGCACAGAAGCAACACTTTATCACTCTGGCTCGGAAACACCGTCGGTTCACACAGTTTAAGATACCCCGTTAACAACCACCAAAGCCAGTATCGACTCAGGAAAAGCAAACGGCAGCCACAGTTCAAGGAACCAACTGGTGGTGAAATAGATCAGCTAAGAGGTCGCAATGATCACAACATTCCTATAGGTATCAATAAGAAACTATCAGTTAAAACCTCAAAATCCGAAACTTAACTGTAGTTCACAAGTCAAAGCTGAAGCTTGCCGGTTCCAAACGGGGCCCAGAATTCGGCACACCGAAAATGGCTTCATCTCTCTCATCGATGTGCCACACTTCAGAGCTGGCTGTGTGGGATAGTCACGAAGGCAGCACTTGAAGTCAGCCACGGATTCAAACTGGCTCAGAGATATGCCCAGCAGCCACTTGCCGGCCTCCGTGCCCGAGACATTTGCACAAGTGCTCGCCTTACTTGCTGGACAGACCTCTCACACCGTCACCCTCACTCTGTTACCATTCCTCAACTTTCGTGCCACCTCACGTCCCGGTCCCCATTGACAACATGGAGCAAAGATATTAGTGGCCTCAAACCAGAGAGAAAGGTCGAACTAGTGGCACCACGAATTTGAACGGTGGCACCAGCAACCCCTCCGTGGATCTATTGTTGATATTCTGGTCCTGTTGTCACAATTAGTATTTTTGGAAGATCAACAAAGCTCATGAAATTAGCTGCAAGTCTGGAGTCGTTAATTAACAGAACTCTCAGATGCAAAATTTAGGTAAAACTCTGTATATTTTCTGAGTTGTACTTTGTACTATATTGTGTGCAGTACATTATCCCATGTTTTTGGACATTTTTTGGCCACAGGTCTTATGCCTTTCAAACTCACTGGACACTGACTTAAAATGTCTTAAAAGTTTGCAATAATTAGTACTAAAGTTAGCTATTGTTGTGTACTGGATATTCGTAAGTTACAATTTAAGATTTACATACTTTTGTGAGTAACAGAACAGTAGATGGAAGTTTGTTTTATGTAGGACTTTTAGATACATCAATAATTCATATTGAATTGTGCATGCTAATTTGCATAAATCAGGAATTCTATTTCAGTTACAGTGTTCTTACTTAGGAAGCTAATTTCTCTGAAACTAAATGAGTGCAAGAGTTGCTAACCATACCATAACACCGCAGCCTCCGAATTTTACTGTTGGCACTACACACGCTGGTGGATGACATTCACCGGGCATTCGCCATGGCCACACCCCACCGTCAGACCACATAACATTTTTCCACTTTTCAATCGTCCAGTGTGATTGCGTGATGTAAATGCAGTTATAACCAATGACCAAGAAGAAAAAAATCTCGTGACGGTAAGGGTCCGTAACTATGTCTACATAAAATCGTTAAGTGGGTCTAAGGTTTCTGTGCAGTCGCTCTGTGATGAAGCAAGCTGGGATCTCTTTACTTCCTCTTTTGTTTTGGCGTCTGCCTCATTAATTTCATTTTATTTTCATTTTTGCCTAATTACCATTAACATGCTTGAGTATAATCTCCATTTCCATAAAAGAGAAAGGTTGGCCCTCACTCTTAAGGAATACAGCTCCAGGTCTAATTTTGTGCTTAGTTTTGTGTATGTAATTAATTTCCTAATTTATTTAGGCCATTCCTAGTTGATACCTTTTATTATATGATGAAATCAGTAATTTTTTCATGACTTAGATTCTACTGTTGACGTATAAACAAATATAAATTGTGTACTAATTATAAACTTTTGGAAGAAGAACTACTAGGATTTTTAAAGTATTTATTTAGCTCTATTCCAAAACATATTAGCAAAGCCAGCCCTTAATTAATTCCAAAATAATTCCCAAGTTTGTCAAAAGCATTGTTTGTATGACTACATCTGTTAATTTCATTATTGAAACAAATAATTCATCCTAACCTTTCTGGTAGAAGAAATGATAAAAAGAAGGAAGTTTTCAATGTATTCAATTAATTGAATAAGTTATGTTTTAATTCTAATCTCTGTGAGTTAAACATAAAACAATATATAGTTCCAGTGGCTGTTATTGCGTGGATATACAAAGGGCGGATTTTTGATCCTGAGACAGTCAGACCATGGCCGATTTTAAGATGGGAGTTATTATTGGTTAAAATAACAACAATGCATCAACTTAACAGTGGAATTAGTGTAACAAAAATAGGTCGTGTGTTAAAACAGTGGGGGTGTCTGTTCAATTAATTTAAGGAATAGCGTCACACGTGCTGTATTATTCTGCAAGAACTATGATCTGTGTGGTTAGGTTTTTACCGCTCATAGATGTTCAGCAGCAAACTATTGTAGCAGTATGGTGATGTTTGACTGCAACCTGTTAATAAGGTTTATCAACACTTACCAATAGGGAACTGGCCATATAATTGTGTAATATTAGAGGATTGTGAAAAGTGAAGCGCAATTGTGCAACTGTCAGCTACATCATTTACAGTATTCAGTGTTGAAGTTACCCCCCCCCCCCCCCACCCACCCCCCTCCCCCCACCCCCATTTTTCAGCCAGTATAACACTGCAGTACGTCAACACTGAGGACTGTCAATGAAGAAATAAAGCAGGCGAATGTCACAACTCGTTGACCAGTCTGGTGTAGCAGTAGAAGATAGCAAAATGAAAACTGAAGTTTTAAATTTTGCACTTAAGAAGTGATTCACACAAGACAATAATACAAACATACCATTGTTTGACCATCACACAGACACACACAGTAATAAGCATTCCTGGTATAGAGAAACAATGAAAGACTTGAAAGCAATAAGTTGCCAGGTCCTAATTGAATCCCAGTTTGGTCTTACAGAGGGTACTCTACAGCATTGACACCATACTTAGCTTGCATTTATTGCGAATCTCTCGCCCAGTGCAGAGCCCAAAGCAACTGGAAAAAGTGCAGGTAACTCCTGCTTATAAGAAGGGTACCAGACCAATATACCTAACATCAGTTTCCTGCAGAATCCTTAGACACATTCCCAGTTCGAATATAACAAATTTTGATGAGATGGAAAAGCTGCTGTCCATGAATGAGCATGGTTTTAAATGCGCCACTCGTGCAAAACCCAGCTTTCCCTTTCCTCATATGAGATCGTGTGAACCATATATGAAGAGCAGCAGGTAGATTCCCTCTTTCTAGATTTCAAGAACTTGACATAGTGATGCACTACTAACTGGTAAGAAAGGTACAAGCATACGGAATAGGTTTCCATGCCTGTGAGTGGCTAGAAGACTTCTTAAGTAATGGAACCCACCACCTTGTTCTCGGCAGCAAGTGCTCGTTAGAGACAAGTATCAGCAATGCCCCAGGGAAGTGTGACAGTACTACCATTGTTTTTTATGTACATAAATGATCTGGAGGATATGGTAAGCACCTGTCTGCAGCTGTTTGCTGATAGAACTGTGGTGTAGAGTAAGGTGTCATTATTGAGTGATTGTAGGAGGATATAAGATGACATAGATAAAATTTCTAGTTAGTGTGGCGAATTGCAGCAAGCTCTTAATGTAGAAAAATGTAAGTTAATGTGGATGAGTAGGAAAAACAAACCCTTAATGTTCGGATGCAGCATCAGGAGTGTGCTGCTTGATGCAGTCACGTCAATTAAATATGCACATCTAATGTTGCAAAACAATATGAAATGGAATGACCATGTAAGGACTGTAGTAGGGCAGGTGAATAGTCGACTTTAGTTTATTGAGAGAATTTTAGGAAAGTGTGGATCATCTGTAAAGGAAACTGTATATACAATGAAGCCATTGAAACAGGTACATCTGCCTAATGTCCTTGTAGTGGCCCCACAAGCACGCGGAAGTGCTGCAACCCGATGCAGCTTGGACCCGACTAATGTCTGGAGTAGTGCTGGAGGGAACTGACAACATGAATCCTGCAGGGCTCTCCGTAAATTCTCAAGAGTACGAGGGGGTGGAGATCTATTCTGAACAGCACACTGCTAGGCATCCCAGATATGCTCAAGAACGTCCATCATTTGGGGAGTATAATGGTCAGCGGAAGTGTTTAAACTCGGAAGAGTGTTCCTGGAGCCAGTCTGTAGCAATTCTGGACATATGGTGTATCACATTGTCCTCCAGAAATTGCCGAAGTCCGTCGTAATGCACAATGGACACGAATGGATGCAGCTGATCAGACAGGATGCTTAGGTACGTATTATCTGTCAGAGTTGTATCCAGACATGTCAGGGGTCCCATATCACTGCAACTGTGCATGCCCCACACCATTACAGAACCTCCACCAACATGAACAGTCCCCTGCTGACATGAGGTTGTCTCTATTAATGTCCATCCACTCGATACAATTTGAAACGAAACTCGTCCGACCAGCCAACATTTTTCCAGTCAACAGTCCAATGTCAGTGTTGATGGGCCCAGGCAAGGCATAAAGCTTTGTGTCATGTAGTCATCAAGGGTACACGAGTGGGCCTTCAGCTCCAAAAGCCCATATTGATGATGTTTCGTTGAATGGTTCACATGCTGACACTTGTTGATGGACCAGCACTGAAATCTGTAGCAATCTGCAGAAGTGTTGCACTTCTGTTACATTCAATGATTCTCTTCAGTTGTTGTCGGTCCAGTTCTTGCAGGATCTTTTCCCAGCCGCAGCGATATCAAGAATTTGATGTTTTACCAGATTCCTGATATTCACAGTACTCTCATGAAATGGTCGTAAGGGAAAATCCCCTCTTCATTTCTACCTCGGAATCGTGTGTCCCATTGCTCGGGTCACGACTTTAACACCACGCTCAAACTCACTTAAATCTTGATAAGGTGCCATGGTAGGAGCAGTAACCAACCTAAGAACTGTGCCAGACACTTGTTGTCTTATACAGGCATTGCCGATGGCAGCACCGTATTCTGCCTGTTTACATCTCTCTGTATTTGAATATGTATGCCTGTACCAGTTTTTCTTGGCGCTTCAATGCAGAACACGAGTATGACTTATTGCTGAATACTGTTTGAGTGTTTGAGATCTGCACCAGGTCGAATTAAAGGAAGATATTGAAGCAGTTCAGAGTTGGCTTGCTAGCTTCGTTAGCAATAGGTTTCAATAAACAGCCAAGTATTACCGAGATACTTCGCAAACTCAAATGGAAATTAGTAGACAGAAGACAACATTCTTTTCGAGGAACACTACTGAGAAAACTGGTATTTGAGGCTGACTGCAGAATAATCTTACTGCTGCCAACACGCATTTTGCGTAAGTACCATGAAGATAAGATACGAAAAATTAGGGCTCATATGGAGGCATGTAGATAGTTGTTTTTCCCTCTCTCTAGCTGTGAGTGAGAGAGGAAAGGAAACAACACATAGTGGTATAGGCTACACTCCACCATGCACTGTACAATTGCTTGCAGAGTACATACGTAGATGTGGATGTAGATTTTCAAGATGCCTCTGTATTGTTTTTACCTAGCACAAAGATCGTAACAGTGATGTGGCTTGATATAAGGAGTGTTGAAATGAAAAGGTATGAACAACTAATCTGGTTGAAATTTGCATATGCCATTTTGGGACAATGCCGTGAGATATCAAGGGAGGTGAATAGAATACAATACAATCTTTATTGTCACATGACATGTTATAAAAAAAATCATTTGACTGGAACATTGGTGACTTGTCAATGAATGTTCTTTGCCTACCTAAGTATACCTTAAAACAAGATAGATTAAAATAAATCATATGGATGCTCCCAGAAGCATGTTACAACATAAAAAGATAATTACATGTTATATTTCTTCCTGTCTCTTAAAATTTCTGTAGTGGTTTTAAATCATTCTTTTTAAGTGTTTTTGAAGTTTCTTTCTCTCATTTATAAATATGGATATACTTCAAACAGCACATAATTTCATAAATGTAATATATATGTATACATCTACATATATAGATAAATAGTTTACACAATACATAGGTTATAAGGATGGACACACATAAAAAGAACATATACCGCCATTAAAAAGGAGCATAAGCACATAGAACATAATGTAGAAATTAAAAAAAGAAGTAAAATATCCTACTTGTCATCCTCATTTATAAAATCATCCACACTGCAGTAGTATTTGCTTTTTAAATATTTTTCAATGTTTGCATCTGTCGGTTCTAACCTGCAGGCCTTTCATTCTGAACGCATTTTATTGCTAAGGTTCAAGTCCATGTAATATGGAGTATTTTCAAATAATGTTAGTCTGTGGCAAGATAACATGTAAAACATGTAATCTTGTTTGTGCCTTGTTTCACAAGCATGTGGAAATGGATTATGTGGCTTTTTAACTCAAAGAGAAGTGTTTCATACATAAACACGGAAGGAATTCTCAGGCTTGCAAGTAAAGGTTTGCATGATTACCTGTTGTTTGTTCCAGTCATAGCTCTGGTAATTTTTTTCTGTATCTGTATCTTGAATGCTCTGAGGAGGCTTCCTTTCTCAACTCCCCAAAAAATTATGCAGTATCTTACAACTGGTGTAAAACACGCATGATATAGAATTTTCCTAGCAGCTAAGTCAGTTTGTAACACCACAGCTCTAATTCTTTGCTGATTTATTTTGCTTTACGTTTTGTTCAACATCCCATTGTTGAGCCTCTATAATTATTGTATGATTAATTCAATACTGTATAAAAGTGTATACTCTTTTCTCTGTTAAACACTTTGATGTCTTTTTAGATTGGAGGAAGTGTAATCTATTTTCAGGAACCATATGAAAGCAGCTAGAGATCTCCCATCTAGAGACCTGCTTCATTGTAACTATGTAAGAGCCAAACGAATTTACAGAAAGCAAGTGGAGGAGGCAAAAAAGAGATACAATGACAGGTTCATTAAAGAGGCTCACAATCCATGCAAAGCAGCTCGAAATCTGGTAAACGAGTGCAGAAAAAAGCCCACCTCAGCCTTAAATTCCGGTAGCCCTGATGCCTTCAATCAGTACTTTGTTAGGATAGTGAAAGATACTGCTAATGAAATACCTGACTCAGGCTTAGTCCCCACAAGTCACATGAGAAACATAACTAATAGCACTTTTGGAAACTGGATGGAAGTGCACCCTAAGGATTCGTAAAAATAGTTAAGTCATACAAGAACTCAGAGAGCAAAGATATCTATGGTATGTCTTGCACAATGCTGAAGAAAATTATTCTAGAGCTTGCTCAACCATTATCTATGGCAATTAACAAATGCTTATCCTCTGGTGTCTTCCCAAAACTTCTTAAACTAGCACGGACAGTACCAATCTACAAAAAAAGGTGACTCGTGTAAAGTGTCCAGCTACAGACCAATTTCTATCATTCCTATTCTAGCTAAAGTTATGGAGTCTGTTATGAAACTCCAGTTACAGAATTATTTTGAAGTAAATAAGCTCTTCCAGGACACACAGCACGGTTTTCGCAAGGGAAAGTCAACGTTTACGGAAGCACTGCACTTAACCAGAAAAATAAGGCAAGGATTCAAAGACAGAGAAAGTGTGGCACTGACACTCTGTGATCTTAGCAAGGCATTTGACTGCATTTCCCACAAGATAATGCACAATAAATTGAAGTGTTACAGTGTCAGAGGTGTTGTTCTGGCAACTTTTCAGTCTTATCTGGAAAACCGGAGACAAGTGGTATCAATTCGTGGAGCAACATCAGAAGAACAAAAGCTGGAATGTAGAGTACCCCAAGGGTCCATCATAGAGCCTCTCCTGTTCCTTATTTATGTCAATGATATGGGTTATAACAGCAATATGCTGCAGTTTGCTGAGGATACCACCCTTTTTGCCAAAGGAAGAACTGCTGCAGAATCACTCCAAGAAACAGATGTACTCTCCCAAAACATTAAAGAGTGGTTCGTCAAAAATAAAATGAAAACGAATGAAGAAAAAACACATCATCTGATATGCACCCTTAACAACTTTGGATGCTATGATAATATGGAGGCTGTCAAATTGTTGGGCTTCACGATAGACAGGAAACTAACAATGAACGAACACACAGTGTACGTGTGCTCCAAACTCTCCCGTGTAAAATACCTTCTGAGAAGGTTAAAAGGTGTACTTAATGACCAATATCTCATAACAGTATATTATGCCCTATTCCATCGACACATCATTTGTGGCCTACTGTTAGGAGGACATTCTGCAGGTTGTAAGGATGTGCTAATTCTACAGAAAAAAGCTCTCAGAGTAATCACATCAAGCAAAAGACAGGAGTGCTGCAGGCCTATAGTCAAGCAGTTAAGAATTACAACAGTTTTCAGCCAGTATGTGTTTTTATGTCTCATCAGCGTGAAAGAAAACTGAGGAGTCTTCAGCGTGAGGCAAGATATACACAATCACAATACTTGTAACAAGAGGAGCATCGAAATACCCAGGTATGCGAGACAGCTTTCCAGTGGTTGCCCTAAAGATGTTCGACTCACTGCCTCAAGAAGTGCAATCCCTGCCACTAGGAACATTCAGAAGGAGAGTAGCACAGGACCTGAAAGAATGCCCATTGTACTCCATTGGTGAATTCTTTAAGAGTGACCAAAGTGAATGGACAAACAAATATTGTTTCTATTAAGTATAAATGTCTTAATTTTGTGAATATTTTTTTAAAATGTATGTATGTAATTAATCTTGATGCAGTCTGTCCAGTCATCACTGGTAAACGACATGGATCTAGTCATAAAGTAATATGTAATATGTACAATATAAGCAAATGATATGTTTTGTCTTTCTCACATAATCTCTTTGGTTATCTTTAACATTGAATAATTTTGTTTAAATAATTTTTTGTAGAATTGTTAATATGTGCAAATGATATGTTTTGTTCAAAATGTCTTGCTGCTACTTTGTATATACTGATCCTCACTTAGGGTTCTTAATTCTTTACGTGTATAAAAGGTGTTGTGGCTCCCCTCGGAAATGGAATCGTGCAGCGTGTGCAAAATGTGGTTGACATGAAGCAAGAGGTGGGACAACGAGTCAGTTGGAGACGAGCTGCCGAACTGCCAACAGCTTATGTCCTAACAGTGACTTGTGCTGGTGCCGAGAGAGGCTTTTTGTGCTGTTTTCCACTGTGCCAGAGCGTGGGATGGATGGATTAAGTAACCAACTCTATTTTGGAAATGGTATTTAATAATTTTCGGATCAACGCCACCAAGAAATGATAGAGCTCAACATTACCAACTGCAAATCCACCTGCCAAGATGTACTCGCCACCACATTGCACAATCACTGCAACGGAACGAAGGAATTGTAGAGATGTAAAGTGAAGAATCAGCTTATTTCGATGTTTTATTTGGTTCGAATAATAAGGTAAACCACAAGCAATATTTTGAAATCTTAGCTTGATTTATCGCTATTCACATAACCACTGAGGGTCCTATCCTTGTCAACTATGACTTCTGAGTGTCCTTGTTGTGAAAGTGAAGTTAAAAAGCCCAATTTTTAATTGAATAATGTCACTTAAATTCCGTGAAAACAAAGGACTTAAATTCAAAATAAGTGTGGCAAAGTTGTGTTTAATAGTAAATGGTGTCTTGTGAGAGTATGTCAGTAATTGAATCTGCTTATTTTAAAGTTTAGGTGGTTTTCAAAAGTATAAATTTAATCATTGTTTCTAAAGTAAAAGACTGAAGTAGCAAAAACAGGCATTAAATCGATTTGCTGTTAGTTTAAAAAATAATTACTTTCAAAACTATGGTTTAAAGTGTTTTTCATAGTAAACAATTATTGTACTGCCTGGTGAAAAACACAAGGTGCGTCAGAGTTTGTTTTAAATTTTATGTCAGTTTGTGTCTTACAGCAGTAAAGCCCAAAGACTTTCACTGTTGAAAGTTAACTACTCAGACTGGCTAAATTTATTTTTCTCATGTGTGTTAATGAATATATTGCCAGTTTAAGGGGATCCATATTTTGCCTTTTGTGCTCAGTGACAGAAATTTATTAACAGAAAGATCATTACTTATGAAAATAGTAACTTGTGTTTAAAGGACAGTGAGAATGTGTTTACTGGTGAACTCAATTTAATTTTCGTGTCAAGTAGAAAACCAATGCCCAAATTGACACTTAAGCAGAGAATGTCAACAGTAATGCTATTAAAGTTATTTTGTTTGACTATGCCTTGAATACTAAACTGTGTCAGTATTTGTTGTGTCCACGCAGATAGGTTTGTTCTGCTATGACTGTCAGTACTTTCCTTAATGTTATCACATGCTTGTGGCTGGGTTCATTGCACTTTCAAACGAGAAAATATAGGCTGTGCCTTGACTATGCCTTGAATACTAAACTGTGTCAGTATTTGTTGTGTCCACGCAGATAGGTTTGTTCTGCTATGACTGTCAGTACTTTCCTTAATGTTATCACATGCTTGTGGCTGGGTTCATTGCACTTTCAAACGAGAAATATAGGCTGTGCCTTTTCACCGAAGTTATTTAATCCTATTTCTTGAACCGGAATGTTAAATATTTCCAAGTCTACTTACGCTGGCAACCGTTTTTCTTTATTATTTGAACAGTTTGCATAAGTAAAACATTATCTGCTACTTGTTGAATAATTACGTAATCCTGACTTTCACGGCCGATAGGCAACCTCCCTTAGGCACATCAAGGTAGAAACAACAAAATTCTATTCAGAAGGTAACAAACATTTCACTGCTTTTTTATACCATATTTGGTTAACAAAATAATTAAATGTCGTAAATCGAGACAGTACAGGTGTCTTACGTAGTTTTGCTTTCTGGAAGAGTACTCCATGTAAGTTGTGTTGCATAATTAAATGTCGTAAATCGAGACAGTACAGGTGTCTTACGTAGTTTTGCTTTCTGGAAGAGTACTCCATGTAAGTTGTGTTGCATAGAGCAGTATTAATAATACCGCTTTTGTTAATACGTACTGCCTCCTGTCTTTGAAGTTATGATATAATAGTAGCAGTGTCATTTTCTTATAGAACGTTTTAAATTGTTCCGGTAGAGACTGGAAAAAATATAAATATCAATCGTCTTACAAAAGTAAAGTGAGCATAAAACGTCCAGCGGTGCAAACTATTAAATTATTTGACAGAACGGATAGTGAAAGGTCAGCTAATATTAAAAGTAAAATATGTCAGAACGTAACAGTAACTAAAATGGACAGAAAACCATAAATAAATACAAGCAAGCGAGCCCAAAATACAGCCGATAGCAGTTCAGGCGACGCACCAACAGATGGCATTGCGCGCGAATTAAAGTATGTACGGTTTCACGCGGACATAAGTAAACAGATTCAAGCTCTAAATGTCGCGCGTATTAAACAAGACAAAATAGGCGATGTTATCGAAGACAATGGTTATGCAAATGAATCAAGGGATACGTTCGAATCACCAAATGCAGAAAGAGAAGTAGGATTTGAACACGAATATATAGCAAAACCTAAAAGTGAAAAGGCCCCAGATATGACAGATTTGTTCAAAATGCTGTCTGCACAAATTGCAGCATACAGTGACAATATTAATGCACAAATTTCAGAACGAGGCCGAATCATTAATAATTTCATAGAAGGACAGATTGGTGGCATTAACGAAAGATTTTACACAGAAATAATTAAAATTCAAGATCAAATAGAGCCCTTAGTCAGTACCAAAGTAGCCGAAAAGGAATTCGGTATCAAATCCGAAATACAAACAGAATGCAACACAGAGTTTGCACAGATTAAACAATCTGTGACAGAAGCGAGTACAGAACTAGGTAAACAGCTTGTTACTTGCGAAAAGAAGTGTGACCATAAAACTCCACATATCAAAGGAAACATGTGTGACTTGGAAAGAAAAATATAAACAAGACCTACACAGTTTACTGAAAGAGTACCTTACAGTAAAATATTGGAGGGCGAGGAAAAATTCAATCCTGCAAAAAAGTGTAACGGATGGTGGCATCCCCTTGATTTTGTAAAGAATTGCGAAAAAAACTTTCCTGATTACTTATCCAATCAGGAAAAGATCAATGTAGTTCAAATGGCTCTGAGCACTATGGGACTCAACTGCTGTGGTCGTCAGTGCCCTAGAACTTAGAACTACTTAAACCTAACTAACCTAAGGACATCAGACACATCCATGCCCGAGGCAGGATTCGAACCTGCGACCGTAGCAGTCGCACGGTCCCGGACTGCGCGCCTAGAACCGCGAGACCACCGCTGCCGGCTCAATGTAGTGATCAGTGCATTCACAGGAAATGCGAAAAGGTGGGGACTTTAATCTGGATGCCAACCAGATGTCTTTTGAAAGTTTCAAACAAAAATTTATTAACGAATACTCGCCAGAACAAAAGCAAGACTACTTATGGCGTGCATTTATAATGGCCAGATTGTGTGATATTAGGGGGAGGCAGACCATGAAAGAGTTTTGTGAATCGTGGTATAGGAAATTGATACACCAGAGAACCAGACGTACTGAAACTGAAATAATTTGGGAACTTTGGAAGAAATTACCACAGGATCCAAAAATGTATGTAGGGAGTACCCAAAGGAATTTTGCAGCATTCTTGGGAAGGGTCGAAGACCACTGGCGAGAAAATCGCGAGGTTCGCCCCAATAATAATAACGATTACTCACGAGAAGATAATACCCAAAATGAGCGGACAGAAAATGACAGATATCGAGTGAGCATGTTACAGAGAGGTCACGGAAGAAGAAGGGGAAATTTTACGACGTGCGGCAGAGGATTCATGCCGCGGAATTGTCAAAATAGGGACGAAGTGGAAAACTATAAGGACCGCATGTGTTAAGGGCCAGATTCACGCGGAAACCGGTTTTGGGCACAGAGTAAAGATGTCAAATAAAAACTACGAGAGGAAAGAATGCGAAATGCGGGGCAGGAAGTTTAATAACGCTGCATTAATGAACGCACGCGGAGCGTGCCGATCGGAAGCTGGCGGTAGATCAAGTGGCTGCCTCTTATATCCAGGGCGGTACCGGACGGGGCACTTGGGGAGAAGGTTAAATGGACGATGACAGAGCAAGATGACTGCCGTAGAGATAATAATAATAATAATTTTATTGTCTTTAAGCCATTACAGCAATAGACAAAGTCATACACATAATACAATACAGTACAGTACATGCTATAAAAGAACAGAATTGTTAAGAACGTTACAGTTTAATATCACAAGTCATGAAATCCTTTATATTGTAGAATGGGTTTACAACTAACCAGTCATAAAGTGTTTGTTTGTATTGTTACTCTGGTAAATTTTGTATAGCTTGTGGAAGTTTGTTATATAATTTGTGGCCCATAAGTTCATAACTGCTAACTGATTTTGACAGTCTGTGGTAGGGCGTATAGATAGAGCTGTTTGTCCTAGTGCTGTAACAATTTACATTTGCCCTGCGTTTTACTTTAGGTAAAAAAGTTCTTTTTTGTGTAGATTAAAACATAATAAATATATAGGTTTATTACTGTCATGATTTTTTGTTGAGTAAACAAAGGTTTACAATGAACCTTGTATGGTGAGCCTGTAATTATCCTAATAGCTTTCTTTTGCAGCAATAGTATATCATGTATACAAGTGGAGTTTCCCCATAAAATAATACCATAGGATATGATGCTTTGGAAAAATGAGTAGTAAGATACTGTAACATAATTTTTAGGCACATGGTGCATTAATCGCCTTAACAAATGGATTACCCTAGACAATTTACCACTAATATACTTAATATGTGGATTCCAAGAAAGTCTATCATCCAAATATACCCCCAAAAATTTAACACAACAAGGATCATCTGATGGGAACTTGTCTTTTAAACTAAATACCATCTGCTGGGCTTTGCTTTCATTAAGCAAGAACCCATTTGCTTTAAACCACAGTGAAGCTTGCTCAATTGTCTCTGTAACACATGTTTTAAGGCTATTAAGATCATTACTGCTGTTCAGAAACGTTGTATCATCAGCATAGAGTACTGTTCTGGATTTAATAAATGATGGCAGGTCATTTATCATTATTAGGAAAAGGAAAGGGCCCAGCACGGATCCCTGCGGAACACCTACCTTAACTTGTTCTATACTGGATATTTCTTTCCCAACACAGACGGCTTGCTTACGGGTTTGTAAATACGATCTTAATAGCTTAAGGCTGTTACCTTTAACACCATAAAAGTCCATTTTTTCGACTAGTAGTGTATGTTCTGCACAGTCAAAGGCTTTGCTTAGGTCACAAAAAGTCACTTGAGCAAAGCATTTATCTTCAAATACTTGATGGATGTATTTAACAACATTGACTACGGCATCAATGGTTAACAGGTTTTTCCTAAAGCCATACTGTGATCCACATATTAATCCTATGTTATCAAAGTAAACAGATAATTGTTGGTAAACTATGCATTCTAGAACTTTTGAAAAAACTGGGACTATGGATATTGGCCTGTGACTTGAGACAGAATTTTTATCTCCTTTTTATGTACTGGAACTACCCTAGACAGTTTAAGCTCATCAGGGAAAAAACCCTCCAGTATACACTTGTTTATACAATATGTTAGGGGGTACACTATACAGTCTATTGCCGGCCTGGAATGGCCGTGCGGATCTAGGCACTACAGTCTGGACCGAGTGACCGCTACGGTCGCAGGTTCGAATCCTGCCTCGGGCATGGATGTGTGCAATGCCCTTAGGTTAGTTAGGTTTAATTAGTTCTAAGTTCTAGGCGACTGATGACCTCAGAAGTTAAGTCGCATAGTGCTCAAAGCCAGCCATACAGTCTATTACTTTCTTCAGCATGTTACAATACAGGTCATGTATGTCTACACTGTGTGATGATTTTAACTGCTTCACTATTCTTAACACAAAACCAGGTGAGACCTCAGAAAAATTGAAGGTACTTGTGTTTGTTGATGACCTCGCAATATTTTTTGACAGTAACTGTGATGAGCTGATTTCAGGTTTAATTATAGCACTTCCTACTTCAACTGATTTAATAAAAAAGTCATTAAATTCCTGGGGAGAGATACTAATTTTGTCACTTCTTTTATCTTTGGCGACACTATTTATTAGTGTCCATGCTGCTTTTCACTTATTGGTGGATTTCTCAATACTTCTGAAATTGTGTGCTTGTTTGGCTTTTACAATTGCTTTTTTGTACTCATTCCTAGATCTAACATAGGCTAATTTAGCATGGTTGGTTTTCAGATTTTTATAAATATTGTACAATAACACAACTTGATTTCTCATAGTACACAGCCGTTTTGTATACCATATATTTTGTCTATTTGGAACTTTTGCTTTTAGGACTCTGTCAGTTACTTTGCATTTCTTTATTGGAATGCAGTCATTAAAGTGTCCCAAAAATGCTTTGAGAAACCTATCAAATAGTACCTTTGCTGGCAGATAATTGCTTAGAGTATAACGTGTCTCATCATGACACAGGCCAAACCAATCTCTGTTAGAAAGGGACGTACGAAACATGTCATTTTCTCATCTGTGACTGGTCTAGTGACCACAGCTTCTGGGACAAGCTTATTTACATTACCCTTATAAAGAGGGAACCTATTTGTATAATTTAAAAATACTGAATCATGATCAGAATATGGAAATACTGTCACAAAACATGATTCTTCCGTTGTTTAGAATTTACAAAAATATTGTCAAGACATGCATGTTCTGTTGTAGGCTTGTTATTGACTGAATGTACGTTGCACTGTCTTAGTAGGTTTTGGAGTTCAGTGACAGTACGTTTTTGTGTTGTAACATCGAATTCAGCATTCACATCTCCACCTCACACAATATCATAATGTATCCATCTAGTATCTGTAAGTACATGTAACAGCAGGTCCAGTTTTTCTAAAAATACATTGGTTATACCCTTAGGTGTCCTGTACAGGGAAATTACAACTAACTTAAAACTGTCTATTACTATACCAGCAGCTTCAAAGTTTTGTTCATCACACAGAAAATCTAAATCTAATCTATTGACTGTACCGCTAAGTGACTTGTTAACATATATTACCACACCACCTCTTAAGTGCAATTTTCTGCAGTAGCTACTGGCTAGATTATAATTATCAAATTTAACAAGAGACAGAAGAGGAGGAATCGGACACTTCCATTGGCCGGTTTCAGCAATAGATCAATATGAAGCTGAAAATAAAGTTAGTATGTCATTAGAACTACTGACAGCCTTGGGAGAGCCAGTCCTGACAAAACTCTATCATCTGGTGAGCAAGATGTACGAGACAGGCGAAATACCCTCAGACTTCAAGAAGAATATAATAATTCCAATCCCAAAGAAAGCAGGTGTTCACAGATGTGAAAATTACCGAACCATCAGTTTAATAAGTCACAGCTGCAAAATACTAACGCGAATTATTTACAGACGAATGGAAAAACTGGTAGAAACCGACCTCGAAGAAGATCAGTTTGGATTCCGTAGAAATGTTGGAACACGTGATGCAATACTGACCTTACGACTTATCTTAGAAGAAAGATTAAGGAAAGGCAAACCTACGTTTCTAGCATTTGTAGACTTAGAGAAAGCTTTTGACAATGTTGACTGGAATACTCTCTTTCAAATTCTAAAGGTGGCAGGGGTAAAATACAGGGAGCGGAAGGCTATTTACAATTTGTACAGAAACCAGATGGCAGCTATAAGAGTCGAGGGACATGAAGGGGAAGCAGTGGTTGCGAAGGGAGTGAGACAGGGTTGTAGCCTCTCCCCGAAGTTATTCAATCTGTATATTGAGCAAGCAGTAAAGGAAACAAAAGAAAAGTTTGGAGTAGGTATTAAAATCCATGGAGAAGAAATAAAAACTTTGAGGTTTGCCGATGACATTGTAATTCTGACAGAGACAGCAAAGGACTTGGAAGAGCAGTTGAACAGAATGGGCAGTGTCTTGAAAGGAGGACGTAACATGAATATCAGCAAAAGCAAAACGAGGATAATGGAATGTAGTCGAATTAAGTCTGGTGATGCTGAGGGAATTAGATTAAGAAATGAGACACTTAAAGTAGTAAAGTAGTTTTGCTATTTGGGGAGCAAAATAACTGATGATGGTCGAAGTAGAGAGGATATAAAATGTAGACTGGCAATGGCAAGCAAAGCGTTTCTGAAGAAGAGAAATTTGTTAACAACGAGCATAGATTTAAGTGTCAGGAAGTCGTTTCTGAAAGTATTTCGATGGAGTGTAGCCATGTATGGAAGTGAAACATGGACAATTAATAGTTTGGACAAGAAGAGAATAGAAGCTTTCGAAATGTGGTGCTACAGAAGAATGTTGAAGATTAGGTGGGTAGACCACATAACTAATAAGGAGGTATTGAATAGGATTGGGGAGAAGAGACGTTTGTGGCACAACTTGACTAGAAGAAGGGATCGGTTGGTAGGACATGTCCGAGGCATCAAGGGATCACAAATTTAGCATTGGAGGGCAGCATGGAGGGTAAAAATCGTAGAGGGAGACCAAGAGATGAATACACTAAGCAGATTCAGGAGGATGTAGGTTGCAGTAGGTACTGGGAGATGAAGGAGCTTGCACAGGATAGATTAGCATGGAGAGCTGCATCAAACCAGTCTCAGGACTGAAGACCACAACAACAACGTCATATAATAAGGATAAGTCAATATCGGAATCATGCGAAAGACATTATTAAACAATAAATGAGAGCAAGATAGTACGATTGGGAAGGAAGATTTTTATACTGTTAGCAATGTATATAAGAAAAAAGACATAGAGGTAGGGGAGATTAGGATGAATGAAAATGAAAAGAAAGTAGATTACGCCATGCAAAAGACGTGTACACAATTAATAAGAGATAAAAATGATGTAAAGAAGGGCATTAGTAAATATGACGTTTTAAGCAGTACAAATAAAATTATTGTTGATAGGAAGATGTTTTGTGGTTCAGATACAGAAAAGCTAGGTATTAATTTCACATGGTCATCTGAAAATGATAGCAAGGAAGAGAGTGAAATGAAGGTTATCAAAGTATATGACGATTATACAAAGTATGAAGTTAAAGTTAATATCACTAAAGTAATACCACAGAAGTGCCTGAGTGTCCAAACTATGTGCAATGTGTAGGAAACAATCTGAAAATCAAAGTGAATAAAACATCTCATGATGAATTGCCCTGCTGTCTGAAAGTTGCATTCATGCTCGAATCTGGTGATGAAAATGAAATCAGTGATAGTTCAGATGATGAAGGGTATATGGATACAGTAAGTATGAATATACTAACTTTCCCTGTTGTGCAAATTTCACGTACTTCAGTGGATCTGGTGATGAAGAAGAGAGAAGTGATGACTCCAGTGAAGATGAATTTTCAGAAATAAACGAAAGTGAGTATACTTTTAATGAAAGAGAGTACGAAAAAATTATGGACATCATTTCGAAACAAAATCCGGAATGCATAACTGAAACAAAACCAAAAGATCCTACAAATGATACTATACTGGGGCAAGCTTTACTTAATGAAAGAACCTGACTTACAGAAACCGAGGGAACCACCTGATAAAATGATAGCAGGAAAAGTGTTGTTACATGTCACTAAAGAATTTGAAATCCCAAAACCTAAAAAGTCGCCTGACGAAACAAAACATTGGGAAGATCTGAATAGCATGATAAAAGATTTGCAGTGTAGGAGGCCTAAAAAGCCACCAGACTTGAGTAACTGTTTTGTGAACCATAAAAGACTGCCTAGTTAATAAAGAGACTGAGGGCAGGGTGTTGTATATATGTTGTTAATATAATGCATGACATCCTTATGTTACTGAGTTTTGCCTGAAAGTGAATTACTGTTTTGTTGATCTTGAGATCTGCGTCAGGTTGTTGTTTATTTTATTGTAGTCTACTGTATGACTTTGTTAAGAAACTTTTTATTTTCATATGAGTGCTTATTGAGGCCAGCGTAATTATGAAAATTGAAGTAAATTATTACCAAATTTTGAAACTTTATGAATAATGATGCTTATGGTAACTTAATGAGAGTGCAAAGAACTCCACAAGCTAATGATTAATTTCTAGTGTATTCAGAGGCTAGAAAGTGTTTATGTTTGCACTATGTAGTATACACGTCCACAGGAATATAGATGAACCAATGATGAATGAAATGTTGAACCCTCAGGGGACATGCTCTTTTTTCATTTTCATGTGTCTGACGAACACCAGGTACCCCAGTCGTTGGCCAACACTACTTCCGTTTCTTTTCATGTTGTCAACCTTCTTCTTCTTCTTCATTCAGAACTTTGACTATCTTCTTTCTTTCTTCCCTTTAAATTAAATAATGTAGAATCAGAAAGGATAAAAATAAAGAGAAATGAATGTTTGTGAATAATTTGATGAAATTTTTCTTCTTCCTGGCGGTAAATTTAAATTTGAAATGAAATAACCTCCAATCAATGTGAAATTCAAATTTGAACTAATTTGTCAGTATAGTAGTTCTGACACCAGACATAAGATTTTTTGTGAATTTAAATAATGATAAAAATTTCAATAATTTAAATTTTCTTTGAATAATATGACTAAAGGTAATTGTTTTTGGAAAAAGGAAATGGGTAAAAATTTTAATAATACTGAATATTCTTTGTGTAAGATGTACTGAATGCAATAGAAATGGTGAGAAATTGCTCAGAAAACGTAAATAAGTAATACAGGTACACTAGAAAATGACTGCCGGCCTAGGTGGCCGAGAGGTTCTAGGTGCTACCGTCTGGAACCGCGCAACCGCTATGATTGCAGGGTCAAATCCTGCCTCGGGCATGGATGTGTGTGATGTCCTTAGGTTAGTTAGGTTTAAATAGTTCTAAGTTCTAGGGGGCTGATGACCTCAGAAGTTAAGTCCCATAGTGGAAAAAAAACTAGAAAATGACTAATCATAATTAACCTGAAAGTGGGTGCTGAAATGATTAGAATAAACAGAGGAGAAAAATAAAATTAACTTAAATGATTCTAACCAGAAAGATGCAAGGGAGTAAATAAAGGTAAAATTTGAAATGATACATCTGATGTGACTAATGTCCAAAGATAATTGAGTATAAATGTCAAAGGGTGAGGAAATGTGTATATTTTATGTACCAGTAGTAAGGGGTTCCTCTTTTCCAAACCACAGGAATTGGCATAAAATTAATTATAGACTATGAAATGACAGACTGAACTGAGATCTGTGATAATAAATGTGTGTTATCTATATTTGTTATCAGTGTGTAATAGCCTTCTTAAGTTTCAGATGAACAAATAATATAAAAGAAATTGAAATGTTACGAGATGACTGGTATGTACTAAGGACAGTGGAAAGGCAACTGCAGGGACAAAAGTACCTCAATCTGGAATAAAAGAAGGTACACAGAAATTGGTCCCTTGGACGATAAAACAAAATGCTGATATGATAGGTAGTTCAGAAGAGAAGAACTACTTAAACTGCTGTGTGAGCAGTAACCCAAGGACTTGCTCATGTACAGCAAGCATGTGAGTAACAAAGTATGGACTGCCAGCTGCAGCAGGTAGTAAAGCACTTGCCATTGTGGGGAAAGGATTTAATAAGCGTGCACAAACTGCCAGGTGTAGTCATAGGCAGTGTATCTGACATAAAAGTGTATGGTTAATGTGTTTGTACAAAGCTGTGTGTTGGTATGTTCAATTATTTATAGGTAAAGACTGAAATAGTTAATGGGCAGAAAATTATTCATGAAAATATACCTTTTAGTACTGTTGTATAGAAGTATGTATATGTATTAGTTTGTTTGCAAGACGGACTACCTAATGTAGAGTCATGCTTTAAAAATTATCATGTTTCTGTTTGAATCTTTGTAGTGGGGAGATGTGAAGTTTGAGGGAAAAAAAAGACTTATTTTCACTAAAGTTAATGAATGCACTTCTAAGGATAAAATTTTACAAAAAGGGAAGATACAGGTTCAAGTAATTTGATTTCTTGAATATCACAGATTCACTTAGAGTGTATGTCTTTTGGTTGGGGTATATGTACAGGAATTGGATTATAAAAGGTTATTCTTGTTTTAGTAATGTATAAATTGTTTTGTGTATGATTTGTCCACCACTGATATGATACATACAGACATGAGAGAGGAACTTAGTGTATGCCATGTAATTTTGTTTCTTCGAAATAATATGACAGTGCGTTTTCTTCTCTGTAATGATGAAAAAATTAGATAATAAGTATATGAGATGATGGTTGAAGATGGTCTTATTCCATGATAAGATTGTTGTTTCAAAAATCCAGTAAACGAAATTTATTCCATATAAATGCTTTTTTTAGAGTTAATATACAGATGGGTCTTCTGTTGAAAAATGATTTAAAAGAAATGTATGATTCTTTCTTGGTGTAAATACTGTATGTCTGTAATATGTGTATTCTTTTTTTTCCTCCCAACTGAAGTTGGATGGATATTTTGTTTTTGCCAACACCACTTAGGTGTTATAGATGTTTCCTTGAAGTAAAATACACATGAAACGGAATTTTTCTAGCAGCTATGTCAGTCTGTAACACCATAACTCTAATGCTTTGCTGATTTATTCTTCTTTCTGTTTTGTTCAAAATCCCATCCTTGAGCTTCTGTAACTATTGTATGTTTAATTCAACACTGTATAAGAGTGTATACCTGTTTCTCTGATGTCTTTTAGATTGGAGGAAGTGTAGCCTAATCTATAAAATATGTACATTATGAGCAAATGATATAATGACATAATTTCTTTGGTTGTCTTTAAGATTGATTAATTTTGTTTAAATAATTTTTTGTAGAATTGTTAATATGTGCAAATGATATGTTTTATTCAAAATGTTGTGTTGCTACTTTCTATATACTGATCCTCACTTAGGTTTATTAGTTCTTTATATATATAAAAGGTGTTGTAGTTCCCCTCGGGAATGTAATCATGCAGCATGTGCAAAATATGGTTGACATGAAGCAAGAGGTGGGACGAGTCAGTCGGAGACGAACTAACAAACTGCCAATAGCTTATGTCCTAACAGTGAGTTGTGCTGATGCTGAGAGAGGCTTTTTGTTCTGGTTTTCACAGTGCCGAAGCCCCAGATGGATGGATTAAGTAATCAGCTCTATTTTGGAAATGGTATTACCAAGAAATGACAGAGCTCAACATTGCCAACTGCAAATCCACCCGCCGGGGTGTACTCGCCACCACATTGCGCAATCACTGCAATGGAACGAAGGATTGTAGAAATGTAAAGAGAAGGATCAGCTTATTTATATATTTTATTTGGTTCCAATAATGAGGTAAACCAAAAACTATATTTTGAAATCTTACCTTGATTTCTCCCTAATTACATAACCACTCAGGGTCCTATCCCTGCAACTATAACTACCGAGTGTCCTTGTTGTGAAAGTGAAGTTAAAAAGCCCAACTTTTAATTGAATAATGCCACTTAAATTCCGTAAAAAGAAAGGACTTAAATTCAAAATAAGTGTGGCAAAGTTGCGTTGGATAGTAAATGCTGTCTTGTGAGAGTGTATCAGTAATTGAATCTGCTTATTTTAAAGTTTAGATGGGCTTTCAAAAGTGTAAATTTAATTATTGATTCTAAAGTAAAAGACTGAAGTAGCAGAAAAAGGTGTTAAATCAATTTGCTGTTAGTTTAAAAAATAATTACTTTCAAAACTTGGTTTAAAGTGTTTATCATAATAAACAATTATTGTACAGCCTGGGGAAAAACACAAGAAGGTGAGTCAGTGTTTTTTTTAATTTTATGTCAGTTTGTGTCTTACAGCAGTAGAGCACAAAGACTTTCCCTGTTGATAGTTAACTACTCAGACTTCCTAAATTTATTTTTCTCTTGTCTTAAAGAATATATTGCCAGTTTAAGGGGATCGATATTTTGCCTTTTATGCTCGTTGATAGAAATTCATTAACAGAAAGATCACTATCTATGAAAATAGTAACTTCTTGTCTTTAATGGACAGTGAGACTGTGTTTACTAGTGAACTCTATTTAATTTTCATGTCAAGTAGAAAAGCACCTGTTAAAGTAAGACCAAACCTATGCCCAAATTCACAATTCAGCAGTGAATTTCAACAGTAATGTTATTAAAGCTACTTAGTTTAGCGTTGAATACTAAAGTAAGTGACAGTATCTGTTGCGTTTATGCAGATAGGTTTGTTCTGCTTTGACTGTCAGTACTTTCTTTAACATTATCATATGCTTGTGGCTGGGTTCATTGCACTCTCAAATGAGAATGTATAGGCTGTGCCTTTCCATCGAAGTTATTTATACCTATTTCTTGAACAGGAATGTTAAATATTTCTATGCCTACTTAGGCTGGTGACCGTTTTTCTTTATTATTTGAACAGTTTAAATAAGTAAAACATTATCTGCTACTTGTTGATCAATCATGTAATCCTGACTTTCCGTCTGATAGGCAGCCTCCTTTAGGTCCATCATGGTTGTAACAACAAAATTCCTTTCAGAGGGTAACATTGCACTGCTTTTTTATACCATATTTGGTTAACAAAACAGTTTCATTATGTAAATAAGTGGGAGCACAGGTGTCTTATGTAGTTTTGCTTTCTGGAACAGTACTGCATGTCACTTGTGATGCGAAGAGCAGTAAAAGTAAAAGTTAATAATACCACATTTGGTAATACATAATGCCTCCAGTCTTTGAAGTTATGGTATAACAGTAGCAGTGGGAGTGTTATAAGTTACTTTATTTAGAACCCTCATTATGTAAACAAAACTATTTAACTGCTTCAGTAAGCAGTCCATATGATCAGTCCATGAGAAGTTTTTTGTTTATGGTCATCCCCAGAAATTTATCAGATACTGCAGTTATCAGTTCTCTGCCTTTATAACTTAACTGGGTTATATATTCAGCAGTTTGTTTGGTCCTAAAGTGTACAATTTGTGTTTATGTTAGGATTAGTTTCATAGCATTACTATTTATAAAATTGTGTCCGATGTGGTTGTGTGCATGTGAGCTTTGTGATGAAGCAAGCTGGGATATTTTTACTTCCCCTCTTATTTTGCCATCTACCTCCTTAGAGTTCGTTTTTTTTTTTCACTTTTAACTAATTACCATTAACATATGTGAATATAATCTGCATTTTCATTAAAGAGAATGGTTGGCCCTAAGTTTTAAAGAATATAACACCAGATATAATTTTGTGTTTAGTTTTATGTATGTAATTGATTTTCTAATTTATTTCAGCTATTTCTAGTTAGCATCTTTTGTTATAGTATATATGAAGATAGTACCTGTTCTCTAAAGAACAAGATACCATTGATGACTGTGCAGCTTCTCTAGAATAAATGATAATTAATCGAAAGCCTCAGCTGCTGACAAGTGTTGTCGATATACCTCAATGGGGACAGTTGAGGTATATCAACACCACCTGTCGGCAGCTGAGGATTTCAATTAATTATCGTTTCTTATGTTATAGGGTGAAATCAGTAATTGTTTTGTAACTTAACTTCTATTGTTGACTTATAAACAAATATAAATTCTATAATAATTTCAAACTTTTCGAAGACAAAACACTAACATTCTTTAAGTATGTATTTGGCTCTATTTGAAAACATGTTAGCAAAGCCAGCCCTTAATTAATTCCAAAGTAATTAAAAGTTTTGTCTAAGGAATTGTTTACATAACGATATATGTTAATTTCATCATTTAAACAAATAGTTGGGCCTAACCAATGCAACAGAGGAAACTGTTAAAAGGAACACATTTTTTGATGTATTCAGTTAATCTAATGAGTTAAGTTTGAATTACTGTAAATTTAGCTTTGAACATTGCATAGTTTCAGCACCTGTTACTGTGACGATATATAAGGGCCTGATTTTCAGTCCTGAGATAGTCAGTCCACAGCAGAGTTTCAGATGAGGAACCTGTGTTGTTTAGAAGAATAACAATGCTTCAACTTAACTGTGAAATAAGTGTTACACAATTAGGCCGTGTATTAAAACAATGACAGTGTCTGATGCATACATACCTTTCTGTTCTTCAAGAACTGTGACCATTGTGGTTAGATTTTTACTGATCATAGATGTTCAATAGTAAACTATTGTAGCAGTATGTGGAGGTTTGCCTGAAAGCTGTTAATGAGGCTTATCGAAAGTTAAACAAGAGTGTACTAGCCATATAATGGTGAACAGTGAAAGTAAAAGACTGTGAAACGCAAATGTGCATCTGTTGGCTACATTATTTAAAGTAGTCTGTGTTGTACTTCCACAACCCATTTTTCAGCCAGTGTAGCAATGCTGTATGTTGACACTGAGGACAACAAACGAAAAGACAAAAGAAGGCCAACCGCTACAACATGATGTGGGAAAGAAGCAGGCGGTTGTATCCACTGGACACGGCACATCTTGTGACAACATTGTGGCATTCATATTGCAAAATTCGACCACTGAGGATCAGTAAATTGTTATCAGAGTTATGAATGTGTAGTGGTTAACCAGCTGATATCTATTGCTGATAATGGCTATATATGGGAGAGGCTGTGAGTCTGACAAGTCAGTGAGAAAGAAGTGTGCCTGTTTTTGTGAAGGCCAGGTATGTTTGAGGGTGATGCGATACCGGGTCAGGAAAATATGATAATGGCGGTCGAACTCATCGACAAGGTGAAAGACCCAGTGAGAGGTGATTGGCGTGTCACAGTGCAATTGCTTTCGGTGATGGTGGGGGCAAGTGCTGGAACAGTTTGGACAAATGTGTACGACAGATTTGATTACCAGATGATGTGCACGTAGGGAGTTCCGAAGAAGTTTGGCAAACCACAAAAGGAACTGGAAATGGGGCAAGCACTGCATCTCGTATCATGATTACCCGCTTTCCTGGAGCGGATCATCGCCAGTGATTAGAGCTGGTGTCACAGTTTGAATCAGAGACACAGTGGAACAGCATGCAATGGAAGTGTGCAACGTCACCTCCTCGTAAAAAATTGAAAGCTGTGCCATTAGCAGAGAAGGTGTTGCTCACTGTCTTTTTCAATGTCAAAGGTCGGATACTTGTTGACATCTTCGAGCACGGAAACACTATTAACAATGACATGTACTGTGAGCCACTCTGTAGCCTATGCAAGTCCACCAAAGTAAATGGCCTCTGTTGCTCACTGAGGGAGTAATTCTGCTCCATGATAATGTGCATCTACACATATCTGAGGTCACACATAGTGTACTTGCCAAGTTCAAGTGAGAGTAGCTCGAGCATCCACCAACAGCCCAGACGTGTCACCCTGAGACTTCCGCTAAGAAAATTCCACAATGGGAAATGCTCCAAGTCGGACGACAGACTGAAGGGCCCAATGAATTTATGGCTTCTGCACAGCCACAGGAACTCTGGTAACAGGGAATGCTTTGCCTCGTTGAACTGTGGCATAGCTGTGCTCAGGCCTCTGGTCATTATTTTTTAATAAAGACTTTAATTATACGCACAGAGTTGTTTCATACGTTTTCTTTTGAACAACCCTTATAGCTGAGTGTGTGTCACTTGTATTGTTTGTACTGTGGAAGCCAAATAAAAAGACATCACACAAAGCTTTTGTTAGTTATTTCTGGAGTTACAGAACACCTTAACCCTTAACTCACGAGGTATGGTCTCTCAGACCATGTGAAAATTTTCAAAATCGCTCTCCAAGACCAGTTGTGGTGGAATGCTTCCATATTCCCCCTGCCCTCCTTAAATTGCCAAGCCTACGATGTTTTGCTGTCGGTTGCATTATTGCCTTCTGTGGTTATTGTTGACAAGTTTTGGAGTCTCCTAGAACGTGCCTTGTGAACTACGTACCTGTTTTCTTCAGTATGGCTCTGTATAGCTCAAAATTTTTAACTTTCTTGTGTTTGATGAAATTGTTAGTCAGTCTACGGAGGAAGGTGTCAGTGATATAGACCAAGAAATAAACGAAAAAGAGAACGATTTTACGTTAGCCAGTGATCATAGTTCTGCTATCGAACAAGAGTATCATTCAGAGGAAGAACTTCAGGAAAGTTGTGATGGGGATCTGTCTGTTTCTTCAATGAAATACTTAAAGTGTCTGTTAAAATTGAATGTGTTCTAAGCGGTGATAAAAATGTAGTTCCCAGCAATGAATGTCAATTTGACAGACTTTCTTTTTGTACCTATCGAGTGGAATTCTTATCTGCAAATTTAACCCCTGGAATTTAGTTTTATCTGGAAATTTATTTGCTACAGAGATAGTATAATTTTTCAGAATGTCAAATTCAGTACTCTAACAGTCCATTTATGTGTACTATTTAAAAGAACCACACAAAATTATGTGCTTTTGTATGATAAATATTAAAATGCTGCAGGCTTTGTTTGGTGCAGTAAAATAAACTAGAGGAATATAAACATCACTTAAATAATTGCAAAAATAAATGTTATATAGCATAAATTAAAAATTTCAAATGATTTTTGCCTTAAATCTCGGTTTAAATATATGAGACTGCACCTTGTGATATATGTTATAGAAAAGTCACCTAGTGAGTTAAGGGTTAATGAAAATATGAAACTGTTGACCTGTAACCTTAGACAACAAATGTGTACTTGATAAGTATATCTGTGGGATGGCATCCTAATGCCATTTAAAAATAGCTAGTTCTCAATTCTAGCAGTAATAGCATATTTTCTAAGCTCAGTCAGCATCTATACAATGAAGATTCCCAAACTAGCTCAATTAGAGTTAATTTTAGTGTTTGTATTAAGACTGATGGCTTTCTTCAGTCACCGCTAAGTGTCTCTGCAATACATCTTCTTGTACAGCATTAGTTGCGCTTTCCTTAGTTGCATGGGAAACACTGTATGAAATGTATATTACAACCTCATCCACATATATTGTCTATACAACAAGATCCAAGACTGATTTTATTGTTGGCATATAACCAACATCAGTGCACTAACTATTGGTGGCAGTTGAACTAATGACTGTAGACAACAGATGTACATTTGACCACTCAGTTGTGAGTAGGCTGCATTAAGTAGTGGATGTGAATTCATAGTGTTTCAGCATTGTTGTCAAAAATCGCATTGGAGATTTTGACACATTCTTCAGAATGTTCTGGAGAAGAGAAAAATGTGTGCAAAGTTTGTCCCGAGCACAGTGATTCCCGAACCAAAACTGACTCAATGCATGTACACGTGCTCTTGTCATTGCAATCCCTGCAGGGCAATACCTAGGAGGTTGTGAGATATTCCTAGCTCCATCATTTAAAATTGGTTTGTACTATTTAGCAAGTAGGCTTTCTCAGGACAATTTGTGTCTGCGTCTGCCAGTTCAGATTCTTGAGCGTATCTGTGACTGTCCCAGTGGTCAAACATATCTTTAATCATTCCTGCTGCCCTTATACATCTACGTATATACTCCACAAACCATCATACGGTGTGTAGTGGGAAGTACCAAGTACCACTACCAGCCATTCTCTTTCCTGTTCCACTAGCAAATAGAATGAGGGAAAAACGATTGTTTATATGCCTCTATATGAACCCTTATTTCTCATATATTATCTTTGCGGTCCTTACATGTACATATAGAATAATTCTCCAGTAAGCTTGAAATGCCATTTCTTTCGATTTTCTGGATAGTGTTCCTCAAAAAGATGATTGTCCTCCCTCCAAGGATTCCAATTTAAGTTCGTGAATCATCTCCATAATACACCCATGTTGTTTGAACCAACTGATAACAAATCTAGCAGCTGGCCTCCAAATTGCTTTGTGTCTGCTTTTAATCTAATCTGGTACAGATCCCAAACACTCGAGCAGTACTCAAGAATGGACTGTCTGGCATCATGTATGCAGTCTCCTTTACAGATGAACCACATTTGCCCGAAATTCTCCCAATAAAACAAAGTCGACTATTCACGTTCCCTATCACAATCCTCACAGGATTGTTCCATTTCATATCACTTTGCAACATTGCACCCAGATATTTAAACCATGTGACTGCATCAAGCAGGAGACTACTAATGCTGTATCTGAACATTAAGGGCTTGTTTTTTCTACTCATCTGCAATAACTTACAGTTTTCTACACCAAATGGATTCTTTGTGTAAGTCATCTTGTATCATTCAGCACTTACTCAACTTTGACAACTTTCCACACACCACAGCATCATCAGCAAACAACTACAGATTGCTGCCCATTATGTACAGCAGATAATTTACGCATATAGAAATTAATATCAGCCTTATTACACTTCGTGGAGCACTCTCGGCGATACCCTTGTCTCCGATAAGCACTTATCCATATCCTTGTACGTTTCTTAAAGTTCGCAGAGGAATTTTTAGAAATCAAGAAATATTGAATCTGTCTGTTGTCCTTCATCCATAATTCCCAGTACATCATATGAGGAAAGGGCAAGCTGAGTTTTCCACAAACAAAGGCTTCTAAAAACGTGCTGATTTGTGGAAATAAGCTTTTCAATCCAAAGGCAATCGATGATATTTGACCCAGAATATGTTCAAGAATTCTGCAGCAAACTGATGTGAAGGATATTGGTCCATAATTTTATGGGTCCATTCCTTTACCTTTCTTATATTCAGGAGTCACCTCCACTTATTTTCAGAAGCTTCAGAATCTGCACTAGGTGAGAGATTTGCGATAAATGCAAGTTATGTAAAGGGACAGTGCTGTAGATTACCCTTTGTAAAACGAAATTGGGATTCCATCTGGACTTGATGACACATTTGTTTGCAACTCCTTCAGTTTTTTCTCTCTATGCCAGGGATGCTTATTACTGTGTCATCCATACGGGACGGTGCGACGGTCAAATGTTGGTATGTTTGTATGGTTCTCAAGAATAAATGATTTCTTAAACACAAAATGTAAAACTTTGGATTTCAGTTTGTTATGTTCTGCTCCCACACCAGACTGGTCACTGAGTGACTGGATGGAAGCCTTAGACCTGCACAATGATTTTGTGTAGGACTAGAATTTTCTAGGGTTCACAGCCCAATATTTTGCTAAAGCTATGGCAGTGACAATACTGTAGTTTTCACAGACACAGGAATCTCTACTAATCTTTGCCTGTCATCATTTCTGCGTTTGGGTTTGAGCTGGAAATGCAACATCCTTTGCTGCCGTCCCCTCTTTATCAAGCACATGATATTAACTGTGGTGAATCTATACATCTACACAGCACTGCTTTATGTCAAAAGCAACTTAAGTGAGTTCGAGACCAGAGAGAACATACATCTCCACAACACCAGAAGCAAACTGAACGTTGACATACCAAGTCACAGACTCACAAAGACTGCAAACTCACACAAAGTAATGAGTTTAAAACTCTTCAATAAACTTCCAGCATCTGCTCGGTCACTGACCAATAATATTTTCAAACGTAAGGTTTATGACTGGCTTCTCAAACACCCATTTAATAAGATAACAGAATATTTTGAAATAAGCATTGACATTAGTATATAAGAATATTCCTAAAAGAAAAGGAATTAAATTGTAAAAACTTTACTGTAAAGTTATTGTTAATTGTATGTTTTATGGTCAGACCTATTCCGCTGTAAGTGGTCAATGGTGAATAAACTGAATACTGAAAGCATTTCCCTTATTTGTATACTTGCATGAGTCCAACATGCTTGAGCAGTATTCTAGGATGGGTCACATCAGTATTTTGTAAGCAATCTCCTTTGTAGACTCACTGAAGTCTGTTCATTGCCTTAAGTGTGACTGAGCACATGTGATCATTCCATTACATGTCCCTACAAACTATTACAGGCAAGTATTTGTACAAGTTGACTGATTCCAGTTGTGGTTTGCTGATATTGTAGTCATTTGTAGTACTGATTTGTTAAAATTTTACCATGAATCCGAAGTATGAGTTTTGTTGTTGGCTTGTCAGTAGTGGGTGACAGTGTGAGATTTGTTCAAAGGATTTTCATGGGGGGGGGGGGGGGGGGGAATGAAGTGGGGAAGCCAGTGGGCATAGTAGCGAGATCCTCTCCTCGAAATGTGGAATTTGTAGCAGAAATAAATACATAGAAGAACAAGAGGATAAATTCTGTGCCCTTCAGGTGCAGTTACAAGATGCAAAGGAGGAACTAGATAGGTTGAGGAGGGTGAAGGGCACTGGGGAATGGGAACTGGCAGTTGGTAAGTAAGCAGCTAGGAGGAGGAGATATTCATACAGATGTACTTTGCGTATAACCAATAGATTTTACCAATTTGAGGCGTCGCAGCTAGGACGCGATTGCCAATTTGTCTATTAAATCTCTCTTGTATGAGTGTATGTGGGCTCCAGTGTAAGCAGTCAGAATCTTATACAATCTGAAACGGGTGAGCTGTGTCCTGCAGATGTGTGTCATGACCATATGGCGTGACTGCAGCGTGTGGAAGTAGCGGAGAGGTGCTTACAGAGTAGTTACATTCTCTGGAACCATAAAAATTAATAACTGATGTAGAAATAGCCTGAGGAACTTCAGATTAGGTACATAACCTTCTGTTGTGTAAAGGAACAATCTGTCAAAATCTGAAGTCAATAACTGTCATAATTTGGAAGTTACAAGAACAAAAACAAAAAAAGTCAGTAAAAAATGTAATTATCCAACACTTAAAAAACTAAATCAATATATATATATATGTTAATAGTTCACCAACTGTGACTATTTGAAAAGAGATGATAACACCTTCAGTGTTTAGATTCAAATTTGGAAAGCTCTCATTTTAGAAAACCTTTCGTAATTTTGCTGTAGTAATAACTTTAAAAACTTCTAGTAGATACTTATGTTTTGTGTTAGGGTGAGTGTGAAAGAGAGTACTTGTGTGAGTGTATGTGGGACATTCGCCAATATTAAATTTTCAGTTTGTAATTCTCTATAGGAACTTACGAGTATTCCAATTGTGTATCGTAGGAACGAATGAACCAGTGGTTCCCCTACTAGTGGATGACGAATGTCCCAGCATGTTTGAGTATGTAAGAGACAGCCAGAACATTCGCGACTATATAGTTAAATTTGGGACGTAAAGTACAGCTTAAAGTTTATTTCATTTTATTTGTTTAACAAGAGAGTTTTGAGTTGCTTATTTTAATGACGTCAATGAGCTGAGAGCAGTGGTTGGTTCTTGTTAGATTTTGGCACGACTCGCACCCTGAAAGTCAGTTCTGATTGGCCATAATTCTGTACAGCCAATATGAAGTGAGACTCTTTGCCACCTAACGCATGAGTTAGAGGGGCTTGTAGAGGTAGAGAGAAGAAGGAGGTGGTGGACTAGCTTTGGAAGGAGCTGGTCATGCTGAAAGTGTCCGAACGCATTATGTGTAAAATGAAGTGATATTGTGACTTCCACATTACGGTATGGTGATAAAGGTAGCTGGTGTTTACCATTAACTATTTGTGAAATTTTAAGAGTCGAGAGATATTTTGTTCTGGAGAAAATCGCGCGTGTAAATTTTGAACAAAAGTATTTTTTTTTTTTTTTTACTGAGTATTTATGGCGAGCAAAAACTTTATTTAAAGACAACCACTGAATGCCGAGTGCAAAAGTAAATAGCAGTTTATTGACTGTGTTACTCTCGCAAATGATTTCGGAATTGGACAGGAAAAGTTCTGGCTGCTTGAGTGTGATTAGGACTGCGAACAGGAACTTTAATGATTTGAACACATGTGGGCTGGTGATCTTGCTTAATAGTGATAAAAAAAATCCTAATGCAAGTTTAAAATGACCTTTGAACTTCTAAATTTGAATAGCAACCCATTTCCGATTTATTCTTTAGAGTTCACAAGACTATTTTCAGCTTTTCATACTTATAGCAGCCTCCAATGTGTAGTTATGAAATCTTAGTTTCTTCAACACTGCTGTTCTGAGACCTATTAAGCAGCTGCAGTCAGGAGTTACGTGTGCAGATCTGCAGCAGTATCGAGGTAGGTGGACAATTTGTGTTGCAGAACCGCCGTCGATGTGCGGAAGAGCGCTTTATGTTGCAAATTGTCAGAGTTGAGTGGAGAGGAGCCTCTTGTAGGTGTAAGTGTATGAAACGTACAGCATTCATCAGCAGTTAGGGAGCCTTAGTCAGTTGCAAATTGTAACAGAAAGAAAAAGGTTCTGCTGCTAGGTAGTTTTCATGGCAGAGGTGCCAGCCAGCAGTTGCAGGAAGTGTTGGGGAGTGAGTACCAGGTCACCAGCATCTGAACCCTAGTGCAGGGTTGCCTCAGGTGAGTGTTAGCATAGGGGAGTTACGTAGGAATTTTATGGAAGAGGATCAGATAGTGATTGTGGGCGGAGCAGGGAAAATGGTGTAGGTGGTGACATGGTAAAGATAGCTACTCAAACTGGTGGCACTAATGTGTACTTTGTACAACTGTTTCAACGTCATGATCAGCCTCATCTTAATGTTGCTGTTAGTCATATTAACATCCGGTTGAAGAAGGCACTATTGGCAGAGGGCATGGCTCACATTGCAGTGGTGCCAGTTGAGACTATGAATAGATTGGGTTTCACTAGGCATGACCTGCAGCTCAATAGGTATGGGAAGGGGAGGCTGACAAAGCTTATGGTGACAGTGTAGTGGGATCGCTCATGGAAGAATTCCTGTAGTAGTTGCTGTTAGAGCTGCACCTTTTGTAGACTGAAGTCCACTGATAGATATCCCTGCATAATGGAAGTCCCCCTAACAAAGGAATCACCTTCAAAGGAGGTCAGGTACTCAAGGAGAGAAGGAATTAACATATTTCATCAAAATATAGGAGGTATTAGAGGTAAAGTTATTGAACTGCTTACAGATGATGATGCTGACACTATTGGTATATCGGAGCACCACTTAAATAATTTGATAATTCAGAGGCATCCTTTACCAGGATACAGACTAGCTGGCTGCTTTTCAAGGAGTTGCTTGCGGGGTGCGAGAGTGGCCATGTATATAAAAAACAGTATTCCATTTAAGTCTGTAGACATATGGCACTGAACTGAACAGATATTTGAATGTTGTGCAGGGGCAGTTTTATTTGGTGAAACTAAACTTCTGATTGTTGTCCTTTATACGTCCCCTAACTCTGACTTCAGAGCATTTCTGCTCAAGCTAGAGAGGGTTCTTGCTTCACTTTATATGAAGTACCAATAATTAGTTATATGTGGTGACTTTAATATTAATTTTGTATGTGATAGTGCCAGAAAAAGAATTTTGTTAAGATCTTCTAAACTCATACAATCTGATGCAGACTTTTTTTCCAACCAAGGTCTAGGGGCACAGCCATGAACAATATTTTTATTCATTCTTCATTACTAGATGAGCATTCTGTGAGTAAAATGGTTATGACAAAGCAAACTAGAAAGTTTTTACTTCCCCCGTTTTTCCATCTGCCTCCTTAAATTCGTTTTGTCACTTTAACTAATACACACGTGTTATCTGCATTTGCATGAAAGAGAAAGGTTGGCCCTCAGTTTGGAAGAATATAACAACCAGATTTAATTTTGTGCATAGTTTTATGTATGTAATTGATTTTCTAATTTATTTCGACTATTTCTAGTTAGTATCTTTTGTTATATGGTGAAATCAGTAATTGCTTTGTAATTTAGACTCTATTGTTGACTTATAAACAAGTATAAATTCTATAATAATTATAAACATTTAGAAGATAAAACACTAGCATACTGTAAGTATTTATTTGGCTCCATTTCAAAACATGTTAGCAAAGCCAGCCGTTAATTATTTCCAAAGTAATTAACAGTTTTGTCAAAAGTATTGTTTACATAATGATATATGTTAATTTAATCATTTACATCAATATTTTGGTCTAACCCTTGTAGTAGAGGGGACTGTTAAAAGGAACATTTTTTTTATGATATGAATATAATAGTGGGAAACATTCCACAAAGATGATGTGACTTACCAAACGAAAGCGCTGGCACGTTGATAGACACACAAACAAACACACAAAATTTTAGCTTTCGCAACCAACAGTTGCTTTGTCAGGAAAGAGGGAAGGAGAGGGAAAGACAAAAGGATGTGGGTTTTAAGGGAGAGGGTAAGGAGTCATTCCAATCCTGGGAGCAGAAAGACTTACCTTAGGGGGAAAAAAGGACGGGTATACACTCGCGCGCGCACACACACACACACACACACACACACACACACACACACACACACACACACACACACACACAGAGGCAAAGAGTTTGGGCAGAGATCTATAAGGGCCTGATTTTTGGTCCAGAGACAGTCAGTCCAAGCCCGAGTTTCAGACGAGGAACCTGTGTTGGTTAGAACAATAATAATGCTTCAACTTAACTTAACTGTGAAATAAGTGTTACACAATTAGGCCATGTGTTTTAACAATGACAGTATCTACTTAGTATGTACCTTTCTGTTCTGGATATATGTTCAATAGCAAACTATTATAGCAGTATGCGGAAGTTTGCCTGAAAACTATCAATGAGGCTTATGGAAAGTTAAAACAATAGTGCACTGGTCATATACAACCGTGTATTATTGGGGGGGTTGTGAACAGTGAAAGTAAATTACTGTGAAAGGCAAATGTGCATCTGTTGGCTACATCATTTAAAGTAGTCAGTGTTGTACTTCCACAACCCATTTTTCAGCCAATGTAGCAACGCAGTTCATCAACACTGAGGACAACAAATAAAGAAATAAAGTGGGCAGAATCATCACACTGTGAACTGCTTACCAAACCATGATGCACAAATTTTAGCACTAAAAGGTTTTTGTTCTCAAACTAATGTTATACACATAATTAAAAAATATGTAGGAAAGCTAATCCAATGGAAATAGAGAGTGCTTTAAACATTGTTAAGGAACAAGAGTGTCAGGATGTTTATCGTGCTGATAACAGATGACAAATATAATGCTTTTCTTAAAACATTTCTCATGCTCTTTGAAAGTTGCTTTACATTAAAACGTTCTAAACAGGGTACTAGCAGCAAAAGACAGCTTGGGTAGCTGATTACTGGGATAGGGATAGCATGTAAGACAGAGTGCAAATTATATCAAAATGTTATAAGTCATTGCAATCAAGCTACAGAAACCCATTACAAACAATACTGTAAGGTACTTAAAATGTTATTAGGAAGGCAAAGAGTATGCAGTGCACAAATAGAATAGCTAATTCACAGGATAAAATTAAAACCATTTGGTCAGTTGTGAAGGAAGTGTCCAGTTAGTAGCATGAAGTTAATGATATAAAGTCAGTTCATAACAAAATATTTCTGTTACCGGTAAATCAGATATATGTGCAGTATTTAACAATCATTTTACGAGCATTGCTGGTGAATTAAATAAAAATTCAGCTTCCACAGGGAATCATATAATTTACTTGGTAAATGCCTTTCTGAGATTAATGTCTGAAATAATCCTCTGTGATACAGACAAGGCAGAAACTGAGTCAATAATTAAATCACTTAAGACTAAGGACTCGCATTGATATGATGGAGTGCCTAGCAGAATATTAAAGTAATGTGCTGCACGTTAGCTCTGTACTTAGCCATATTTGTAATTTTTCCTTTAAGAATGGTCAGTTCCCTGAACGATTAAAGTGCTCAGTAGTAAAGACGCTTTATAAAAAGGGAGAAAGGGATAATGTAGACAATTTTAGATCTATTTTGATGCCATGAGTGTTTGCTAAACTTATTGAAAAGGCTGTGTATGTAAGGATAACAGATCATTTTATTTCACATAATTTACTATCAAATGTACAATTTGGCTTTAGAAATAGTTTAACAACTGAAAATGCCACAGTCTTTCTTCTCTGTGAGGTACTAGATGGATGAAACAAAAGATTTCGAATGCAAGGCATATTTTTTGATTTAACTAAGGCATTTGATTGTGTTGATCACAAAATATTGCTGCAGAAGATGGACCATTATGGAATATGGGGTATAGCTCACAATTGGTTCACCCTTACTTTAACAACAGACAGCAAAAGGTCAATGTTCACAGTCTTGAGAATGGCTGTGACACCGAGCGAGGTGGCGCAGTGGTTCGACACTGGACTCGCATTCAGGAGGACGACGGTTCAATCCCGCGTCCGGCCATCCTGATTTAGGTTTTCCGTGATTTCCCTAAATCACTCCAGGCAAATGCCGGGATGGTTCCTCTGAAAGGGCACGGCCGACTTCCTTCCCCATTCTTCACTAATCCGATGAGACCGATGACCACACTGTCTGGTCTCCTTCCCCAAAAACAACCAACCAACTACCAATGGCTGTGACGTGGGGTCTCAGTGGGGTACGGTCAAATGGGGGGTGCACCAGGTATAAGTATTTAGGTCACTCCTGTTCCTTATTTATATAAATGATATGCCCTCCAGTATAATAGGTAATTCTAAAATATTTCTGTTCGCTGGTGACTCTAGCTTGGTAGTAAAGGATCTTGTGTGCAACATTGTCACTGTTTCAAATAATGCAGTTCATGACATAAGTTCATGGCTTGTAGGAAATAAACTATAGCTAAATGACAGTAACACTCGGGTTTTACAGTTTCTAAAAGATAATTTGACAAAACCCAATGTTTTGATTTCACAGAAAGGGCATATGATTAGTGAAACTGAACAGTTCACATTTCAAGGTGTTCAGATAGTTAGTAAACTGTCATGGAAAGCCCATGTTCAGGATCTTGTTCAGAGACTTAATGCTGCCATTTTTGCTGTTCAAACAGTATTTGAACTGAGTAATAGTTCGACATGAAAAGTAATCTACTTTGATTGTTTTCATTCACTTATGTCATACGGTGGTATATTTTGGGGTATTCTGAAAGGTTATTTTTGGCCTGGAAACTGGCAGTTCATGCAATAAGTAATTTAAGTTCACGAGTCTCTTATTGACCTCTGCTCACTAGTCTGGGTGTTCTGACATTGTTAATAATATCAGCTTATTCCCAAGAATTAGCAACTTTCGCTCAGTTAATACTAGGCAGAAATCCAATCTGCATTTGGATCGCACTTCCTTGACTCTTATGAAGAAAGGTGTGCAGTATACTGCTGCATCAATTTTCAATAAGTTACCACAAGAATTCAAAAATCTTAGCAGTAATCTACGTGCTTTCAAATCGAAACTGAAGAGTTTCTTCATCACTTCTTCTATACTGTTGAGAATTTCCTTGAAAAATTGAGCTGATTCCTATGTTATATGGTTCATTGCATTTATTTAAACTTACAGCTTGTGTTCTTTTGGGTTCATAAACATTTTATTTTATCTGTTATTACTTTAAACTAGATGTGTAAAATTAAAAAATTATACCATGTCTTTCTTTTCTTTTTATGAACTGCACAGTTTTACATTTCTGAACATTTAAAGCAGGTTGCCGATCTCTGCACCACTTTGAAATCTTATCAGCATCTGACTGATTATTTATGCAGCTTTCTGAAGACAGTACTTCATTATAAATAACTGCATCATCTGTGAAATATGATGTAGTTAATCTGCTCGATCAGAATCCATAGAATAGAAATATCCCTGGAGTGAGCATTCCTTCTGCACATGTTGTCAACACTAAACCACAGTCAAACTGTGAGTGTCACGTGATCTTTGGAAGATACTGTTTGTTTGTGCTTGCGATGCCTTCAAAACGTGTAATATTACATGCATTTGTTGCGTTTTCATCATTTGCTTGTTCGTAACAACAATGGAGAATTACTGTAGCTGCAATGGGTGCAAAGAGAAATACACAAAAGGAGAAAAATTTGGTGTTGTATGAGTACTTCGAGTTGCTGATTCTGTACTGTACTGTTTTGGTTGCATTTTGAATAAATATTTTAAATCTATTATTGTGTGTGCAAAATCTGTATGACTGATGAGCAAAGTCTTTGGTCAACTGCAGTGGTCGTCTCTTGGTATTCGTACATTTATAATGCAAGAATGACACAAATCGAAAGGAAAAAGACTGGTATACATTTCTGATAGCTCACATTTGCATAATTTATGGTCATTTTGTTGTTTGAAGCTGAAATATAATTATTGTGTAGTATTTATAATGCTTAGCAAACACGCTCACAACGCTTAAACAGCCGAAAACGGTGCAGTGCACAAACATTGATGGCACGTAAAAAACATTTCGAACTATCGTTAAGGAATCTAACACCGATATATCAGGGAACTGTTCCCTACAGAATTCCCAAGGCGCTCACCCTCAAGTGGCATGCTCACTCCGGTCCAACCCGTAACACATGCAAGACACTGCTGGCCATGCAAACGTGTTCACCTAGGCACCGCCGTTGCTGGTGCAATGAGGCGTAGCCACGAGTCATTTACCTAGCGACTATCCATCGTAGACACAGCTACAAGGTTGTCAATTTTATACTGATGTCTCATGTCTGTGTAAATAACAGCAAAGTCTCCCTCCGGATGTGCTATAGAAATCTTTAGCATTGATTCCCAGAATAACACAGGATGCATTCTTCCTAGTGATCCCAACGGGACAGCCCATCCCACATGCGGGATACCTCTGACCTTGCACGTGTTTACCTAGCCACCATGCATATCTAACAAGGGAACCTTCCCATCGCACCCCCCTCAGATTTAGCTATAACTTGGCACAGTGGATAGGCCTTGAAAAACTGAACACAGATCAATCGAGAAAACAGGAAGAAGTTGTGTGGAACTATGAAAAAAATAAGCAAAATATGCAAACTGAGTAGTCCATGCGCAAGATAGACAACATGAAGGAGGGCGAAGGCTCAGGAGCGCCGTGATCCCGTGGTCAGCGTGAGCAACTGCGGAACGAGCGGTCCTTGGTTCAAGTCTTCCCCCGAGTGAAAAGTTTACTTTCTTTATTTTCGCAAAGCTATGATCTGTCCGTTCGTTCATTGACGTCTCTGTTCACTGTAATAAGTTTAGTGTCTGTGTTTTGTGACCGCACCGCAAAACCGTGCGATTAGTAGACGAAAGGACGTGCCTCTCAAATGGGAACCGAAAACATTTGATCGCAAGGTCATAGGTCAACCGATTCCATCACAGGAAAACACGTCTGATATATTCTATACGACACTGGTGACGGCATGTGCGTCACATGACAGGAATATGTTGTCGACCCACGTAACTTCTACACTTGGCGAATGGGACAAAAAGATTCTTCTACCTTGCTCGATTTAGGTTTTCTTGTGGATGTGATAATCACTCCCGAAAATGTGACGACAGACAGATAATAATTGTCTGAAAATAAAAAATTAAACTTTTCGCTCAATGGAAGACTTGAACCAAGGACCTCTCATTCCGTAGCTTGTCACGCTAACCACGGGACCACAGGGCTCCTGAGCTTACACTCTCCTTGATGTTGACTACTCAACATGGACTACTCAGTTTGTATATTTTGCTTATTTTTTTCACAGTTCCACACAACTTCTTCCTGTTTTCTCAATTGATCTGTGTTCAGTTTTTCAAGGCCTATCCAATGTGCCATCCTATAACTAAATCTGAGGGGGGTGCGATGGGGAGGTTCGCTTGTAAGAGTGCAGTGCTGGCCTAATTGCTGAGCGAGCTGTTGCCCTAGTGACTCAACCGCGCAGATGCAGCTAAAAGGTTGTAAGTGCTATACTGACGTCTCACGTCTATGTAAATAAGAGCCAAGTCTCCCTCTCGGAAAACGTAAAGTGTCGCAGAAATAGTTAACTGTCACTCTTGTCGTTGTAGGAGCTTTCGTGATGTCTCATCTCATCTGCATGGAATTTCTTCCCCTAACACGACCTATTTACGAAAATAGTCCACCGAATGCACTCTTTCTGATGGTCCTAACGAGGCATCCCGAGCTACCCTTCCTGGAAACCGTGACGTCCTGCTTTCAACATACGTCTCAGAAACGGTAAACGATCTCACCACTAGAAGCCTTCATCATGTATGTGCACGCTTGCAAAAACACCATTAGTTATAAAAGCTTCTTGTTTTTTGGAAAGAGAGCACAAACTAAGCACACCCGAGAAAATCAGAACAAACACACTTACAGAATTCGAAGCACTGTCCTGCAGAAGAGAAAAATGGCTGGGTGTTCTATAGCTGCTGGAGACATCCTAAGGCCACAATGGTAGATGGGGAACAGCATCCCGCCATAGATACATTGCCCCCATCTTGTTCAGACCAGTCTATAGAGGCTCCTACGTAACAGCACAAAGGATGTCTTGTGAATGAGTGGAGCATTCTGATTAACTCTTACTTCATTTACCTGCACAATTACTGATGCTGACAGTGTGGGAGCACTGTCCGCCTTTTTTCTGCAGACAAGACTTTCAGTGACAAAACTATTTTGTACATGTCTGCTTATTGCACTGACAGTTAAACCCTTCAAAAGTGGTCTACAAGTCGTCAAGTATGGAAAGTCACTTCCTCCGTTACACTGCTCTGCCACTGACGACGGAAGCTTGAATATTTCAGCGTGAAACCGATCTCCAACCTGGCTATGTATCACCACATACCGTTTCGATGTAGTAAACATACAATTCGTACACTGTGCCAAACAAAATCACCACCTCTGCATCCTGCATATAAGCTATCGACCATCGGACACTTGTACATGTACCGCGAAGACTGTTGTACAAAGGCTGAGTCAGTTGTCCTTGACACAAAGGCGTTATGTTTCTGGCCCCGACCTGCTTGTGTGCTTGCTTCCTACATTCATCTCCAGACTCTGGGATTACAAGAAGATATGTACTTTCACATGGGTTACCAGAATATCATACCATTCTTGCGATACTTCTCGATATCGAGCACACATCAGTTTGCTAGTGATCCCTTGCACAGCATAATTCCAAAGATATAGACTGGAAATTATTTCTCTCGAAAACCGAAACTTTAGCGAGGTGCAGCGTACTGTAAACCACTGAGTAACTAGAAACATATCTCGTCTGCGAAGATCTTTACGTGAAAACTCGAAAAACTAGAGCAAACTGATATTTCCAATCACTTATACCGATGTGGGTGATATAACAGATTACAAATAATCCTTGCAATTTACAAAGTCATCTAAGGTGTTTCACATGTCACCAGAAAACGTGTCTTCCATCTGCCTTTCACCTGCTAGATGAACACACCACAATCAATGTTCTCTCAACTAAATAAAGGCATAAAATGTGTAGAAGCAGTCAACTGGACTATTTACATGGGAGGGAATAATGGTTGAACTCAAACACACGTCCATATTGAATCTTCTCAAAATTTCCTCAGGGAACTCACGTGATCACAAAGGCTGTCCAACACATGGCTATTCAGCCATCTAGAGGACGACACAGTTTGATCAGCTACATTCAGGTGTTTCCATTCGGAGAGCTCCTGCCGTTAACCGGAAACATGAATCATTCCCACCACAGGCCGCTGCCGCCACGCGCCACGCTCCCCCATGTGGAATCCTCCTTGGAAACTGGCTACAGATATATTTGATCACTATACTGACAATTAAATATTACGATTGCGATGTCAATTAGACAACATTAAACAATGAGGGAAGTATCGGAAATACACCCTGCTGTCGGCTGTGGCTCTGGTAAGAGAAATATATGTACCATTCTTATGACTTGACATACTTTTCCAAGTAAGAAAAAAAACCTTCTCTTCTCTTTGTTATCGCAGTATTCCACGGCAAATCCATGTCTTCCTTACAACTGGACGTAGTCATTTTCTTTGCTCATGTCGGAACACAAACAAACAAACTCTCTCTCTCTCTCTCTCTCTCTCTCTCTCTCTCTCTCACACACACACACACACACACACACACACACACACACACACAAATACATACACACATACTTCATAAGTCTGATGCTCAAGGCGAACCTGTCATGCATCCCCTACTGCTAAGTACAATACTTCGCCGATAACTGATTGTTGACGATACGAAACAATACTGAGCGAAAATCAGTGACTTGTGGACAAGTAAAATAAAATTTTCCTGCGAGTAGTACCAATGTGTCTTAGAAAGAGAGGTGTAATCGTCTTACAAGCTGCCAGATTTTAAAAACACGATCGCGACGCCCATATTACTATCATAATCGATCTTAGTTCTACAGGTTCTCACAAGATTTGCTAACGATATCCATGTTAAAAACTATGCAAGCCTTATAAATCGAGGTATGACATTACCTCTGAATGAAGTTGTTTTTCCAGACAAATAACACGACTCTGAATATAGACAGTGTTCACCTGAGTGTATATTATCATACCAAGAGTGCAGTTACGTCACCGACGGTGTAAGCTGTAGCGGGACTTTGAATTTCGCCGCGCTACACTCGTTCCCTCAGATATAAATTATACCGTCGCAGCGGTATGAGCGCTCGACGGCAGAGAAAATATATAAGAAAATGAAGGTACTAAAATTGTAACTCTTTTGTTTTCCATCCATCTTTTGTCTCTTGAGAGCGGAAGCCTAGCTTACTTATTAGCTAGTCTTGGTCTGATTAAGACGAAAAACAACTTATTGATGTGCAGACGTATTGTGGAAATTTGTATGAAATTCAGAGGACGGAAGCAGCAACATAAAATGCATTGCATTTAATATCAAGACGATTTTGATTTGTATAAATTAGTGATTCCTGGACGATTGCAAGATTTCGGAGCAGCTACTACTTTTCACGCAGAAATGAAGTAGAAGATTTTTGAAGACCTGGACGCCGCACGAAAGAAGACATGTTAACATGGTAAAGAATGAATTCTTATCTACGCCATTTCCCCCTGTCAATCACATTTTGTTATTCTATGTTCTCTTTCAATAATTTTTGTAGTGGAAATTGGTTTGACTTTTGCTCAGAAACGCCACAAGGACCACCCCAACAATACCTTTTCTGTAATACGAAGTCCGATTTACATTTCATTCTTCCCCTTTTTTACGGTCATTAACGATTTTAAAAACCCCTTTTTATTCATCATTTCTTCTCTTCTCTTTTCCTTTTTTATTAACCACTACAAAGCTCGTAATAAAATCACCGAATTTAGAAAGTGATTCGGCTAAGGAGCATGGTATGAAGACAATATTTGCAATTCCCTCACGCCAGCACTAGATAATTCTCCAGTATTTGTAATGCATTCCGTCTTGATGCCATGTCAGAGGTTCCTGGGTTATAGGCAATGGATGATTGATGATAATCACATACAGAAGATGCTGTGCTGATTGAAGTCGTAAGAAGTGTACACAGGTTTTTCAGATCTTTACTGTTACACTCTCTGGTAGAAATGCTGTCTGCTATTTGGAATCAATTCTTTCCATTCAACCACGTACCTGCGATGGATCCTATGGAGAAGTCCTTTAATGATTACAGCCACTACCGAATCATATTCATGGCACTCTCATATCTCGAAACGAGTCGCGTTTTTCGAACCTGTCTGCTATAGTAAACTTTTAGATACTACCTATGCATTTTGCAACTGCCTCTCCGACTCTGCGCTATCATCCCTGCAGCTTTGGGCATATGATCGTTCTAATTTAAGTCGGAACCAAGTAGACGTCAGAGAAAGCTGTATCTACCACCTTCAGCAAACCCGTGTAGAAACAGGCTAAACTGAGTTAGTGCAGCAGGACTGTGTTTCGACCATTCAATGGAAATGATAACAAGTTGTAGCTCCACCAACTATGCATGATGTGTAAGGTCAGTGCCAAACGAAGCCCACTCCTGCAACAAGAGGTAGTATAAAAGACAGTACGGTACCTGGGAGAAGAATGAGAAATCTCCTAGTGCATTGTAGTGTGCCTCCAAACTACATACAGGTACTGCAGTCCGAAGCAGATTGCATCCCTCAGGGCCTACTCACATCTATCACCCCAACATGCTATCGTTGTCATTCTGTACCATTCTACAGAGAAAAATTGCGAACTATGAAGGCTCCGCTAACTTCATCTGATAGAGAACTCGATAAAACTCCACCTCTCTCTCCCAGTATATCGAAAACAAATACCATATGTGTTCTGGAATCGAGCACATGTGGATATCCTATTAAATATGCAGGCACTGATCCATGGAGCAGGCGGCCAGTGAGTACAGTCTCAGCACAGACCAGTGGAAAGTGTGAACGCCAGTACTGTAGGAGAAGGGGGAGGATGACCATACACTACAGACCATGCTGTCAGTCGCAAGAGAGGCTCCCTGTGTTGTTGTTTGAAACACTGCTTTTTCTGTTGTAACACACTTTGTACACAGTCATACATTCTGTTTTTACCGCCACGACTTCGAGATCTGTGTCAGGTTCTAAACTGACATTAAACAGATTCCAATCCATTGCCTCTCACAAAAAACTATATGTTGCATGGTGTACATCATGTTGGACTGCTGCTGCTACCACAACACACACACACACACACACTGGGTGATTTTAAATAAAAGACAGTCACAACATAAGGAAACTAGAAGAGTTTCGCAGCATTTCCAAATTGCTGTCCAAAGGTGAAATGGCTTGGTTCAAATGGCTCTGAGCACTATGGGACTTAACATCTGAGGTCATCAGTCCCCTAGAATTTAGAACTACTTAAACCTAACTAACCTAAGGACACCACACACATCCATGCCCGAGGCAGGATTCGAACCTGCGACCGCAGCGGTCTCGCGGTTCCGGACTGTAGCGCCTATAACCGCACGGCCACTGCGACCGGCTGTCCGAAGGTGATTGACGACCTCTACATTTAAACTCATCTGTCACAGTGACAGGATAGCTGATGTGCGTGGGATTAGCCGAGCAGTCTAAGGCGCTGCAGTTATGGACTGTGCGGCTGGTCACGGCAGAGGTTCGAGTCCTCCCTCGGGCATGGGTGTGTGTGTTTGTCCTTAGGATAATTTAGGTTAAGTAGTGAGTAAGCTTAGGGAGTGATGACCTTAGCAGTTAAGTCCCATAGGATTTCACACACATTTCAACATTTTTTGATAGCTGATGACTCTGTGTTGTGTTTTGATTGATACCTGATGTTGCAGTCATGTATGCAGTCACTATTTCGGTGCTAGCCATCCCCAGCAGGTGTTGCCCCTCCACCAAGACTCTCTCTCCATATCAAACAAGTGATGTCAGTCAATCATTATATGGTAATCAACAGCGTACCAGTGGATGGATAGGATGGAAAAGACACCGTCGATATACTGTAATAATAAGCATCACGGTTGATAGTGCTAACAATTTTAGCAATTTTACAGCAATTTCGACACAGACCAATGATTCGACTGCATGCTTCCCAGTTTCAGTATCATTGCAAAACTGCCCCCTCCTATACTTTGTACCATTGCGAATGTAGATACATGACTGTGCATTACGTCGATTCATTGTTCATTCTCGAACATACACATCATTAAAGTATACCAGACAGCGATCTACATATTTCTAGCGCCCCCAGCATAGTGCTTAATATACGATCTGTCTCTGCGTGGATGGGAATCGCAGGGAATTCTCATATTCTTAGGATAAAGTTAGAGACTGAAAGATCCCCTCGCATCATCTTTGACCAATCCACCCTGCTGTAGTGTTACCGATTTAATCTACCGCTGACCAGAAGTAGACAGCTACACTCCATGGCTTGTGAATGAATAGAGCTTGTCGAGTCCTCGCCCATCC